>NC_138863.1:51266593-51656630 GCF_965194805.1 Balaenoptera borealis | reverse complement strand
CCTGAACTCCCCGATGGGTTTCAGGGAAGAAGTTTTTATAGGCAAGATTTGGAGGGAGGTCTGCAGGGTGTGTGACTTTCCTCTGATTGGCTTGTGGTGAGGTAACAGTGTGGTGTTCCAGAAATCTCAACCATCAGCCTTCTGGTTCCAACCAGCCTGGGGTCCACATTCTTTGCTCAGCCTGAAGTTACCATCCTCAACCTGGGTGGGGGCCTTACTTCCTGTAGAAGAACTCAGAGATATGTGTCAAACTGATATGCACATCCCCCTAGGAGGAACCAGGATCAGGCCCCATGGCTGCACTGTTGTTTCTTTCTGCATTCCCTCACTCTCCTAATTAGGAACTGTTTGAATCTGATCTTTGGGACTCAGGGAAGGTCCAGGAGGCCAAAAGCCTTTACTTACAAACAAGAAATGGGGGACATGGAAAGACTTTTATGCTTGGGAGGTCCCTATAGGGCCCTGCTCATTTTCACTAGTGTACTACACAATCTGTGGTTGGTTGAATCCGCAGGTGCAGAATTGCAAATATAGAGGGCTGACTGTAAAGTTATATGTGGATTTTTGACTCTCTCTGTGTGTGTGTGTGTGTGTGTGTGTGTGTGTGTGTGTGTGTGCGCTGGGGGTGGGGATGGGGGTTGGTGCCCTTAACCTCCGTGTTGTTCAAGGGTCAACTGTAGAGTCAAATTCAGGAATTTTGGGTTCTGATATTGACTTGCCAAGCCATCTTGGGCAACTCATTTAATTATTGGCAGACACAACTTTCCAGCTGTGAAATGGGAATAATAACAGTAGCCCATTCCATGTTACAGTGTAATGTTGAGACTAGAATGATATATATATTTTTTTGCCCTGAAAAATTGAAAAGTGCTGTAATAATATGTTATTACTATTATTACACATGATGATAGAATTAGAATCAGGAGAATAATAGGGGCAACAGAAGGGAGCCCCACTGTAGTTTAGATAGTATTAATTATAAATATTGGTAATATAGGATAAAGGTGCAAAGGAAGGAAAGAGGATGAAACTTCCAAAGTAATCCTCCAGTCCAAGACAGATTGGATGCCCCACGAAGAGGTTGGGGTAAGTCATGCTTAAACTGAACCTCACTTTTATCTAGAATTAACTATGATCATAGTACAAGGATCAATTAGGTGAGTGGGAAAATATAGATGAACAAAAACAACAAAATAAATGGTATCAAGAATTATAGATTCTGTTTACTTGTATTTTCAAAACCAAATTGAAATAATGATGAGGAGGAGCTCAAGAGCTAATTTTTGGGGGAATTTTTAAAAAGTTTTTCTTTGCTTTGTTTTCCTAGAGTCTTCAGGAGATTGCTTTTAATGTGTTATGATATCATGTGTGTCAATATCTGGTATGTCTTCTCCACAATTCACTGAAGTAAGTGTTTACTCTGAGAAAACTGACAAATTTTAAGCATTCTGAAACCTAGGTTGTGACAATTCTAGGCAAAATACTTCTTTTATAATCACTCAAATTCTGTCATCTGGTTATTTACAGATCCACACAATGAGAGCTGACCATGAATGCTCAAGGCTTTGTAGTAATAAAATTATTGCCTCAGGAACCAAAGAAAGCATGAAACCAGTTGTGATGATTTTGACCCCTGACCTGAAAGTCTGATATTCATTCTTCAAAAGATGCCTTGCCTGTGGGGAGACAATTACTGTCTTTGTAAAAAATGTCCTAAATGTTTTTTATTACTTTAGTTCCAATCATTAGTGTAAGGTTTAGATTTAACTTGAAGGTCACTCATTGAGACATAATGGAATATTTTCCATTTTTGTCTGGTTCTCAGCACATCATAAGTTGCATTCAAAGATGGAGGTATAGGGGGGAAAAAGGAATACTCCAGTTGCCTTTCATTTTCCTTTTCTGTCTTCCATCCCAGAAGGAGATCACAGGGAAGACATAAGAAAGAGAGAATAGACTATTCAGGACACTTTGGGTTTCACATGTCAAAACTCAAATCTAATTAGCTTAGGCAATAGGGAAATTTATTGAAAGATTACTTGGTTACTTTATGCTATTAAGGGAAAACAAACTACTAGGAAAGAAAGGAAAGGAAGCTGAGCCTCAGGAAACAAAGAGAATCAAAGTCTGCCATCTCTTCCATTTCCTTTATTTTACCTGTCAACTTCATCCTCCCTACGGTCCACTGCAGACCAGCTATCTCCTTAAGCAGGAAACCTGGCCATCAAGAGCAAACAAGTTTAACATTGTACACCATCCATAAATTAAAAACTCTCTTATAATGACTTGGTTTCCAACAGTAAGATCATGGGGGAAGGATCATACTTAACCCAGCATGGGTCAGATACCCCTGGCTTTGGCACAGTGGCCAGAGGACAAGATAATATAAGAAACAGGCAGTGCTGATTGTTACCTGGTGTTTGGAGTGGGGAGAAGAGTGGTTCCTGAAGGAAAGTGAGTGGGGAGAATAGTCATTCCCTATAAGCAGGGCAGAGTAGAGAAAAGACTAAACAGTAGACACTCATTATAAAGAATAAATCAGGACTATCTGGGGGATAATGTTACTTGTTGAGAAGTAAATCTTTCTTAGAAACTTAGAAAATTATACCTCTTATTTCCACCAACTTCTAATTATATTCTGGTAGTACTGTTGGTGAATTTCCAGAACATGCAGCCTCCAATTATAAAAAAGGATTGTGCTCAGAAACTTGATTTGTAAGGGATTTGGAACTGAGAATACATAGAATCAATGCCATTTTTTATTTCAGGCCAATTTATAGAAACACGATCTATGATATTGCCTAAATTATTATACTAACAGTCCATTTCAATCTCACAAAACATCCATTAGAGAATCTTCCTAGAGCGTTCAGCTTCCACATACCATGGAAGACATTTTACCTCTTAGTGGTTTTGCATGGACATCAGGCAGCCAGGTTGTGGTTGGGTAAGAGAAGGCGGGAAGGGAAGTCCCCTGGGACTCCCAGGCACCAGCATTTTTGTCACTTCCTGTATCTGGTGTGGCACAAGGCAGAGGATACAGAATAAAAGTCCGAAAAACTGTGTTCTGGATTGAATGATAGCTCTTCACTGTGGGACTTCAGAAAACAGGCCTTGGTTCACATCTTAATATGATGGTGGTGGTGGTGACAGTGTGTGTGTGTGTGTGTGTGTGTGTGTGTGTGTATGTATATATGTTAAGAGGCAGTTGGACTGTCCTTTGAACTCAAGACTGCTTTTTAAAGTTCTTTCGACCCTGAAAGGTCATGCTTCTATGATTGAGAAAAAGCTCTTTTCTCAATCTAGGTCTCTAGGCTAATATAGTTTGTGGGGAGGAGACTAGAAGGGATTAGAACAGGAGCACAGGCTATTCTTCTTCCATGTCCATTGGTTTATATGGCTCCCTTACTAAAGCCTTCTGGAGGATAAAGGGGTCTGGTCATGCTCTTTTCTTGAGGTTCCCTATATTAACAAATGAAGAGATGCCAAAACAGGATTGCAAAAATGATGGAATTGTCAATATTTTCATTTGACAACAAAATTTACAATATGATATAATTGAACTACTCATAATTATAATATTTATAAAAAAAGAATAAGTCATGGTACGATCCAGGTAGTATGGTCCAGTAATCAGATGTATGTGCGAAGTTTTATGAGTGGTACTTTAAAAAAGTATTGTCAATAAACTTGTCAATAAATATGTCAATAACTATATCTGTTATTGTCTATATGAACATTTGGAGATAATATCAAAAGTCTAAATCATGGCCAGTTTTGCATAAGAGGCCCTAGCCAAATGGCCCTTCTGGTATCTTCTCTGAGAGGCCCAGCTACCTTGTGTTAGCAAATTGGACACTGTTTCTAGTTAGTGTATCAAGCCAGAAATAATAGTGCTGTTCATTCTCAATAATTTCATTTTATCTCTAAAAATCTGATGGTTACTCTCAGTTTTATATATATATTTATTTTATTTATATATTATATATTTATATTTATATATATATTTTTTCACTCAGAGTAGTGTCTATTATTTGAGGAAGAAATGAAATAAATATCTAAGAAAAGGTAAATAGACTAGATACACAGTAAGTTAAGGGAACAAACTGAAAAAATTTCAAATAATTTTGGATGTGCTAAGCCATAAACATACTTTAAGAGAATTTTGCCTCTGAAACAATGAAATTCAACAAGCGTTTTTGAAAAAGCTTACATTAATTTTTATTAATAATTTTAGAATTTTTCTAATACAAAGGTGATTGTAAATTGAATGCAATGTATGTATACTAAAAGTAAGATTGTTTTTGCTTTCAAGAGAAGAATTTGGAAATTCAAAAGCCGTGGTTTTAGGGCAATTAATTTATAATGTCTGAGCAGGGTTGGAGTGTTCTAATTTTGGTATTGAAAAAATTTCCCCTGGTAACTGATACTCATGTGTTGAGAAACAGTAGATTAGGTAAGTAAATACATAGTTTTCCTAATTATTACATTTGAATATTATAGAGCAGAAATAACAGAAAATTACCATTTTAAGCAAAAATGTTATTACTAATATTCCTTCTTCATGTAAACAATATAAAATTGCTACTCACTATAGAATTTGAGTATATAATTGCTCCTTTGCATCAAGTATTCTTAATAAAATCAAAATTTGAAAAGAAATAAAAAGAAATAAAAGAAGTGGTATCAGCTCATCCAAGGAGAGTTTGTTAAAGATCTATGTAAAAAGAAGAGAGACTGTGATTTTACACGTGGGAGACAAGTAAAATAGACCAACTGTAGGGCAGCAAATCAAAGAAGAAAGTAGGTCAGTGAGCCCCATGGTGATACAATGAATTGCTATTATTTAAAGGGATGGTCAGAGAGTAAAACTGCCTGTGCACAAGAATGCCTATGAGAACAATGGTAAATCTGAACAAAAAAAGCAGGGTCAGAGCAAGAGTTGCAAAGCTCAGCGTGTGAACTGCAAGTCCTTGGGTCAGGCGGAGGATAAAACAGAACAATCTCATCATTCAGAAGCTTCCGGGCAGCCAGGGCCAGCAAGCTGTGTAATGAGAAACAAACTGAGCTGAGGCCCTCCGCAGAGAAAGGGGAGGAAAACAGCCTCAGGATACGGAGAGAACTGAGCTGATTTTGAGACTGCATGTAACTATCAACTCATCAGGATTAGCACTTTCCCATAAAAGAAAATTTTAAGTAACAGGAGAATCACTGAGGAGACCAAAATACTTAATCAAATCCATTTACATTACTTATATTGTGAAAGCCATGTACCCAGTGGGATTAATTAACTGTGTTTGGTGATCAGAACAACATTATATACTGGGGAAAGTACCATTTCTCCTTTCCATCTTTGTTAAGATTTACTGCCTATTTTCTTGGACTAGGTGGAGTTTCAGAATCATAATTGCTAAGTGAGTCTAGATTGGTAATCTAAAATACTATAGGAGACAGAGAAGAACAAACTAACTCCAGGCCAAAAATAATCTACCTTTCTATTTATTATAGGAGATGTGACTTAAAGGGATTGGGCAGAAGTTCATTTATCTGAAAAAAAATTTGGCTACGTTGAAAAGTCTTTATATGTTGAATAGGGAATATTTTTAAAGAAAGTGAGATTGAAGTTAGTCATTTCTTTACTTAAAATGCACTGAGCATCTATAATGTTCAGGCATTGTTCTGGGCTCTGCTGATCAGTCAGCGAACAAAACAGAGTATTGACTCTGATTTCATGGTGCTGATATTCTAGCGGGAGGCATACCAGAACTCCATAAATAAAGACATATGACACCAGGGAGTGATTAATGCTCTAAAGGAAGGAAAAAATAAGATAAATCACCATAAGTGGACTGAAAGTAAAGGAAAGAAAGAGATGGGATGTTTTAGATGGGACGGTCAGTGGTCTTCTCTGAAATGATGACATCTCAGCAGAGACCTGATTGGCCAACTGTGGTGAAGAAAAAAAATATGTGGGTCCCTCAGAAGAAGAGAAGTCCAGTAAAGAGAGCAAGGAAGACAGGCCTGAGGCTGTTTGAGGTCTGTGTAAAATACCAATGTAGGCAAGCAAGTGAGGGAGGGTTGGAAGGAGATAAGTACAGAAGGAGACAGAACCTAATCATGAAGCATCTTAATGATTATAAGTTTATGGTGAGGCATTTGAATTTCATTCTTAAGATAATGAGAAGTCATCAAAGATTTTCATTGGAAGAAAAATGTAATTTTTTAAAAGATTATTCTGTAAATTGTTTGGAGAATTAACTGTAGGGTAGAAGGAGAGAAAGTGAGGAAACAAGTTAGAAGGCTATTGAAGTCCTCTAGGTAGAGATTAGTGATGCATGGGACTAAGGTAGTAGCGCTGGAACTGATGAAAAATGATTAGACTTGGGATACAATTTTTCATGTAGAGCCTTCAAAATTTGGTCATACATTGGAAGAGGAGTATGAAAGGAACAAGAGGAGGCAAAGAATACACTGGGCCTGAGAATATTCTGTTAACTAAGATGGAAAAGATTTGGAAAAGAGAAGGTTGGTAGGGGCCAGGTGCTTGTTTCTCTTTGTTTGAAGATTGGGGACAGAATCAAGATCATGTTTTGGATATACTAAATTTGGAATGCCTATTAAACACTTAAAAGTCAGAATACAGTTAGGCTGTTGGTTTTATGAATCTGAACTCAGATGAGGGATTGGGACTGATAATATACAATTGGAAATCATCAATTTATACATTATATTTAAAGCAATAGTATTGGATGAGATCACCTAGGAAGTGAGTACAAATAGAGAAAACATTCAATAACCAAGTCCTGGAACTGTTTGGCATGTAGGGTGAGAGTGAGTAGGACTTTCTAGCTGAAAAGAACAAGAAGGAATAGTCAATAAGGTAAGTGGAAAAACAGGTGTGTTTGGTCATCTTGAGGTCAAATTAGTGTTTCAACAAAAAGAAGTGACCAATTATGTTAAATGCTGCCAAGATTTTGTCTAAAATGGTGTGAAACTGACCACTGGATTTCCTCAGATGGAGTTTGTTGGGGAAACTTGACAAGAACTATTAATGGAGTGATGAACATAGAAGTCTGATTGGAGTATGTTAAGGAGAGGTTATAACGTGATGCAGCCTATTTATTATACTATAATGAGTTTTGATCTAAAGTTTTCTAAAGAAGAGAGAAGGGGCAGTGACTAGAGGTGGAGTGCAGTCAAGAGACAGTTTCTTGAAATGGAAGAAATTAAAACCTGTTTCTGTGGTTATGGGACTATTTTAGTAGAATGGAAGAAACTGATGATGCAAGAAAGAGAGGTTATAATTTTAGGAGAATTCTTTGAAAGGGTAAGAGATATTGTGAAAAAGAGGGGTGGAAAAAAATGAGACGTGAGGCTTATGAGAGGAGGCAGAGATATGGGCACTGATTCAAATATCTTGGTAGATTTGGCCATGCTGTTGTCAATTCATTAATGATTACTTCAATTATCCCTGAAAAAATCAGCTGAGTGTGAAGAGAGTATGGGGTTACTGGAGATTTGAGTGAAAAATCTTACAATCTGACAATCTCTGATGCATTTAGACCAGTGATGTTCAAAGTGATTCTTGATACAGGTGGCTTAATTAATACCATAAGGCTGACTGCCCCCCCGACAATCAGTGGGAAAGAGCTTTTATAGGTGGAGGGAAGGGGCTACATGCAGAAATAGCACAGTCATCTCTGACAGTCATCTTGAAACTGGCCATGTGGTGGACTGATCAGTGTCATCTTGATTGTTTGAAGTACAGTTAGTCTTCAGTTCCAGGGTCGGTTTGTTCCCATTTCTTTGAGGCCAATTCTCAGAATTGTGGCAGCTTATGTCATGGCTACAGTCTGATTCATCATGTAGTTAACTTCTTCCACCTGGTGGGGGTTTCAGTATCTACAAAACAGCTCAAAGGATATGGCTCAGAATACTATCTATAGCCCTTGAGGAGAAACTAAAGGTCCTTGGCTTTGCTTGATGACTAAACTATTATTATTTGGTCTTCTTTGAGTGCCTTCCTTTACTTCTGCATTTTTTTCACTTCTCCGATTAAACTTATTCTTTGGCTAAAGTTTTTCTACAGACAAAATGCAGGCTGAGGACATGGGGGAAGGACCATAGGGTCCTGCTGCATTTCAAGGCTATGGTAGCCTATAGTGACCATTGTTGCTTCAATAGGAAGGTACTCTCCTTGGAAGACAGAGACTTCTAAAATGCCAGTACAGGACATCCTTCTGTGGATACACTTAAAAAACATAGGCATCATTTGTTCTGTGGCTTTAAATGCAACTCTCCTTTTGTTATTTTATTTTTAGTGCTTTCAAGGCTAACCACAGACTCCTGCTGATTGATGCATTCTTTATTTTAGATATGCTATTGTGTTCAATCAATGGCAGTCAAGAACGGCAGGTGAGGGAGCCATTCTGTCTCTTTCTAAAGTGAAATTGCCCAACACTGTTTAGCTCCATTATGTGTAGGCTTAAAAATTTAATTTTACTTCTGAGTTCATGGACTGCATTAGCTTTGAAGAGAAAGGGGGTATTAGAAGGGCACTTGGCTGTAGAGAGCAAAAGAGGCACTCGGTCTATCAAAGTGATTCTCACCCTAGGCTGAATAGCAGGATCCTTGCAAAATTAAAAAACATATTCTTGCCTGGCTCCAACCTCAGACTTACTGATAAAGATGTGGGCACTTTACATTTTGATAAGTGAGACTAGATTACTCTCCAAAATTATTCTTTGAATTCACACTTCTAATGATAGCAGGTAAGTATACCTCCTCCCCTATCTTCTCCTCAGCATTTCCTGCTAAATCTTTCACCTAGGTTTTACTCTTGGGCAACAGCTTTGGTAAAATATACGATAGGTAAAATATACATAAATATATAATACTTATGAATACATATGAATACCATATAAACATGCTGCCCCTATTCCCATGTATGATGAAGAGAGAAGCATATTACACATTTATTCTTCGACAGAGAAATGCTTCTCTAAGTAATGGGTGGTTAAGTGAAATGATCCTGTGTTGATCTGCAGTTTATATTAACTGAACAGTCATCGTATTAGAGCAGAGATCAACTGTGCTATTTATATGTAATTTACTCCAAATGAAGTAGAAAGGGATAGATTTAAGATGAGTTCAGGACATGATGTGTGTTTAGCTTTGGGATGAAATCAATATGTCACTCGATCTCTGTGACCCTCAGTATATTAATGTATAGCTATTTATTATAAATGAATGACAAGAAGATTAAACAAAATACATGTGAAAGCATTTTGGGAAATGCAAAGCACATTTTCAATCAGAGATGGTGGGCCTTTACTGAGGAGACTTGATGTCCCATATTATAGCTTAAATTATATTCCTTGAGTATATCTAGCATGATTTTTTTGATAAGATTTAAAGGATCAATATACAAGCAACCATTAGAAAAATCATTCTTTTAGGGCCACTGAACTCACTCTTTTGTACATAGTAGGCCTTCAGAAAACTAATGCTTGTTAAATGTATTTTGCAAATAGTTTTCTCATACAGAAATCAGACTTGCTGCTTCCCTTAATCTAACCAGTGTATTGCTCAGTCAACAGCTGTCCAAATTACTATCTCCTAAGTTGGAGCTCTTCTTTCCCACATCAGAACTCTCCAAATGCTTTATTTCTACATGTCTTCATTAAATTAACTTCATTTATGTGCATGCCATCACCCCTGACCTACATCCCCATCTGATTTTTAGTTGTGCCTCTCTCCTGCTCAACACACAGTAGGAACTTTATTATATTTAACTCCTATTGCTTCTTTTCTAATAACGTGTACATTATTTATAACTTGGTCCCATTCTGGGAATGTTGCTGGGCAAAGTTAAATTGTACATCTTCCTGTTTACGAACTCTATTAAAAACACTAACAGCAATGATGACAAAAAAGACTGAAAAGTTACGTCTAAATCTATCAGTTATAAGTTGAAAGAATTTGATAATGAAAAAAGCCTTATGATCTTGAGTCACCACATTTTCCTTCAGGTTTTAACTTTGGAAAAGATCAATAACAGTGGTGGAAGACTGAGTCCTGGTGGCCCAGGTGAAGAGCCCCCAGTAGGAATTAGGGGCCCAGGTTTGTGTCCCAGCCCAGCCTATGATTGCAGTGTGAATTTAAGCAAGTCATGTTGCTATCTGAAATTGTCCTTTCATCTTTAAAGTGAAGAGATTAGACTAGGATTCATATTCACAACTATTTGTGAGTCAGAGACCCCTCTGAGATTCTGCTGAAAACTATGGACCTTCTTCCCTGAAGAGGCACAGAAACAAGTATAAATAGAATTCCAAGAGGGTCAGAGGCTCTCAAAATACATCCACAAATTCCCCAGAGGACTTTAGAATGATTTCAAACTTCTAAAGTATGTGGTTGAAAAAGAAAATGAATCCATTTACATTTGCTACTCCTGATGTGAATTGTTTTAAAATGTGGATTTGGGCCACTTATGTCATTTAAAGTTAGAATTACTTTTTTGTAACTTATAGTACTCACAGCAAAGCAAAATTTTCAGTAGGAAAGCAGATCTCCTTTGTATATGAATAGCATCTCAGGGTTGGTGAGCTTGTTAGCCTTCCCTGCTACTCAATCAAGGGTTCTTTCTCGCCTGAGATGGAAATTTAGCTTTGACTTGAACACACACAGTGACGGGGAGCTCACTCACGTGCTTATTGCTGGGCAAACATAAAGAGTTCAGAAATTTTCTTCTTTATATTGAGCCATACAATTGTCCCTGACTTAACAATGGTTTGATTTAAGATTTTTTGCCTTTACCATGGTGCAAAAGCAATATGCATTCAGAAGAAACCGTATTTCGAATTTTGAATTTTGATCTTTTCCTGGGCTAGTGACATGCAGTAGGATATGGTCTCGTGATGCTGGGCGGGGCAGTGAGCCCAGCTCCCAGGTACAACCAGCTCCCACTTACAACCATTCTGTACCCATACTACCATTCTGTTTTTCACTTTCAGTATGGTATCCAATAAATCACATGAGATATGCCACACTTTGTTATAAAATAAGCTTTGTGTTAGATGATTTTGCCCAACCACGGGCTAACATAAGTGTTCTGAGCACGTTTAAGATAGGCTAGGCTAAGCTATGATGTCCGGTAGGGTAGGTGTATTAAACACATTTTCCACTTATGATATCTTCAATGGGTTTGTTGGGATGTAACTCCATTGTAAATCTAGGAAGATCTGTACTCTGCCCTCACCACATGAATGTCAGCTATTGACACTATTGCTGCTCTCAGTCGCCACTTAGATAAATTTTATTTCTTTTTCCAGGCTTTTAGGAATTCAATGGCAGCCTCTTTTGTCCTCTCTTAATTTTGCTAAACAGTGCAGTTTCATATCCAGTTCTTCCGGAAAAGATTTCATAAAACTGCTTTTAATCTCAATTACTTCCTTCAATGGAACTCTTGAAATGCAGAATCCAGAATTGGGCAGCATAATCCAGAAAAGTCTGACCAACACATGGTTAGAGAGAAGTTTCCTCTCTTAAACTGCTGACTCTCCTGTTAGAAATGCCACCCACACTGCCAAGAGCTCTGTTCCTACAAACAGGTGACTCTGCTGGGTCATGTTGAAATTGTGGTCACCTGAATCCCTAACTATACTCAATCTAGGTTGCCCTCATTCTCTATCTTTTAGAACCAAAATAACCTTCCTAAAAACAAAACTCCCTTTGACCTCTACCTTAACTGCTTAGGCCATCTTTCCAGCTCTTTGGAATACTAGTTTTTCATTCATCGTGTCATCTTTTCTTCCAAGTTTCATGTCATCTACAAATGTGATAAACCTGCCTTTTTCCCCTCTGAATTAATCGATAAACATATTGATGTGTGGTTTGCCAAATGTAAGCCTCCCTTTATGGGTTAATTATTCATAATTCTTCACTTAGTCACTTTACAACTTCATCCAACTCACATTTAACCTCCTGATCTACAGAATGGAGAAGAGCACGAGTAGAACGTTCTGTGCAGGGGCAACATTTCTTTCTTTTCCTTTCCTTCTTTTACTCAGTCTACTTTCTTTTCCTCAAACTCTATTTTCTTCACTCCTTCATGTATTCCTACTGCATATCCTTGTCTTATATATGGCTCCTTTTCTTGCATGTTCATTTTGTTATGGAGAAAAGAGCCTCTGTGCATTTTGGGGATCCCTCTGCCTTCTGCCCGAGTGCAGGGCTGGCTGTGTCTTTCTTGCTCCAGGAGGCCCTTTACCACATGCTGGGAATCAGTTCGTGTGCAGGTGAGGTGTTTTCCTGCGTGTTCATTAGCACTTGGCAGAAGAGGAGGGTCTGAGAATTTCACCAACACCTCCAGAGCAAGTTACTTTCTTCCACCTCCAGAATTACTCAAATATTGAATGAGGCTTCAAAGAAAATTTAAATACAAAGCATATGTGTGTTTGGGGATAGGAGGAGGGGCGTGGGGAGAAAAATTATTAGACAGTTCTCACAGACTTCACACATTAATCTCAGCATTTATTGCATCTATAACCAAACAAACAGTGCTGAAAGGAAAAAAGAAAAATTCAAAACACAAATTAATCAACCATCCATTATCCAGTGGAAAGATGACATTAGTGTAAACTGCTTTGGGAACCAAAGAATCTGTGGTTTTGTAGAGAGGTTCGGCAGAACAGATCTGTGATGTCACCTACTCCTGCCTCATCAAAATCTTTCACCTGGCAATAGTTAATGCCACACTCCAATAAGACCGAGAAAAGGCCGTTCCGAGGTTTGCTCAAGTGAGTGATTTTACTTTAAAGAAGGCTTTCTCGTATAACTTTGTGGCCATTATCATTATAA
The DNA here is from genome assembly GCF_965194805.1 of Balaenoptera borealis. Taxonomy (NCBI): domain Eukaryota; kingdom Metazoa; phylum Chordata; class Mammalia; order Artiodactyla; family Balaenopteridae; genus Balaenoptera; species Balaenoptera borealis. The sequence continues at coordinate 51,643,772 of NC_138863.1, read as the reverse complement.
AATAAATAAGTGAGTAGACCTATAGTCAAGTATGGGAAGTGGATGATTAATGGTTTAATAAGTTGGACATTTGGTTACCAATTTTTTTTAATGTTTGACTCCCTCATATAGACAAATCAATGTTGGCATTAAGTTAACCCTAATTTAAGGAAAATTGTCTGAACACAACTTCATTACTCTGTAGTTACTTTGAGGATAAAAGGGATGAGCCCTGGAGGCAGTAGAACCTTTGCAAATCCTGGGAGGTGCAGACAATTTTAGCTCAGGAAAGAGTGGCAGGTGGCTGAATGATTACTGTGCTTTAATTCTTCAAAAGGAATGCCAAGATGGTTTGAACCAGGTTAGTAGGTACTGTAAACCTACAATAAATCCTAGAGATTGATAGGTTAGCATCCAAAAAGCTAAAGGTGAAAATGAGTTGGGGTCTCCTGACAATGGAACTTTATGTTTCATTCACTCAGTCAGTGAGTCAGTGAGTCAGTGAGTCAGTCAGTGAGTGAGTCAGTCAGTATATATTGAGGGCCTATGATGTGTCAGAACTTCTTTTAGAACCACACTATCCTTGTAAACTTGAACAAATCATTTATCTTCTTGAAGTCTAGATTTCACCATCCAGGTATTTATCTCCTGGAGGTGTGAGGTTTAGTGACTCAGGTATGTAAGACTCCAGCTGAGTGACTGATTGGCTGCTCATTGAACTCCCTTTCCTTCTTAGCATTTAGACCTCTTTTTCTCCTGTATAATCTACAGCATGATGAAATAAGTTCCATTTGTTAACAACAAATTTCTCTCTATGGTGACTGTGAGTGATCTGTGTTTGCAGATGAAATTACAGTATTTAAATATTATTACAACTTATCAAATATTTTTGCAAGATAAACAACCAAGCCCAGGGGTGTCATTCCTTGCCAAATGGCACTCTGAGGTTGCTGACTGCAATACATGCAAATCCACTCTTTTTTTTTTTCCTTTTTTTAGTTTCTTTGTTTCATAGTAAACATGAGCAGTGACTTCCTTTCATTTATCAATTCTAACGGCAATGTTTTTCAGTAATATTTAGAAAAATCTCATAAACCAATTTACTAAAATATAAAAATCTATAAACTTTTCCATGTTACGCATCACTATATGCAGAGTGTCAGCTAGTAGGATGTTTTAACAGAATAGACCCAAGTGAAATGAAAGATAATTTTGTAATGATTGTAGTAGTCGCCTTATGATTTATACTCCAAATTTGAGTTAATTTTGAAAAAAATCTGAATATACATTATTGTGGAAATGCCAAAGACATATACCAAAGTGTCACCTCATTAATTCCATCAATCATTTATGCAATCAATATTAATGAGCACCTACTGTTTGCCAGGCTCTGTGCCTGGGATCCCAAAGTGAAACCCCATAATCCTGACATCAGCAAGTTTGTCCTCATGAGAAAAATATGTAAACAAATACAGTTCTATAAAGTAATTGATACAAGAGAAAGTGATCCAAGAGCAGGGGGAAATATGAGAAAGACCCAGCTAGGTCTACTTGGGGAACTGGGGGAGCCTTCACAGAGGAGGCAAGCTGCTATCAGGATGAGTGGGAGGTTATCAGGTGGGTGAGTAGGAAGAAGCTATTGGGCCGAGAGAATAGAATGAGAAAGACATGGAGGCTTGAGGGAGCCTGGAGTGACCTGTAATGTGGAAGGGCAGGTTAGTATTGTTAAAGCATACATTACTGTGAAAGGGGGAAGCAGGAAAGGCTGGTGGAAATGAGGCCAGATAGGTAGGGAGAGGCCAGATCACATAGCCTATATATCAGGCAAAGGTGTGCCAACGGTTTTCCTCTGTGTAGGTTTTGGGGGAAATGATTGAAGAATTTTTAATACAAAAGTTTCAGAATCAAATCTGTATGTTTTGATTCCTAAAGAAGACTAACAATATTCTGATTCTTTTGTTGTTTGAAAGTTACAGAAATGGCACACACACACCTCCTTGCTCCTGAGGAGGAACAGTAAGAGCCTGTGAGCAGATTTTTAGTTAACAGGTTTTTAATAGGCAGTGATGCAATTCTTAATGGAGAAGGTGTAATTACTATAAAAGACATTCTGTTTCGAATGGAAATTGGGCTGGGTGTGTTTTTATTCCTCAGTGAATTAAAAAGGTTTATATATGATTAGATTGTTGAGATTCTTGGAGAAAACACATATACACCAGTGAAAACGTTCCACTCATTTTCTTTACCTCTTGCAGCAAAGCAGTGAATTTGCCAGAAATAAATTGAGCATAATTTTTATAATTTCAGGGGTTAAGCATATGAAAGGCCAGAATGAATCAGCATTCCCTGAAGAAGAAGAAGGCGTGAACGAGAGAGAAGAGCAGCGGGACCATTAATAATGGGTCTGCAGCAAGAAGGCTTCTTGGGAATAACTGAACTATTAACTTTTCTGAATATCCCATGGAACACCACTGCTTGACTTCCATCTCTGCTCTCCACACTCACAAAGTAGTAATACACCTCCTGGGAAGGGCCCCTTGATGGAACTTTAGAACTACCTACAGATCGTTCCATATTACTTACAATTAAAAAATAAGTATTTATTTTACAACAGTGATTTTCTTTTTTTTTTTTTTTAATTAATTAATTTATTTATTTATGCTGTGTTGGGTCTTCGTTTCTGTGCGAGAGCTTTCTTTAGTTGCAGCGAGCAGGGGCCACTCTTCATCGCGGTGCGCGGGCCTCTCACTATCGCGGCCTCTGTTGTTGCAAACAGGCTCCAGACACGCAGGCTCAGTAGTTGTGGCTCACGGGCCTAGTTGCTCCGCAGCATGTGGGATCTTCCCAGACCAGGGCTCGAACCCATGTCCCCTGCATTGGCAGGCAGATTCTCAACCACTGCGCCACCAGGGAAGCCCGTGATTTTCTTTTTAACAACATAGAAATTTGCAAGCATGTGAGTGTTCTAACTTTAATACTGCCCAGCTTAATCCCTGATGTCCTACTGATACGATTTGCCTTCTAATGTCAAATGTAAATAGCATCACTTTAAAAGTAAAAAATAAATATTAAATACATTTAGACATGAGTGTGTGTCTGGGTTTAACTTACAGAGGAATGTTTAATGAAACTTTTAAGATCTGCATTTATCCTGTTGCTGTATACGGAATGGTACATGGTATTTATTTCAGAATGATGGAGAAATGCCAGATTTCTTGATTCAAAAGATCAAAATGTATTACTCTTTAGAATTAAACATCTTTTTCCCACCAACAACACGCTAATGATTAAATAACCACAGATTTCTCTTCATTTTTTAAGCTGTGAGAGATGTATTTTCCATCATTTCCACTAGTTATTAAGAAAGAAAAATTATAAATCTAAAATAAAATATGCCAAATTTCCCGTCACTTATTTTTGGCTATTACTGGAAATATGGGGTGTTTCCTATTGCATTTTAATGAATCATTAGATTTTATAAATCTCCTATTATCATAAGATAAGAAATTTCATTAATTCAACAACTATTTTTTACTGGTTCATCTCTAGGAAGGCACTTTACTGGGTGTTATGAAAATAAAGGAGAGATAATGTCTCCCCTACAGAACTGGCAGAGAAGATAAGCATCAGTACAAAGCAAGGTTTTCCAAGACCGTATGTATTTACTGAATATGGCTTTTGATAATTCAAAGTTCTGGCATCCTGAACAATTATTTATTGCATTTCAATGTAAAGTATCTACACCACATAATTTAGTGGAGGTGGAGGAATGCCCAATTTGCTTTCCACATTAATGATATTAGTGAAGTTCAAATGTTTCATGGATTAAAAAACTAAAGATGAAAAGATTTCTCAAAAGTCAATGAAGAGGTAAATTAAGATAGGAAGAAGATAATCAAATGCAAAATCCACTGTGGGATCGTAATATCAGGATTCAAAGAAGTAAAAGTACTGTTTTTAATTTTGACTGTGAGTTTTATAATATAGAGATTAAAAGAAATGCGTGAATCTATAAGCCAATACAATAGAGATAATGGTAATTTTCCTTAGTATATTTTCCCCAAGAAAATAAATGCAAAACTCATTGATAAGTAGTATCTCAAGTATGTATGAGTACTTGTTCCAAGTTTCCTTCTTTTTTCCTTTCTTCCTTCTTTGCTTCTTTCCTTCCTCTCATCCTCCCTGCCTTCCTTTCTCTTCTCCCTTCCTTGCCCTGGCCTTTTTTGTTTTGTTTTGTTTTTTTAAACCAGTTTCACCAAAAATTTCTGGAGTTTCTAGACCACCTGCTGTGACTGTTTATTTGATTTTCTAAGTTTCTCCCTACTTAAAATCTGATTAAGACACATATTTGTTTTAAGTGATTTTGAATTATTTGTGTTTGTAAAACATCCCGATACCCCTTGAGATTATTTGAGATACCCTGAGGCCCTAAAAAATAAAATTGCCCTTCCCTTCCCATGAACAGACATTTTTATAAATGTTTTTTCAAAAGGATTCAGACAAACAAAAGAAACAAAAGCTTTTGCTGATTTTGTAACAGCAAAAAACACATGGGGAAATAAACACAATGGCTTCTGGATTCTTCTATCCTGTTCTCCATTCTTAAAAATGAAAAGGGATGAAAATTAAAAGAGTACGTTTTCCTTCAGAAATGTTGGTTTCTTTTATTCTGTTCTCCACTCTCAAAACACAGAGATCACAATTAAAAGCATAAGTTTTCCTTTGGAAAAGTGTTGACTTTCTCAGAAATTTGAAGGAAACCAGCTGAGATAATGGCTTTTCAGTTTCCTTTTCACACAATTACAGTTTACAACAAAATTTTTTTCATGATGACAACTTGGCTTCAGTTTGGCTGAATGGGCAAAGAGAGTTTCTGACCAAAACAAAACAAAACCAAACCTTTATCTTTTCCAGACAACATTTATAATATAATATTATAGTTAGTAGATGGGGTTTGAGGCACTCTGACTTGGGTTCAAATTCAACACCCACCAAATTTTTAGACTCAGTCTCTCAGTCTGTAAAATGAGTACGATCATACCTACCCGTATTGCATTATTGTGAAAATTAAACAAGAAAAGACGTATAAAATGCTTAGCCCAGCATAATGAGCATTTAATAACTGGTGCAATTATTATTACTAGAATGAGAAAGGACTTGAGACTATCTATCCAAACCTTCTCTAGTTCATGATCCTCTCCAACAGCACAGACAAGTGATTGATTGCTTCTCTAATTCTTGAATAGCTCCAGCTGAACCCCAAACCCAGCCAAGGAGCTCTAAGTGTTCTTTTGTGTGTTAAACTCTCTCTCCTCCTATACTTTACCTCCTTTCCTATGGCACAGCTGTTCAGATACTGAAGAACACTCTGATGTCATCTCCTAAGTGGTCTCCTCTCTGTGATAAAATATCACCAGTTCTTCCCAATCTTTTCTCATCATCCTGGCCACTCGCTCTTGGATCTCTTCAATTGTGTACGCTGAATCTGAGAAAGATTAAGTCAGGTGGGTAAGTTTGAGACAGGCTGGGACCTGGGACCCTTTGCTGCAGTGCCTGCACCTGGACACACCTCTCCTCCAGCAACAAAATACAAAGAAACTGTATGGGACTAAAAACAACTGCATGTATGGGCAGTTGGGGCAAATTCTGAACAAAAGATACAAAGAGACCAAAAAACCCAACTGCCACTTTTGAAAAGCCTGGAGCAAAAGCGGGGTACTGCACATGCCCCCTGCACACAACACCACTTAAGGGGTGGGCAAAACACCTAAGCCACCCCTCTGGCCCAACCCCTGGACACACCCCTACCCTCATTCCATATAAGGAACAAGCCCGACCCCCTCCGTAGCCAGCAAGCAAGGGAACCTGTTGTTTGTTCTCGCTGCACCCTGCTGCAGCAGGTGGCCCAATAAAGCCTTGCCTGAATTTCTTGTCTGGCCTCTGATCAATTTCTATTGATGAAGGAGGCCAAGAATCCTGGTCAGTAACAAGCTGAGTGTTTTTTTTGTCCCCCTAAATATGAGAAACTGAAGCAGAGAGTGTAGAAGGGCAGAGCAGGATTCTAGGTCAGAGTTCTTTCTATTAAACAGTGATTTTGTAGCCCCAGAGTTGTGCAAGGTAAGCATCTTTATAAAAAACAAAATTCTCAAGACTATTTTCTGTTCTTAAAAAAGTTTACACCATCCATTTTAAATTTTAATTCAATTATACCAATGCTTTCTATATTGTGGAAACATTATTTTAGGTTAGCCACGGACAAATTATTTTTATGTTTATATTTTATTTTTATATTTATAAATACTATTATATATTAGAAAAGATACATAATCACCAACCCCTAAGCTATTGTTGCTTAGGATGAGACAAGCTTAAAGTGTTAGTGTATTTTAAATCAATTTTTTAAAAAATGTTAAATAACCATAGTAGAAGTGGTACCTCAAAATCACAAAAGTGATACACCATTGAGTGAAGTTTTGGAAACACCGGTATGGAGTATTGTCATAGCAAATAACTTAAGTGCAAGTATTGCAGAGTTTATTTAGTCACAATATGGGTTTATGAATTCATAAATAAACCAGTTATATTGTATTGATTTAAAAACTCTGTTTCTTTACCCACATCTAAAAGCAAACAGTGTAAAGTGCAAACTGATAATAGAAAAGCATGTCTAACTACATTAAAGTGTTTATGCTTACATGTAATTTTGAGCATTTGATTTCTCTGAAGGAGGATGGGGAAGAAATGTCCTTAGTTTTCCAAGTCTTTGATTCCAAAAACCAGTCTTCAAAGCTCCAGCAGATATATTAATCATTAAAAATGTCTATGTTACTGAAATGTGAAATCTGTTAAAGAAATTAAATTATTAGATTTTATATGTTATTATCATAACATTCTGAAGAACTAAATTTCAGAGGAAGAAGAGCTTTAGGAAAATAATGGAGGGCATCTTTTCACCGCTGTGTGAATTAGAACAAGTCAGACATCCTAATTATTCTATACTATTTTTCATGGGATAATTTGGTGTAGTTTATAAAAGTGTACATTGGAAACAAGAAACCAGTATTCTAGTTTATTATTCAATAAATATGTATGAATGCCTATAACATGCTAGACATTAAGTGTTGAGGACACAGGTGTTAACAAGATAGTTAAGGTCCTTAAATTCATGGATGAATATTCTAGTATTTGAAGACTGTCAATAGATATGTAAATTAATAAGTGAATTAGATCATTTCAGATAGTGATAAACTCCTAGAAGGAAATAGAAAGAGGTGATGTAGCAGAGCGTGTCATTTCCTCTTTGTCATAACTGTGTGACACTGGGAAAGTTCTTTAATTACTCTTGGACCCAGTTTCCTATTCAGTAAAATGTGGAGAATGATATGGGGGAGGGATAACCAAATGATCATGTGAGGCTCCTTCTAAATCTAAGATCTTTGTTTCTCCCTCTGACTCTTTCAGGAACTGCAGGCAAGCAGCAAAGGAGAGAAGAAGAGGTGGGAACAGACAGAAAGCAGCAGCATTAAGGGAAGATGGAATCAGAAGAGAAAAGGTGTATCTTTGCATGCTTGTCTGACAGCCAACAGAACAAAACTGAGTTAGAAATACTCATACACGTATGTATGCATGTATAGTATGCATGTAGGTAACAACCTTAGCATTGTAACCAATTGTTTTCTTTTACAACTTATCCTTAGAAAATGATCTAAAAAATGGTGATCAGTTTTTTTGTTTTTTTGTTTTTTTTTTTGTTTTAAGATTTAAAAGGAAAACTTTCCAGGAAAAATTTCCTGCTGCAAATGACTAATTGGATAATTTACTCTAAGCATACAAGTTTGTTGCCATTAAGTGATGCTGTAACAGATTTTTCCCTTTGCAGAGATTTACATGACATGGTATTAAATTCTCTGGAATGTTTCCACTGTGTTCTGAAGTAGTTAGTTATTTTCTTTTTCTCCTCCAGGTGAAAAATGAGTTGATAACAAAGAGAAGCTAACTTGTCATTGCTGTGTTCCTACTTGAGCTTGGAAAAATACCAACACAAACTAATACCATCACCACCATCACCTCCAGCTCCATCATCATGTGTTATTTTCTTTCTCCAGGATTGCTTTCTGAAGCACTTTAGATATGTTATACATAAATATTGACATATTTTTCAGAAATTGTTCCTTCTTTTTTTTTTGCTAATCATTGATGCTGCACTATTTGCCAAATTCTTCCTTTTCATTTTAATTTATTTCTCTCTATAACCAAAAGTGTGATCTTGAATTTGAGTAAATTTTAAGTGATTCATTTTTAGTTTTTCTAAGTTCTGGAATACAAGTTTTCTCTTACAATAAGGAGGCTTTTAAATATGTTTTCTTTCTTGCTTTTCAAATTCCATTGTATTTTTTTTATTCCTTTGTTTCTTTTTCAAATTCTATTGGTCTTGATTCAATTTAGTTCCACAAATACATATATATAGATAGTCTACTACATACCAACTACTGATTCAAATGTTAGAGTTATAAAAACAAGAAGGCTAGTATTGTTGCCATCTTTCTAGTAACTCTTTGTTTAGTTCTTTACAATTAATAAAGTGGCCTCACCTATGTTTCTCAGCTAATAATCACATTAAATATGTATGACAAGTAGGATTCATTTCATGGATCAGGAAACTAGAGTCCAAAGAAAGTGGCCCTAAATGAACCCATAGGCCAACAAACTCTTCCACTAGCTTATGATTTGTTTGAGAAGTTGTAATAGTTTTTAGGATGAAAAAGCACATCCTCCTTAGGAACAATAGGGTTTTATGTTTTCTTATAGTGCTTTATAGATCCACTTAGAAGTAAGCTTTCTACATTTCATACACGAAGCACATGGGGATAATTTTGCTAATGAGGCTGGATGGGAAGAGGAATCTGAGTTTAATTCTTTGGCATCGACTTCAAACTAAAATGACCCATGGCCAATAAAAAATCAAATTTGAAACTCTTTTTGAAGTATTTGGTTCATTTAAAAAATCTTTTCTATGTTTAAATCTATATTTAAAATAAACTTTAATATCTTAAAAAAAAAGAATTGCCAAATTTATGACAATCTTATGTATGATATCTTAGAGAGCAAGACATCAATCTTTTTAAGTTGTTTCTTTTTCTTGATTTCTAATAAATTGTAAAATAAAAATAATTTCACAAATTGCTATTTTTTATTATTACCTTTCATCTTCTCTGCACTCCCCAACCCCCAGAATTTGAGGAATGATAATTTTCACGTACCATCTCCCAGATTTTGTATTGCCGAGAAAGTAAAAATAATGTAAATGAGCATAATTACCTCAGACCTAAATGCTTAATTGCAGAATATACTATATATATCATGGTATTAAAAAAACAACATGCTGCTTAAGGAGGAACCAAAGAGAACATTCTAACTGATACTCTCCTCAAGCTAACTGAGGAATGAGTTTCCCTGGAATTTAAAAATCTTTTTTTCTCAAAAGTAGTGATGGGATTCAGGACACGCTACTCCAAAATATGGCACGTTGGCATAGTGAATATTTTAAGTTGGAGGAGTTTGAGAAAACAGAAGCGGGAGGCTCACTGTGACCTTCCCACTGTCCTTCTCCACTGAAACAGGCTATAAAACCCTCACATGAAAGGTGTCCTCCCTATACTGGGAGGAAAAGAGCATCTTTGTCTCTGAAGACAAAGGGACTGAGAAGAATCCAAACAAAGAGGCCTTGCTAGGTTTCCCCCAGTTTACTATACTTACCTTATACTCCTTAACCTGTCATATTCCTCCACAGCTGTCCATACTTCATCAATACTAGCACAAAGACACTCAGATCTGTTTCTTCGGATCTTCATTTCCTTATGAAGATTCCTGTGTCATGTAAAACTTATATTAAATACATTTGCATACTTATTTCCTATTAATCTGCCTCTGTCAGTTTAATTTTTAGACCCAACCAGGAGCCCTAAGAGGTGAGAATAACTTTCCTCCGTCACAGTACAGCTACAGTAGCAAAGGTATAACATGGCTTTGTATGAATCAAAGCAGTGGAACAATAAGAACTTTACAAAAATTACTTGGAGATGGTTGAACATCTCTTAAAGAATTATAGGAGAATATCTTCTCTCTCTTCTTTATATTTTAGAGGCTAGCACTTGCCACGGCATTGCAGTAAATGGGTGGTTTCCCATTACATTTCCCCTGCAGAGTAAATTCTGTGGATGTGTTTCCCTAATCGTACTAATTACGTTACCAGATGTTGCTCTCACTTTCTTCTTTTGCCCTAATGGGACATAGATTTCCTATTTTGAAATTGTCACTTATTTGTTATATTTGTCCAGTGTTTTAAACATTATGTGGGTCCTTTATTTGCTTTTGAAAACACTCAACAGTCTAAAGATTAAACTTTGACATGAAGGCCAATTATGACTAAGATAGGAATTATATTACTCATTACACTACTACTAACCATGCTATACTAGTATAGTTACCCTGGACTTCTGTATGATACTAACCTTGAGCTATCCATTTTCATTGTCAGTATAAATGAAGTTTTCATAGGAAGTAGTTTATTGGAACTGGTTGATATCTAAATGAAATTTAAAAAAATTTTTTTTCATAATATGGGCAGAAAAGTATTAAAAATTAGACATTATCATCATAAACCACCAAAAGCTGTATTGGTATAAAATAATTTAATGCAATATTTTGAGAAAAATACAATTGTCAAAATCAATAAATTTTTACTTAAATCATAAAAATCTTTTTTTCATTGTGTAATGTGGAGTCAAAATTTTTTTCTATTGAGGTATATGTGTGTGGAGAATCTATATGTATGTATATAAAATATGTATATGTGTACAAATATATATGTACATATATATAATGTAACCATACTGAAATAAAAAAGGAAACTTGTTTTTAAAGAGCGAGAAGAGATTTAACCCATTTGCTATTAAGCACAGAGAATTAAAACTTTTTAAAATAAATACATCCCTATGTTATCATTTCCATGTTATTTTCTATTAAGGGAAAGCTAGGTGGGAAAGCTAGAACAAACTAGACGAAAGGAAGAAAGAGAGGCTATCTCAACGGAAAGGTGAAGGGCTATGGCGCCAGGGGAGATGGAAAGAGAAAGGAGCCGGAGGGAGAGAGCCCCAGGAAAAGGCGAGGCCAGCTCCTTCTCTCTCCCCATCCCTGGCCACACAACTTGCTCTTAATAAGTTCCTGCCCACGGCTGCCAAGTCATCTCCATCTGAATGTGCCTTTTGCACCAGGGTTATTTCTAGCAGCCCTCTTGTCTCTGGTGGCTTGGAAGATTACCGTTTCAATGTCGACCGACTTGGCTTCTAGATGGCATCTGACTTACCACATGCATCTGCTCTTCTCACACGGTTTCCACATTATCAAAGTTCCTCTCTGTTTTTGTTTCTGCCAAAGGAAGGCTTTTTTATTTTGCTAATGAGGACTCTGTGAAATGTTGGGGTTTGCTGGGGTGTGTGCCTGCAGTTTTTGTTGTTGTTGTTGTTGTTTTATTTATTTTTTTGAGAAACTGCTATTGTTGCTTCTAAGTGCACCTGGGTTGTCTAATCATGTGTTTTAACATGTCATCCAGGAAGTCTAGAGGTTATTGTTATTTTATCTTTATGTTAATATTTTTCTTTTTAATATTTGCATTTAAAAAATTTCCCTAAAATCGAATGTCTACATATATATCAATATAGCTATCTGTCTCTCTATATATATCATACATATCGATATGTATTTCAATATATCTATATCTATATGTAGTTTTGTCTTTCTAAAGCAAGGACATAAATGCTGAAGTCAATGATATGATCTCTGTTATAAAACAGCTGGACTACTCTTTACATGGGACAACCTCCCCATCATGTGGACTTTAGGATATTGCTACCAAAGTCAAAACCGTGCAACAATAAGCATGAGTTAATTTTAAAGGAAGAAGGTGGAGCTCCTGGTAGATTCTTATTTTTATAGTTCATACTATTTCAGTTTTTCCAATGTGTCAGTCAATATTCTCAGCACCTTACATGGGCCATTTCATTTAATCATTCTAATAATCCTATAAAATAGGTACTCTTACTATCTCCATTTCATAGGTGAGAAAATTGAGGCTTGTCCAAGATCACAGAAACCATTACCAACAAAGTCTGAAACTGAACTAAGGGCCAAATTCAGTCCTTGGGTGAGATATTTCTTGCCTCAGGTCTTCCACAGAAGAACTCAACGAGAAATAACAGCATCTGGATAAATATAAAATATAAATATAAAATATAAAATAATATTGTTAACTTATGTTAACTGAGAACCAACAATGTGTCAAGTACTGTCTAGATCCTTTAAATATTCTTCATTATTATTTTATCACTCTATCAGTCTTTGTGGTGAGAGGTTAGGTTAAGCTTAACAACTACCAACTACCAAGGACAACTGAGGTCATTGTTGCTCCAAAGCTTGTATGGTCCCCACTATTAATCATCAAGGCTATAGGAAGTCAACCAGGAAATGTGAGCTTTTCTCCTTAGCAAAGTTGGTAAGGTAAGATTAGTTACAGTTAATATATCTCTGCACCAGCAGACCCATCTTCCAAGGGTAGACATGAGACAGATGGGGAGACCTTAATGTTTTTCTCGTATAATTCAGGTTTGCTTTTATCATGCTATTAAGAATTAATTAAGAATTGATGCACTCCCCATTTGTCTGCTCTGAGAAAAAACACAAATGGTTTCTTGGAATTATGTAGATCTAAAGTGCTTGAAAAGTGAGTCTCATTTTGATTGAATTAACTAGAGATGTTCTCTGAAACGATTAACTCAATCATATATCAAACATTTAGGACAAACAAGAATAAACTTTTCCTTCCTGCCTTCATTTATTTATTCATATTCATTTATTCAACAAATATTTACTGAGTACCTACTATGTGTAAGGCTAAGTGCTTCTTTACCTTAAAATCTGGCAGCAAACGTATGACGTGGGGAGCTGCAAGGTTCCAGCATGGAGGGGTATGAGATGTGTTCATCCAGAAAAGAGGATCTGAGAGTTCTGACCAGAGTGATGTGAAGAGGCTTTCTGGGAGAGCTGGCATGTGCTCAGGTCCTTGGAGGAAGGGGGGACAGTGACAGGTAAAGATGGCAAAGGGAGCAGCAAGATCCAAGCAGAGGAGGCGTCCTGTGCAGAGGCATAGCAGAGATCCAGGAGTAGTGAGTGGTGTAGTGAAAGCTACGGCAAAAAAGATAGCTGGGGTTAGACTGTGAAGGGCTTTGAGTATTATGCTAAAGGGTTTAAACCTTACTCACATGTAGGCCAGTGGTTCTCAAAGTGAGATCCCCAGTCCAATAGAATCAGCATCGCTTCAGGCTCTACCCCGGACTTATCGCATCAGAATCTCTGAGAGGTGGGGCTTAGCATCTGCAGTTTAACAGACCCTCCAAGTGATGTTGATGCCTGCTAAAGGTTGAGAACCAGTGCTGTAGTCAGCCTTGCTAAACTGCTCTGTGGGCAGTGAATGGGGGACAGGGGTACTGGAAATCATCATCTCCCTTATCCTCAGGGTAGCTACACAGGCCCTGGGGAAGCTAGAGCTCCTAGCAATGACGGCCACTTGCACTAGCAACCTCTCTCTTTCATGCTAGGGTACAAACTCCTTGATCTGAAAAGGAAACAGGTGTCGGGCCACTGGCCAAATCTGCCAGATGGCCTGTTTTTGTGTGCCACTCCCATCCCCCAAGTTAAGAATGGCTTTTACATTGTTTTTATGTCTGGCTTTTACATTTTTACAGAGTTGTAAAAAAAAGAAAAGAAGAAGAAAATGAAGAGGAAGAAGGAGGTGGACGAAAAGAAGGAGAGGAGAGTGATGCAATGTGGCCTGCAAAACCTAAAATATCTACTTCCTGATTCTTTATAGAAAAGGTTTACTGACCCCTGGTGTAGACAGGGAGAAACTGTTTTTGAGAAGAAGAGTGATAGGTCCAAAGAATGAATTAAGGATATTTAATATAATAACAGTATGCAGAAAAGAAAAAGTGAAAAGAGCTGGAAGCAGAGAAGCCAAATGTGGAACACAAGTGAGATGGTAAAGATCTAAACCACGCAATGCTCTTTGAGCAGAAAAAAGGAAATGGGTCTTTAATGCTTATAGAAACAATATAACTTAACTTTCAGTTGACCCAAATGCTATGCCATAGCAAGGTTCTCAACAACTGGAGAAATCATAGACTGTGTCCAGTTCAGCAATTTCTTGGGGTTTGGTTTGGTTTAGTTTTGAGGGAGTAGGACAGTGTTGAAAGCATGAACTCTGGAGCTCTTGTCTAGTGTAGAGGAAAAAACCTAATCTCTAAGTGTTTAGTGGGTGTTTCGGATTATCTCCATAATATTTAATTATTTCATAGAACAGTGATATGTATAGAAATCAACCAGTTATCTTCTTAAAGGGCCAATTCCAGTTCAAAAGTTCTGGATGGAGCCTGAGATTCTTCATTTCTAAGACGTTCCCAAGTAGGGACCACACTTTCAGTAGCAAAGTTCTAGACTGAACACCAGTGGTTATTTGAAAAGCAAACTTTTAAGGTCACATATTAAGCATGGGAAATAATTCCTCCATCCACAGAAATCAAAGGCACCTTTTCTGCTGTAATACATGATTTAATTGGTCACCAAAGCACACTTGCCCCTGCAGTTTGTCACTGGAAATTCTGTCCTCTCAGAGTGGTAGTTTTTAGGGACAAGTGCCTGGATAGAGAATAAAGCGTAGGATGGAATAAAGGTTAGAAAAGGAAGATAATGGATACAGTGGGTGGAGAAGACAGGACTGATCCTCCCACAGTGGCCAGGGACAGTCTATCTAGTGGTTTGGGGAGCCACACTCCGACTTCGAATCCAGGGTCCTCAGCTTAATAGCTGTGTGATCTTACACAAATTATTTACCTTCTTCTGCCATGGTTTCTCACCTATAGATGGGGATAACAAATCCTCAAAGAGCAGTTAGTTACAGGGAGTAAAAGAGATAATGTCAGAAAATAATGTAATGCAGTAGTAAGA
This sequence comes from Balaenoptera borealis, assembly GCF_965194805.1. Lineage (NCBI taxonomy): Eukaryota > Metazoa > Chordata > Mammalia > Artiodactyla > Balaenopteridae > Balaenoptera > Balaenoptera borealis. Next base: position 51,628,736 of record NC_138863.1, on the reverse strand, counting down.
CTGTAATAAGAACTAAATAATTGAATCTTTAATTATCAGAGATAAAAACATATCAGCTTGAGATGCAAAGGAAGCTCTCCAACCATCACAACTGGTAAGGAAATAACCTAGAAATTTATTAATGTTACTAAAGGACAAATAGCCCCCAAAAGAGCTTTAAATATACATGTTGGTCCATACATGGGATTTGTATCTTAAGTGTTTGGAACTCCCTCCAAAGAAATTGCATGTATGTAATGTGGGACATCATTAGGTGTTTGTTTTTTGACACTAAAATGTATGTTTTCATTGTAGTTTAAGGCTTGTACTAAAGGATGGATAAACTTTGTGATATTTAGGAAAGCAATTAAACAGAAGACACAAGGCTTAACGTAGCTTCCAAAGGAAATATGTGTTTTATATCTACATTAAACAAAATTAAATTATTTTCAAAATTAAAATATGGCTTTTGAAAGCTTTTTGATATTAGGTGAAAACTTATCATGGAATCACATTTAAAGTAAAAAGTTCAGTTAAGTGTCATGTATCTGCTGACTAGATAAATTTTTACATTTTCATCAGATGCTTTAGCATCACAGAGACACAGCCTGAGAGGTGACAATATTGTGCCGATTACTCTTAATTCCGTTAATTAAAACTCTCTAGGTCTTCACCTTGACTTGACACTCTTTGCTTCTTTATTATTCTCTGGTATTACCTTATTCACATTGTCCTTCTCCACAGAGCTGTCCTTTCCACTGCGCTTCTGTCCCATCCTACACAGATGTAGTAGAAAGAAAAAGAGGTCTTTGGTGTCAGCGTTCTAGGACCAATTCCAGTCTGGAATCTGCAGCTTGAGACCCACATGGCTTTAGACAAGGCTCTTTCTCTGAGACTTCGTTTCCTTACTCATATTGATACCCACTTTGCTGGATTATTGAGGATTAGAGATAATATTTGTTAAGTGTTTACCTGGAGCCTGTACATAGAAAATAGGCAATGAATATGAGCTTTTGTTTATTATTTGTTACTGAAACATCAACTCATGTGCCATCCATTCCAAGAAGTCTTCTTGGAAGCCCTGAAGATGGAGGCAGGTTTTACCTCCTTTAATACCCGGAGGTGCATTTTACTTGCACCTGGTTACTTTCATATGTGGCATTTTAGTTATTCATGTGTATAGATTATCTCCTTTATAAAATAGGAAATTTCTAGAGGAAAGATTCAGGTTTCCGGAATCCTATATGTGCCATGCATCTAGCCAGGAGTATGCAAATAATAGGTGCAATAATAAATGCTCAGTGAACATTTCTTTCATAGAGCAAAAATCACTTTCTGATTGAACTCATATCAACTTTCAAGATGGTGTACTCCTGGTTTTCCCTGATTTTGCCAACTTTTCAATGCCCCACCAAATTGAATTACATCAGGCACCAAATGGTTCATGATATTTTCCCTCAAGTATGATTTATTTAACAATCATATACAATAGGAAATACAGAGAATTACAGCAGAATAAAAACACAAGAATTGTAGCTTGTCATGTTAGAAATTAAATAAAAGAGATACCAGCTAAATAAAAAGGCATATGAAATTGTTAGATATATGTTGAGTAGCTGAGGATACAAATGCAAAGCAGGCCATTTAAGGCTCAGCAGCCGAATTCATCCATCCCTCTCTTTAGGATGGATTCAACATTGATGTTGGCAGCAGGGATGGGCACTGCTACCCTCTGCTCTGACTTCCCGCTAATTAACATGAGTTAGTGCCTGTCTTAGAGAGAGAGAGGAAGGAAGGAATAAGGATGATACAAAGGAGAGCAGGAGAGAAGGGAGGGGAAGGAGCAAAAGAGGGAGTGAGGGAGGGAGATTAGGGAAAAAAAAGTGCATCAATAGCGTGACAACTCTTCTGAAGAGATGGAGCGAGTTTTCTCCACTCCCCTGGAAGTTCTGTCACAGCGCTTTATAAATTACATAACCTGGAAAATTAGGTTAAACCCCATATACAGAAAATAATGACTTCATCATATTCCTCTTTTTTTTAGTAATAGTCTATATATCTTAAAGTATTAATAGGAACAAAGTGGACATGTTTCTTATGACAATTAAGAAGCAGTGTTTCAATTTATTTCTCTGTTGAGAGACTCTATAGCTTTACTGAGAGACACCTGGCTCAAATAGGAACAATAGTAATTAGACTTCCCTGACAGTCATATTCTAATCTTAAATGCAGAATATTTTCTAGCTTGTAAATAGCTACCTTAAAAAAGACATTAAAAGCAGTAGTTGTAGTTTCTCCATAAATAGAAATAAGAAATCCATTGTAGGACAAAAAGTCACCATGATGTACATATCTATAAATTTCCCCCAACACATCATTATAGATCAATCTTTACTGCTTACATTTAAAATATCAATTGCATTATAATGTCTATGATACAATTCAATTATTTAGCTGTGTTCTACATATGCTTCAGGTGAAACAAAATCTAAGGAACTTATTCACAGAACATTTAAAAGCATCTTATACACAGTCTATGCACAAATATATCTTAAATTAAAATGCATACCTAATATGCATATAGAATATGGCTTACACATGAAAAGAGATCTAAGTTGTGAGTTCTAAAATCCCACTACTTAGACTTAAAAGCTTGTGATTGCATCCATTTCTAAAATATTGCTTAGCATTGTGGAACCCAGGGAAGAAGCATGTGCAACAGAAAACTCATTAGAATGGACAACCCACCTTCACTTTATTCTTTAATTGATGGCTACCCTTAATTTTTTCCACCCAATTCTACCATTCACAAAGACAAATTTGTTTAGTCTCACAATCATTGAAGAGTTTGTACAGTGAAAAGTTACAACACCTACTTGTGCTTGACCTTTCTTGTCAGCTAATAATAAATAAAGGTAGCTCTTCAGTTTGGAGCAAAGGCAAGGCTCTGCACATGCTCAGGCAAAACATGACAAGGAAGCAGAGTCTCCAAGGGTTGCAGTTTGTTTCTCTGTGGTAAAATTATAAACTCACGTTAAATAACATTATCTGTACAGAAAAGTGTGGGATTCCATTTTCATAGACATTTTTGAATACACACACAGACACGCACGCACACACACTTCTTGTCACTTATCCCTTGGCCTGTGATATATTTTCTTACATCCTGATGGGATCAACACCCCAGAAGGCAAATTCCATTCTCAGTTCTAGTGTCTGTCTCCAACAATGGGTGGAGGTTCTTGTCATCTTGGATCGTAGGTAGTGTGTGACTTGCATTGTGATGACACCCATGTAGGTGATGCATTAGTGCTTTGAAATCACAGGGATGGATGCAGGCTGGTCCACTGCTTTCAGGGGCAGGTTTCACTGTGGTTTCCCAGCTTGAGAGTTACAATGAAGAGTTCATCAGGTCACAGAGCCAGGGCTCTGATGCTCCATTGTTGTCATAGGACTTCAACCACAGCTTCTGAGCAGCCCCGGCTCTCACTTTGTTCCCATGTATTTAAAATAACAAGGACAATCTAAATAGCCTCAGAGCTGCAAAAATATTTTTCTATAATTTTGTTTTTGCTTTCCTTTTACTTAACATCTTGAAAAATTTACTGTAGTTACACCACTCTGTATAAAACAAAGCAAGAAAGTAAAATTTTAAAATGCCTCATCTTCTGCACATATATTGCATAGTTGCCTATGCAATAACTGGGTTCAAACTGATGAAAAATTAAAACTGTCCAACTTCTGTCTTAAAAATCTCTCTGGCTTGATTGAAGAAGGCCAAATTGTGGAGGAAGAGCAATGGCAGAAGCACTGGCCAAAATCTCTGGTAGCAACTTTGAGTGTATTTATTTGGTTAGAATTACTAGTTCAGAATTTATGTTCTTCTCTTATATGAGTCCATAAAATGGCCTGTTTCCCAGTGTGTGTTGAAAGAGGAGAATATAGGTTTGTGGAAAATTGAGGATTTAGGATATTTTAGTGCTGTTCTCATTATCCTGAAATAAAATCCAAATGAAAATGAAGATCATGTTTTAGTCATATATAGGCATCAATCACTGAATGGCAATTTCATGTTGGACTTTATATAGCTTGTGAAAATAAGGGATTTGTCAGTAGATAATAGATATTCTTTATATCAGTTGGGATTCTTCCTGTCTCTTCTGTGTGTGCGTGCATGCGTGCATGTGTGTGTATATGTATCTTTAAAGTTTGGATGGAGGGTATGCAGAAAAAATGCTGTAGCTAATACGAGACAATATCTTTAAATTGTTTAATACAGAGCTGGTTTTTAAAATTTCCATCAACTTTGTGGCTTGATTTCTATTTACAATTCCTATGTAAAATAGTAATCACAGTCACTAACTCTGGAATTGTTGATAGGACTAAATGAGATAGTACGTATGAGATGTTCATCACAGTGCCTGACACTGATAGTTGCTATTAATGAAACTATTATTATCAATTAAAGAGTCTTACAACTAACTCAAGAATACTGAGAAATGAATCATCTTAAAAGCTAATCACATTTTAACTGTGTCATATCTAAAACAACATTTAAGGAGCTACTGATAGTATCTCAAAGGCTTGACGTGGTACCTGCAGCATTTTCTCTTGTCCCTACCATCAAGGGACAAGATAGCAGGACTCATTTTTATATATTTTTTAAGGAGATACTAAGACATCTCTACTATAAGAAACACATTCCTCCCTTCTAACTCCCTTCTAACTGCCTGCACCTTCTCTGTTGGTCCAAGACAATGGTTCTCAAATTTAGTGTACAGAAATAGCAATAGATTGAATTATTAAAAATTCGATTCCTAAGGCATCACTCCCAGAGTTGGTAATTTGGTAGATCAAAGGTGAGCCCTAGAAGCTGAATTTTTTTTTTAAACATCTTTATTGGAGTATAATTGCTTTAAGTGGTGTATTAGTTTCTGCTGTATAACAAAATGAATCAGCTATACATATACATATATCCCCATATCTCCTCCCTCTTGGGTCTCCCTCCCACCCTCCCTATCCCACCCCTCTAGGTGGACACAAAGCACCGAGCTGATCTCCCTGTGCTATGCAGCTGCTTCCCACTAGCTATCTATTTTACATTTGGTAGTGTATATATGTCCATGCCTCTCTCTCACTTCGTCCCAGCTTACCCTTCCCCCTCCCCGTGTCCTCAAGTCCATTCTCTACGTCTGCGTCTTTATTCCTATCCTGCCCCTGGGTTCTTCAGAACAATTTTTTTTTTTTTAAGATTCCATATATATGTGTTAGCATACGGTATTTGTTTTTCTCTTTCTGACTTACTTCACTCTGTATGACAATCTCTAGGTCCATCCACCTCACTACAAATAACTCAATTTCGTTTCTTTTTATGGCTGAGTTATATTCCATTGTATATATGTGCCACATCTTCTTTATCCATTCATCTGTTGATGGACACTTAGGTTGTAGAAGCTGAATTTTTAAAAAGGGAATCATTGATGCAAATGTCCACGGATTTTAGCAAATATTGATGTTGTTTCATAATATGTACTTGCTTTGTTATTATCACTCAGTGTAAACATTCATATTTCCTACATGATGTAGAAAAGGAAATTGGTATAAAACATTCATATTTCTTTTATGGAATAGTGGAAGAAACCAGGATTAAACCTCCCCATAGGATATAGCTTATTATTTTTAAAGGACAAAAAGGCCTCAGTAAATATAATTTTTATGGATGAATAAGTCAAGAATCCTTTGAAAAGGTAAATTTAAAAGTTAAATATTTAAAGCTTACCTGTTAATGTTTTGCTCCAGAAAATAGAGATTTAAAAGAAGAATCCAGGAGGACATTTAAGTAAGATAACTTTGTTTCTAATGATATTCTACAAACCACCCACTTCAGAAATAAATTTCTCAACGAAAAAATAAAATTACCTCTCATGTTTAAAATGACAGAAGCCTTTAAGTTGTTTCAAACCTATGAATGTGTCTCAGCATGTTTTTCTTCAGCACTTACTAGATCTTCTGAGTTCTTATGAAGATCAGGCTCACCTAAAAAATAAGCAAACAAATAAATAAACAAAAACAAAATAGGTCTGAGAAAAAAACCTAATAAGGTCAGGAAACTAAAGCAATTAGGAAAGTGTTGAAGACTGGATTTTACAATGGATCTGTGGCATATTTCTCCAAAGATACCAGACATTTTCTTTTCAGCCTGTGGATTTATAGAGTATAACAAATCATCTTCTGGTGGTTATACAAATTTGTAAAGTTGCAATTTAATCTGGGAATACAGAAAGGAAACAGATGAAACATGTTTAAATCTGCATTAAATCAAACATAAAAATTATGCATGTTTTCCCCAAATATTTTTAATTGAAACAAATTCTTTTAAACAAACCCTCTGATGTTCAGTGTCTTTTACCACACATTGCTTAGTTGCTATGAATTTAAAACAAATGAGCATAAGAGAATGTAATGTTTAAGATAAGACATCATCTGCCAAAACAAACTATTGGAATTTATAATCTTAGAATCATTCAGCTTCTATATAAACCTTGAAAAAAATTGGCATGGAAAATGTTCCAACATTTCTAGAGAGGTTGCAGAGAATCTAACAAAAATAGAAACGTAAAGCAAAATATACAGATAAAAGAGTCTTATTATATAAGAAAGTTAAAAAATGAGCAGAAATTAATTTTTGAGTCAATTACTCAAAATACCTTGATATTTCAGAAAACAGTCATATATGATAGAATGTTCTCTCTATCTGAAATTTGATTGAAAATATACTAAAACTTAAACTTTGCAGTTTGATTTTGAGATCATTTCTCCAACAATTATATAATTATAAAATTAGTGAACATATAGAACTTAGGGAGTATTATCACAAAGCAAAATTATTTTGTCCCTTACTTTCTCTTTAAAATATATTCAGTGGGAGAAACTTATCTTCTGTCCCAAGTTCAATCTTTCAGAGAGTATCAGGACTTTTCCAATCATTCTTAGATAATAAAAACATCGTGTGATAACATTAAAATGCCGGTGTCTTAGGTCTGGTCACGTATAACACACATCAATCTTAAAACAAAGATAAAATTTCTTCCCAACCTTGGGTTTGTTGCAGAGCTTAGAAAGGGTGGTGATGGGGGGAGGGCATGATTGATGTTTCTTTCACTTCTTGTTTGCCCTCCCTCAACTGGCTACCTTGGACTCCTGAGCTGGAGCAAGGGAGAGAAGACTAAGAATAGCAGCAAAGTTCCTCTTTGACTAGTACTACTGTAGGATGGCTTTGCACTCACTAGACCAGGCAGGTGTTTAGAGCTGACTCTATTCTGTGAGCACATTCATGGGCTCTCCAGGGACCTCTTGCCAAGACCATGGCTGGAGACTTCGCGCACCCTTGGTATGGACATATGAAACTCTGGTTCCTTTACAAGGTCCACAGCCCCTGGAAATTTGTTGGTACATCTCCAGCTTCTGTTTCCTGAGGTCCTGTCATGCTTACAAATATAGGTAGGTTACACTTGGTTCACATGGAACATTCACTAGGCCTTTATTCCTATAAATTACTTGAGAAAAGGCTGAAACCTATACAGCTTCCTCTCCTTCGGCTTATCTGTCACCTTCTAACCTTTTAGACCTCTCACATAAGAACTAGATTCCATTCCCAATATCCCCCTAACTTCAAGCTCTCCAAGGGTGAAGCTATCTTCCTTTGATCTGAGGTGAAGAGGGAAGCATTTCTACATCTTTCCCAATAGCAGAGAACTCATTAAAGAAATCTTCCTCACAAATCCTATTCTAACCATCAACAACCTGGCCCTTTCAATTGTTTGAATTGGGCGAAGGTTACAAGCATCCTATTATTGACTTTTGGATCGTCTGTGAAATTTCTGCTTCCCAGGTCAATTTGTTTCTGACATTTATCATCTAGTCTTGGCTTAAACTTCTGATTTAATATCGTGTTACTTATAACTAGATTATAACAGAACAAAATAGACTAGAATAGAACAGAACAGAACAGAGTGGAAAAAAATAGATTCAATTAGAAAGAAAGGAATATAAGTAATTAATTCTCTGTTTCTCAAAATTTTTGAGAATCTTTTACAATGGACAAAGGACACTGAGCTTTACCAATAATCGAATGCTCTTACTTCTAGTGGATAAAGAACTCACCAATAACAAAACAGTGGAAGAGGAGCAAAATAGCAAATGGTTAAAATGCAACAATTACAAAAAACAAATCCTTAAATGTTACGTAGACTACATCCAAGAGTAATTCCATACATGCAATTAGAAAAGTAGCAATTTAAAACTATGACCAACTCAAGACAAGATTTTTGTAGCACTGGAAAAAAAATATATTCTTTGAAACTGTAAAATTTCAGGGGCAGGTACACAACATTGCCAATCAATTGCATGGCAGCCAGAATGCTTAGGAAAATACTGAATTAGCAAATTCAAATTCAAATCACATTACTTTTAGTTAATAAATCTTTAGTTGTAGAAGCCTTTACAACTAACTTGGATTACTTGGAAGTAACCCTTAGGCTTTCATAAAAAAGGGTTACTTGGAAGGGTTACTTGAAAGTAACGCTTAGGCTTTAATAAAAAAAGAAAGCCATATCATTCTGATATATCATTCTGACAAAAAAGAAGAACGGATTTGCATTTTTCAATTCATTACAGATCATCTTAGATAATCTTCACGACCCAAGAGTGGTCTGTGTAAAAGACCTTCTTGAGAAGCATCTCTATAATCCAAGGTTCCAAACATTTTTGAATCAGAGTCTCCTCTTTTAGTCTGATGAAACCTATGACCTCCTTAAAGTAAAATTCATAAATAAATGAAATGAAATACATGGGATTACAAGGGACTTCATTTTTATTAAAATACAATTATCAACATCTTAAAGTAATCCTTAACATGTTAAACAGTAATATATGTGCTTCTTTATCAATGAGTTAAATAACAAGGTCTAGCTGCAGGTCTGTCAGCTGAGTAATTTTGAAATAATAATATCAAATAATACTTCAAGGTATCCCCATGAATTTAAATATGTTATGAAAATATTGATGATTTCTATTGGTGACAAACACAAATACCCCAAATGTTACTCTGTGTATTTTTGCCGGCACATGAAGGAAATCCTAAATTTTAGTTAAAGGTTAGTAAAAAAAATCACTCTCCAAGTGTACAGGCTCTATCTATATAACCTGGGTTAAAACCTTTGATCTAGCCTAACTTTATTTTATGGGTAAGAAACAGGCCCAGAATAATCAAGTGATTTCCTTCAGTGTAGATCACAAATAGATAACCTGAAGTAAAAATTATTGGCTTTTAAGTCACTATTATTTCAACAAGACCCATAGTGACCTAGGAATTTCATTTTACTGAAGAGATTTGCAAGTTCCCATACATAGGAAGCTACACCTTAGGAATGAATGCAATGGGTTTGTTCAAAGCAGGTGCATAGAAGCTTGGTTGATAGCCAGGAAAAAGGCAGTGAAAGTAGGGAAACTTGGATAATTCTGTTCATCTCAAAGAGCTTTTAGGTGTTCATCTAAATGTTGAAATTTGAAAAAAGTAATTTGTAAAATGATGGAAATATGGTTTTTGCTTTATAAACACAGTGTAAAATCAGAGGGGTGCAAGGAGGGGATAGAGGTCATAGGAGGGGCAGATCTACACAAATAAACAGAAATCCTTTAAATTTAGCTAATCTAAATCTTAGCCTGCAATTTGAGCTCACTATTATTATATTAGAATCATAGTATGTTAGCTTTGTAGATGATATAAATAATACTTGCAGGGAATAATGTAAGGCACACGATCAGCTGGGTATTAGAGACTCCAGCTGTCCAGTTATGGTCTTGTTGAACTAGTATTTAAAAAATAATCTGCTAGGATAAATTATTATACAATTGAAAATATATCAGTAATAACACTTTGTGAACAACTGCTAGGTGGCGGGCACCATTTTAAGTGCTTCACTTATCTTAATTACCTGAATCTTCACGGCAAAGTGTAGAAACTGATACGTAGGTTAAGTCATCTGCCCAAGGTTTCAAGGCTGTCTAGTGGCTGAATCTCTCTGACAAAGTCCAACCAGAATCTTGCCCTCTAGCTTCACCATTTCCCAAACTACAATTATTTGCATACCATCTTCACCATTCCTGCCATATCTATATGCCATTTATTCTATTAGTTACTAATATTTTTCTTCACACAACTTTAAATCTATTCTCTTTTCAAAGATTAGTTTTGTCCTAAATAGTAATATCCAAGATATACGATTTGATGTGCTTGTTGTGTTTTCCTAACATGTAGAATTCATAATTAACAAAAAGATAATTTCTTCTATAAACACAATAATTGATTTAATTTAATGGTTTATATTTGCCCTCATACATTTCTCACTTATCTGACCCAACAATCCCTGCATGGAGTAGTAAAACTATCACCATAATTTCCATTTTAGAAATGAGGAACACATGGTCAGAAGGAATGACTGACTACTCCAAGGCACCATGGCCTGGGAGAGTTTGGGAGACAGACCCCCATATTATCCCTTAAAAAATACTCCAGTTAATTTTCCATATTTAGGAGAAGCAGCAAATAGTGTTTGAAAAATACTTGGCAAAAATTGGTTTGTGTAGTCTTTTCAGCAGAAATACTAGTTCTGAGTTATACTGCATTATCATTTCTTCGTAAGAAAAACATTACCTTTGCTATGTATAGCAGTATTTCCTCACACAGGCAGATCTGTCTAGGTTGATTCAGTTCTATTTTTGGTCCATTTGTGTAGCTTATGTTGCCAATAACTAGAAAGAATTGATGATCTAGGATTGAAAGTTATAGTCACTGGAGAAACGTAATGTCGGATAAATTGGAGCTTCTGATTCTAAACGGTGTTTTGACATCTGTATAATATGATTTGCCTTGTAGGTTGGGAATAAGAAATCTTCACATCAGGAGAAAATACTCTTCATTTAAATGCCTCTCGAGAGGAATCTGTTGTGTATTTTCTGCCTGAGAATAAATTTTGCTGTGTGCATGAAGATAACAGTAAGCAAAGGAAGGAGTGAACACTAAATACCAAGAGAGATGAGAAGAAAAAAAGAGGTGAGGCTACTGAAGAAAAATTCCACCTCTTTCCAAATGTGCTAGTTTCAACCCTGTAAAGTTAGAGGAAGTAATGCCTTATTTCATAAAGTGTTATATAAGATACAAATCAAGAAATGGCCAGATTATTTTTTGGTCAACTAAAGCAGTACAAAACACACCGATTCACATTAGCAATGTGAATGAATCCCAATACGCATGTATTAAGCACCTAAAGATGTGGTGAGTTCTGCACAGAGATGATCAAAGGTGATCTGTGGAAAATGAATGCACGATCTCTATGTATATTCATCTGCCATTCTGTAACATTTCACTCCATTTGGGGAGTAAAAAGCACATTAAACAGCCAGAAGTCTTAAAGTTCCATAGAAACTAGAGTTTAAACAATGAAGAGAGGTAGTGAGATGTCTTCTTAAAAGAGTTCAGTGTAAAACTGGGTCTATAGGATGTATGTGTTTTGGTGGCATGAGGATAGGAATATTCTCCTGATGAGGGGAGTGAGGAGGTGAGATGGAAGAGCAGAATGGAATATGAGCAAAGGCAGCAGATTGGAAAGAAAAAGATGCGCCAAGGAGGAAGTGAAGCCCAGTTGCAAAAACTTGACTCAGAGTTCCTGCCCACTGACTAAAGTAATGGTTTCTCCTTCAGTGTCATTCTTTTAGAGGAAAGCTCTCACACCTATTGAAATGCTCTTATTCTCAGATGGAATTTGTCTGATTGAATCACAGATCTTTTTTAAGCAGTCTCTGGTGGCAGGGAGATGGTGAGAAAGTAAGGGCATTGATTGTCTTTGAAGGTAGGGAAGTTGGGAGGGTAGCAATGGAGAAAGAAGGTCTAGGGTAGTGAAATGAAGGCCACTCAAATCATACTTTGTCTGCTGTAAAGAGTGGTGGGAATGGTTGTGGAAATTTTAAGATTTGGTTCTTAGAACCAATTTAACGTGAGTGGCAGTATGGGTCTTCTCTACTTTCTCAATCAGGGAAAAGATGGGATGAAAATTGAATCTGAGAAGTGCAGCAAAAATTCACATTTTCTTTATCTTTTATAAGCAAAAAAATACATAAAGAGTACTAATTTTAGGTAATCTAAACTAGTTTTAAAAGTTAAAACTTGGAAAAAAATTGTAAAATGATAGAAACACTTTGGCTTTGCTTTTAGTATTCTAGTTAATTGGGTTTTCTATTTAAAGCTAGATTAAGAAAAAAAAAGATTTCAATTGCTTTCAGTAAAAATGTTTAAGTATGTCAATATGTAAACCTACTTTTGTGCCTAAATGGAGAATACTGAACATAACTGAACTTGTTTTAATGATAGATAATCCTGCAAAAAACCTGAGGGTTATTGTTCTAAACATAAGCCATTAATTCTCACTCTGTTATACATGTAGAATAGAGTATCATTCATGTTTAGTGGCTCTAGGTAACTACTAAAAAGATCAATTCTTGATTTTACTGCTTTGTCACCAATTCTACTCAATTTGAAAGTTAAAAAAATAGTTGAAAGTTCTACTTTCAACGTGAGATTTTATAACATAATGCTACTACTATCAGAAAATTATTTCTCAAATTGCTCAATTTTCATAATGTCAGAAAGAAAAATCAATGAGGCATGTACATGATATATCTTCCCACTTATCCACAATCTCTGGCCTACAATTTTCCATAAGGTTCTGAGCTCTTGTGTTTTAAAATGGGTCCAAACATGGACGTGAAGAAGGTGTGATCAGATTTTAGACTGTAGATCTTTACATAAAACCTTTAAAAAGGATACAATACATAAACAACTTTAAATTTCAAAATCTTATTATAATCTGTCTACATGTATTTTAACATGAATATGCTGTTACATATTGATTTATTAAATCATAAGTGATCTGTTAGAAAGAATATAGATTAATGAGTAAAAATTGCAAAGTTTATTACTATTAATAATATTAGCAGCAACAGCAAAAACAGTAGTTAATATTAAGGGAATAGTTACCATGTGCCAAGAACTATGCCAGGTGCTTCTTATATTTTATCATTTAATCCTGCCAACAATTTCTATTGCCCGAGATCACACACCATCTAAGGAGCAGAGCTGAGCCTTCAACCTCAATGTACTAACCTGAATAGTTTGGTCACCTAGTACTAACTCCCTGACCCAAAGGGGCAAGTTTCTATTGGATCTGAAAGAGTGAATGCATTTTGTGTTGCCTGGAGAAATGCAATTGCAAAGATTCAAGTTGAAAAAACATGGCATTTTTAATCTTCCTGTTTTGACAAGCTACTAAAATTCAAAATTCAGTTTTTCAGAGAAGAATGAGTAGTTTGATAGTAAGCAGCCCTCCCTACAAAACAAAACTCACTTTTTACTATTACTTCCTGTAGTAACACCTGCAGTAGAAGACAGGCTAAGAAAGACTCAATCCCAAGACCCACACAGGCCTATACTCAGGAGGATTTCAAAGTGAAGGGCTGCAAGAAGGACCCAGATGTTCTCTTGCCATGTTCTCATACCGTGGAGAAGAAATAATAGAAATTTCTGACTCCAGGAATAATGAGAAGTTATTCAATTTAAAATCCAGCATAAATATATGACTGAGGTAAACATCTATGCTTAAAAAAATCAAAAGGTGTAAATGTGAAAACTCCACCATCATTTTTGTCTCGATGATTTCTGACTAGCCATCCTGCAATTCCATAGCCAACCAACCACTCTAGATCTTAGGGATTGCAAACTGCACACACTGTTTACCTTGCATATTCATGCATAGCAAGAGCAATGAATTGTTTCTAATCTAAGATGGCAAACATCACAAATTACTAATTTTTTAGTGTTTATGATCAAATTCTTCAGTGGAGAGAGCACTTTTTTTTGGTATGAGTTTCCATCTAGGGAAGGTGAGAGAAGAAAGAATCAGGAAAGTATGTCTCCTTTGAATTTGTTCATCATTTTCCCCTTGGAGACAAAAACCACTTAAAATCGTCATCAAGTTGAATACATAATTTTCAGCAAGTAGGTACTTACTACAGAAAAAAGATTCATAAAATATTGGGGGCATGCATAATCCAAAATTCTAGGAGGCTTTAGATGTCCCTGATGATATTCTATACATATTGTTTGACAAATGCATAAACTAAATTGACTTGGTGATACCAAATTCCCAATTAATTGTTTTGTCCATCTTATTCAGCTTTAGTCACCAAATCTTAGAGGGCTTAGTTGGTAACTACATTAATTAAGGTCTAAGAATCAGCCAAAATAGAAATCAATCTCACATAATCATCTATCCTTTAACCTGGAATGAGAAAGACTAGTGTTCTTACAAAATGCCTTCCATGCTATTTTTTCTCTCCTTTGTACATGTTCCTGTCTGACTTACACTGGTTATGCTGAGGGGCTATTTTGAAGAAAGGTGTGGAGAGAGCCTTATCTACTTATAGTTGTTGAAGTTAGTAGTGGAATAAATTGCTTCTCTTGGTCATGTATGCAATACTTGTATTACAGTACTCCTTTATAAATTGTAAATCCATGCTTTAAAATAAAAGCACTTTAAGCAATTAGTCACAAAGCACTTTACTAATCTACAACATTTAGCCAGGGTTGTGGGAGCAGTGCTATCTCTAATCTATAATGGCTAATACAACAGGATTATTCTCATGATGAACTCATTTAAAATAAATTGTAGGTGCTCTACTATCTCTACATCGAAGAAAACATCAAAACTATTGCCTTATTTTTGTTGAACTTCTTTTATTTGATGAGATTTCTATTTCTTACTGATGACTCTGGGTTTTCTGTAACCAACAGACCTGCACAGAAGCTTAGTCCAGATGGAAGGGTGATATGGAAACATAGACGCCTTCTGAAAGAATCCCATGTCCAGAGTAATGAGATAATATTATTGTGTGGGTTCTTGTACTGAACTTCTCTCTTAACCTTCACAAAAGTTTCCTGATACAAATCACAATTAGTCCAAGTCTTCAAAGATCATTCACTACAAGTTGTTTTGCTAAAAATTAGCCTATCTTGGGTTTTGAAGAATGATATAGAAATAAAGTTTGAGCATCAGATTCTTGAAGGTTTTCATCATTTTCCCTAGAGGGCTTATATACTAACCCTCACCTGAAGAGATTTCTTGGATCACTTTTCCTTTCCCCTTCATTTTTCATAATTTCTTCAGAGGAATTAAATATATCTAAGAAAGGTCAAAGACTTCAGCTATAAACATTTTTTGCATGATTTCTGGGAATTTCCTAGATTCCTATAGTTAACAAGGGAAAATTATGTTATGCAAAGTATGAACAACAGTCCTAGAAGGAGTAAACTCAGAACTGAAAAGTTTGGGCTGTATAGAAGGTCTAAATCTAGGCATACTTTAGGGGATAATAACTACGATGGTAAAATATTCTTTTGGGAAAGAAGTGAATTGCCACAAACCAAATTTGCTGGATTAGCTAAAATTTCTTCTTTTTGAGAGCATTTAGGTCTACAGAATACTCTTTTTTAGAATTGTTCTCTTTTCCTAAAGGGTTCTATGCCAAGAAAAAGTAAAGGCAAGTATCTTAAGTGGCAGAGTCCTCAACAGAAAGTATTTAGATAAAGGTGGTTTATTTCAGCTCTATAAATTGGGTAACTCTACCAGCTATCCAGAATAAGCCAATTCCATTCCTTCATTCACTCATGCAGAAAACTGTATGGATCTGAGAGATATTTGGGAGATATACTCTATAGGCTATCTTGATGGATTAAGCTAAGAATGAAAGTTGATAGAAGAGTTACGATCAACTTACCGTACAGCAATTCACTCAGTTGATTGATGGAATTGATCCACTGCATATTTTCTCATGAGCATAAACTCATACCAAAATTTTTATGAGCAGGTAGTGTTTTTCCACAGTATATTTCTTTAAGGAAGCCTTCTATAAGATCTCCATATAGTTTGGAGACATATATGTGAGCGCAGGAGAATAATAAGAATTATAGTAGAAAACACTAAATTCTAAAAACTTGACATGTATTTACTCATTTAATTCTCACAGCAGCTATTTTTATGATCCTCACTTTAGAAATCAGCAAACTGAAACAGATTAAATAACTTGTTTGATTACATAGCAAATAAGTGATGGGAACAGGATCAAATAAAGTAGTCCACTTCCAGGGTTCTATAATCTATACTATGCAGCCTTCTTAGGTGTAATTTAATGCCTGCTATGTTTTTCTGTCTTTCCTCAGTATAATTAGCTGCCTTATCTTTGAAATTACATCCGATTGGTAAATGATAGCCTTTTTTTTTTTCTTTTTTTTCCTGAAGGCAGAGCCAGAGAGTAAGAATAAATAAACTTTGTGAAAATACATTCTTCAATATTAGACACCGGCCAGTCTCAGCTAATTAGTTATTGGGGTGTTCCTACTAGTCTAGTACCATAACCATTAGGTCAACTATTAGGGGATCACAGTAAAGAAGGGGTAGAAGAGCAATTCTCAAAAAAATAAACTTTTCAGGAGGAAAATACCTTGGCTAACCTTAAACTGAATTATACATTGGACAAGTCATTCTCAAATCTCACATAAAACAATATATTAAGCCATTTTTCCCCTGCTGTTCACACTTACTAAAATATAGACATTTTTTCAAAGATATCTGTCCCTTAAAACTTTTATAAATCATTTTTTAATGGCAGAAAATTATTAAAGAATTTGCTCAGCAAGACAAATGGTAGAATTAATATAAAAGATAAATTAAGTTTATGAAAGTCACATTACCTTTTTGGTGTTTTGGAAAGGGGACATCCAAAGTGAAAATGTATGGATAAACTTTATTGCAGAAATGAAAAAATTAGGGATTAGCTGCTCAAAGAAAATTTATTGACACTCACCATGTTAGTAAAGAGAAATGCTACAAAATGCCACTTAAACAGATATTTGAAAACATAAAGATGCTGATGTTGTCATAGCAGCTGAGCCAGGTCAACCAAGGATTTTGTAGCTGTTACTTATGTGGTTTGCAACACCAATTAAACAATCTGCAGAAATGGATCCCCTTTCTCTCACAGGGCCCCATAGATTTCCAGCAAGTAGACTGAAATCTCCAGGTCTTTTGGTCAAATTAGAGCTGTTACCATGCATGAGGTTTTACTTAAAGATGTTTACTGATCAGTTAACATTTCTGTGAACTGGTTTTTGCTTCTGAAAAAAAAGGTACTTATTTTATTTATTATTTTAACAATCTAGAGAATAGGCTATAAAAAAAAGTTGTGAAAAACTAAATTGTAATCAGCATTTATAATCAGCCATGTTTGTAGGAATTATTGTGGTAAAATTATCAAGATAAATATAGTTGATACATTTTTCTTAATTTTTAATATATTTTGTTTTGTTCCTGAAAACTTTTGTGAATTTTTTTATTCATCAGTGGTGATCCTGAGATGATTCCTCTTTTTTCTAATTCAATTTATTTTTTTCTGCATTTGAATTGTTGCCTAAAAAGCCTGGATTCCCGGGGAGCTCAATTCTAGTTGATTTCAACTAAAGTAGACACTCTCAGAATCTAATAGGGTGTATTTTTTTAAGTGAGGTATAATTTACATATATATTAGTTTATATATTAGTTTCGGGTATGTAACATAATAATTCAATATGTGTATACACTGCAAAATGATCACCAAAATAAGATGGATGGAGAGGAGCAGTAGAATCTTCTGGAAATAACTTCTTATATCCTGACTACCTCCAACTATGAATAAAATCTCAAAGTTGCCCCAAGATAAGTCAGCTTCAGAGACCACCTTCACTTCCAAGTTGAGTAAGGACCACCTCTTCCTTCCACTCATCTTCTTACCAGCCCAGATTTCTGCTTGTTGCAGTCCTCCCACCCTCGGGGAAAACATTTCTTCATCATCACTGAGCTGACCAATAATCACTAGGGAAAGCAAGTCTGCCTCTTCACATTCTTCCCAAGCTTTATTGTCCATGCAAATATAGGTGAGGAATTCACACACACTGGAGAAATATCATTTAAAATGCCCCTAAGTTCTGCAATTGTTACAAGTTCATCAACAAACAGTTCCAGCAAGCCTTCTGCTCTGGGATAGTTTGGAAAATGTAAATAAACCAACCAGTCACAAATAACTTCTAGAAGATGATCTAGAAACTATCCAGAAGGTTACTGGCTTTGAATTCACGCAAACTAGGCACAAATTCCAGCCTTTTCAAAGACTGATTGTGTGAATTTAGAACAATAATTTAGCTTCATTGAGCCTCAGTTTTATCAGACTACAATTCTTCCCTTGTAGATTTGCTATAATAAATGTTTGTATAAATGACCGATGGGCAAATCAATAAATGCTGTAAAATTTCACTCCCAAATTCATAATTTTTCAACATTTTAAAAGAATAATGTCTATAAGATATAACTTGAATATTTGAAAGCTCATAGGATCAGTTATGTTGGGATTAGACAGAAGGTTTGATAAAGCAATTATGCTAGTCTTGAGTAAGGTTTCAAAGAAATTTTTTCCTCTTTATGGGTTTGCTCCTAGCATGTTGCTATTTTCAGCGTATTACATGAAACTGTGAAAAGAAATAAGAAAGATTCATTTGTAGCACATGTGCAAACCTTTGATTTGGGTGGCTTACTTACCTCCCCTAGACCTCAGTTTTCACAGTGGTAAATGGTGATAATACCTACATCATAAAGTTGTTTGGCTAATTAAATAGGATAATGACTGTGACAGAACCCAGCACATTGCCTGGCAAATAAATATGTACTTAGTGGAATATGAATTTGCATTCTGTTTAGCATTAATACCAACATAATTACAAAAATCACTTATTATACGTAATACACAATACTGCATTTTAAGATAGTTCAAATACAAATAACAACATATAAGATTTAATTAGTGAACTTATCACAATCTATTAAAATGTTATGCTAATTATAATGTAAATTTGATCTTTTAAAATTTTAATGCTTTTCATCAATTTTAAACGTTTCCTTTACTTCTGGTGGGAAAGACTTCCAGTTTAGTTTTTTTATTTTTGAAGCAGTGATACAAGACCTATTTTTAGAAAACTTTTGTTTCCTTTTGAGAAAATCTATAAGGTTTTCTATCGATAAATGATTTTAAATAAATCTGTTTGACTATATTATTATGTATTCAATAATTTCAAATAAATTATGTTAAAAATAAGAAAGCATCTATCTTATCAGTAACTCAGATGATGATTTTCTTATTACAAAGGTAGGTTGTAGGTTCAGTGATGAAGTTTTTAAAAAATATCCTGATGGTAGTAGAAAATTAAAATTTTTATAAGAATTTTAATGAAGGTGAAAATAATAACCAAACCATGATCATTCCAGAGACTCCAAAGCATGCTTGAAGAACTGTAGATATCATTTTAGGCCAATTGTTAGGCTTTTGTTTTGTTGAATGGATTAAATTTGAGGCCAGAACTAAATTGCTCTGTGCAACTGAGGGGATTTTAGAGGCAGAGAGAGGAAAGAGAGGAGAGATCTGAAGTCAAGAGAAATGAAAGATTAGAGGTTTTGGAGCGAGAACAGAGGTGAGTGGTGAAAAATGATGATTTAAATTTTGCTCTGCAGCATAATGTTAAGACAATAAATCTTCCAATGTACTTGGAACTGAGTTTATTATTGGGGGAAACTGACAAAGTCTTGAACCTAGCTGAGTGTGAGCAATGTGAAGGACTCAGTCAAATTCTGGGTACAAAGTCTGGTTACACTTGCTGGAGGAGAGTAGGACCTGAGAGGGAGAACTGTCTCAAAGAGCTGTTCCCTACCTCATGCCCCAACTCTTCAGTCTTCCTCTGCCCCCATCATCTCCGCTCAGCAGTGCAGCATCCTGTCCACAACTCGCTTCCCCAACGCCAGCTCCTCCACTCCCCAAATATCCACTGTGACACTCCTTACCCCAGAGTTTTCAGAGGCGACAAAACTCCTGTGAGCTCTTGTACTTATTTATTGCAGTTTATTGCAAAGTAGAATTAGAGCTAGGGACCAGGTTTTGGGTGCCTGAAAATGTAGCAAGTGCAGGCATTGAAGAAAGCGAGGAGCTTTGGGGGAATGTCCCCCCACATTTAGTTTTCTCTTTTGCCATTTATCTGTAGATTTATTTCAGATCTTTTAGCTAACAGAGAAAAATATGGTACAATATAGTGGGTAATACCATTTCATTTATATGAATTCACCATTAAAATGAGACTTCCCTAGAATCAAGTCAACTCTCCCCTACTCAACACTGACAGAGCTCTTACCCAGACATGAGCAGGAACCATCAAAGATCTAAAGCTGAACATCCCATGAGTTCAGCTCTCAAAAAAATCTACAGGCATTTGTTTTGCACACAGTAGGCCTCTGTAAATATTTTTGGAATGACCTCATTAGTAGTTCTCAATATTTTGTCAGACTCTGTAGTTATAGCATGTGTAACACATTCTGATTGTAATTTCTCATCATATGCAGTGGTTCTCATTGGGTGGAGGAGGGTGCACATCTCCAAAGGGAAATGTCAGAATCTTAAGGCATGTGTAATTGGAATCATATTCTAAATCTCCCCCAATCCCACTCCTATACCAACACTGATTTTGGTACACCCCTTTTGAATACATTTTTCTCTTCCCATTCTGGGACTTGCAAGGCAGAACATAAGTATTCCAACTGCAGTACGAATAAGATGGCTATGCATATTATGTAAGTGATAGGCTTCTTGGAGAAAGCATTTTAATGAAGTTTTGGAAGATAGGTAGGATTTTAGTAAGCAAAGTGCAGGAGGGGGTGCAAAAAGTGCATTCCATGAGGAGGAAAGAACAAGGATAAAGGTAGAGAGAAAGTCCACTGACTTTTCCAGGAGAAGGCAAATGTTCCAGGGTAGGGACATGTGACCCAAGACAGATATTTTAAGGGACAGCATCATCAAGGTACGTACTTCTGTTTTCTGAGTACAGCTTGCCAGGGTGAAGCTGGGTCAGACCCTAATCTGTACTTGGCTTGTCTTGACCATGAGCTGATCAAGTTTCCTGCTCTCCCTTTCATGTCCTCTGCATTCATTTAAATGCACAGAAGTGTTCTATTTTTGACCTACTTCTGTGAACTGGAGATAAGCCATGCAGAACTTTTAAAAAATAAAGTAGTCCCGATGATGTTAATATGCTGACAGGGTTGAAAACTATTGAGTAATACCTTTACAATAAATGAGCGAGTGAATGAATGAAAAACACACAAGCACGTACTCATTGTGTGAATTGTCACTTAAGCTCTTCTAGGGTTAAGCGACTTTGGTGGATGCCACCTCTTAGAACTTTATAACTCTGATCTTCCAAATGTTCCATTCCATCAAATGCATATTTCTGCTCTACTGCACTAATAATATAATGTAGATTGCTAGCTGAGGAGATTAAATTAGAAATAGGAACAATACAATAAATATATAATAGAATATATAATTTAATTTACTAATAATTTAAAATATGATTTAAAAATTAGTATCAAGATCTCATTTAAACTGTTAAATTACATTTTTGAACCATAATTAGAAAATGAGTGAGCTCTAGTTTTTATCTCTGAAAGGCTTTGCTTCTCTGTTTTATTACTTGTCTCTTCTGAAATATAAAAGTATGCAAATATTTTCTCAAAAATATGCTTAAGATTCACAGTCCTGGGAGTTTAGGGGTTGTAACATAAAATGCATTATGTTTGGGGACTTCCCTGGTGGCACAGTGGTTAAGAGTCCACCTGCCAATACAGGGGACATGGGTTCGATCCCTGGTGCAGGAAGATCCGACATGCCACGGAGCAGCTGGGCCCGTGTGCCACAACTACTGAGCCTGTGCTCTAGAGCCTGTCAGCCACAACTACTGAGCCCATGCGCCAGGACTACTGAAGCCCGCATGCCTGGAGCCCGTGCTCCGCAACGGGAGAAGCCACGCAATGAGAAGGCAGCTCATGGCAACGAAGAGTGGCCCCTGCTTGCTGCAACTAGAGAGAGCCTGCGTGCAGCAACAAAAGAGCCAACACAGCCAAAAAAATAAAAATAAATAAATAAATAAATGCATTATGTTTTATTAAAAGATAATGGAAAGGAGTAACTGAAATATTTTGTGAACAAATATTTATAAACATAACCTTTTAAAGTAATTCAATACAAAGTAACATGGCATGTTTTGTTCTTTTCAAAAAATCTATTTTTATTTTCTCTAAGCAACAGACATAAGAGTGAGGTGCACTATTAGGGACTAATAGGGATTGCTGCCAAATAAAGCAAAAAAAGTCTAGCAAAGCTCTAGGAGATAAAGAGTGCAGAGTGATACAGGTCTGTGGGAGTGAAAGTACTGCTGTGTAACTGGTTTGGGTGTGATGCTTGGGCTAAAAATTTATTCTTCCCGAGCAGTTTATCATCTATCAGCTCTAAAGATGATTTACTGAGGAAGCCTCTCTAAGTGTCCTAAAGGTTTTGGGAATAGAGTCTGAAGCCCCTCAGCCTTGTTTCCTGATGACGCCCAAGGACACAGATCCAGGTTTCCCCCAGAGAAGCAAAGGAGGAAGAGAAGGGTGGCATTCAGATGGGATTACTCCTGATGGCTCCAGTGGTAACTCTCTCACAGTGTTGAAACCGAAAGGAAGAATCAGCCCGATTTAAATAGTGGAACTTTCAAAATGGACAGGACAATCTGTGGGAGTCAGTGTGTGTGTGTGTGTGTGTGTGTGACAACAGTTTCTTGCATTTGTCCCTAAAGTTCCCTAAGTTAAACATTGAGTGAAAATGAGAATAAATTGGCTGTTTGTTATAGCACTCAATTTTTAAAAGAGGCCTTTAGGATCCTGTAAGTATTTTCTTGGAAAAAAATAGTTTAACTGAATTCAAGTTCCTAAACATGTCTTAAGATTGCCCTGGACCTTGGTAGAAAACAGAGAAGGTCATCTCATTTTTTTTTTATTTTTTGTTTTTAAAACAGATTTCTCTATGATCAAAAATGTCAGTTTCCCTCTGAAACATTTTAAAAAATATTAACCACGCTGAAAAACCTCAAAGAACTTAAAGTTATTTTAATTTGTATTACATGATTCAGTTAGTTTTAAATCATTCACATTAAAAGAAAAATGAACTTCCAATCTTTTTTTTTCTTGCAAAGTAGTGAAAAACACTTGATAAATGTTAATTGAGTAATATTGTTTTAAATAAAGGCAATTTAACAATCACACTTTATTTTTAATTTCTCTTCTGAAACAACTGCAAAAGCTGTTTGTCTTGTTGAGCTGATGCTGTGAACTGTTACCTTATCTGGTTTTGTTCCCACTGGTCACCATGGTCCATGCCCATTCAGACAAGTAGACATAGATATTATTAGTGAAGTACCCAGAAACAATGCATACACTCTTAGTCTTCAGATTCATAAGCCACACCCATCAATGGAACAAAGTTTCTTGGAAAATATTTAGTCAAGTTCTGTACTTCCCCTTTCATACCTCCAGAAGATATCTAGGTTTCTCATTTCCTGGATATGGACTGAGGTTTTTACCAAGAGTAGCAAGAAGGATAAGGGTAGCCTTCAGAATGGAGGTGGCAAAGGTCTGACTCATTGCTCCAGTGGCAATTTTTTCCATTCCTATGGAACCAGAGGAAGATGGGAGAGAGAGAAGAGAGTTGGAAGATACAAGAGAGCTAGAAACTTACAGCCTCTGAGACAGGACCCTGGCTTTAGCCAGACCTGTCACATTTTAGGTTATTTCTAAGTGGGAAAGTATGAAAGATTTTAGAGATAAATTCAGGGATCTAGGAGTAGAGGAGACCTTGTCTCCTCAGAATTCCCATATCTGGAATTCTGAAAGGTGGCAGCAAGGTAGGTGCTCTCAGGTACAAGGACTAGAGTAGAGGTGGCTATATGGAAGGTCAGGGTAATGAGCCTGAGAGAACCCTGCAGTCTTCAGTCCTATGTAAGGAAGAACAGCCTGTTCTCAGGCCCTGAGAAGCATCAAGAGGAAAGAAGAATGAGAGAGAGTAAGCAGGCTGGGGAGAGCAAAGTTTTGACAGCCTATAATGGTAGAAACAAGGGGTCCCGTGTCAGAAGCAGGAGCTGATAATAGCCAGAAGCAGATGAGAGGGTATAGGTCTGGGAAGATGAGAGGGAGAGTGTCCAGAAGTCAAACAAGGACTGGTACTTATCCCAAATGCATAACACCTCATTAGTCCCTGGGGACTTTGATGTTTTCTAAAGAAGAAGGAAAAGGAGGTTAAAAAATCCTAATTTTTCCTCCCCAGTATCCTAAATTGACCAGGCTTACTCTGATTCAGTTAAAACATTTGACTGATAAGCTTATGCTTTCTACAAACATGTAACAAAGGGGACTTCAGCTGGAAACTATGTTTGGTCGCAGAAAAATAATGGAAGTTACATTATCTGTGCACCTGATTTGTGGCCTAAGAAATAGTATAGTTATACACTATTTGAAAAACTTAAATACTTAATAGTTTTTAAAAATCTACACAGTATTTGGATACATTTTCTTCTGTCTCATGTTTTCTGTCAGGATCCAAGAAAAAAATCTCTGCTGAAATAGACAACAGCTATTTGGGTCATCATGGATAATTCTCAAAAAACATGGCATTGAGTGGAAAGCTAAACATAAATGAATATATATATGACATGATTCCATTTTCACCAAGTTTTAAAATAAGCAAAACTAAGCTATATATTGTTTAAGGTTATACAAAGGTATAATTATCACAAAATTCAGGGTAGTGATTAGATCATGGAAGGAAGAGAAGGAAAGAAATGATTAGAGAAGGACGTATAGAACTACTAAGGCATGGCACAATATTCTATTTCTTGGCCTAGATGGTAGGTTTCCTCCCTCCCTCCCTTTCTCTTTTGTTCCTTCTTCCTTTCCTCTGTTCCTCCCTCTTTCCCTCTCTCCCTCTCTCCCCCTCTGTCTCTCCTATTTTTTTTTCAACATATAATTGTTTGAATTTCGAATTCGTGACAGTCACTGTTCTAGGAGCTTGGAATACATCAGTGATCAAAACAAACATCCTTGTTCTCATGAACCTTATTTTTAATGGGGTAAGAGAGACAATAAAAATTAAGGCTAATAAGGCAATTATTTATAGACTAGAGAGTGTTGTGTTATGGGGAAATAGTTGGTGGCGGTCATCGGGGGCAAGGGAGGAACATGGGTGGAATTTGAAAATTTTTTCCAGGGGAGGAGTCATTCATTGACAAGGTGACAGCTGAAGCTGACTTGAAAGCAGAGACGGAGGCAGCTATGTTGTATTTGGGGGAGGGGCGTTTCTAACAATGATGCTGGTACAAAGCTCTTAAAGCAGAAAGGTATCTGACATGTTGTAAGACAGGAAACAAAAGAACAGTGTGGAGGTCAGTGTGTCTGGAGTAAGGCAAGCAGGTGAGGAGAAGAGAAATGCAAATTGACTCAGCAAGATAAGGGAGGTGAGGGTGGATCTCAGAAAGCTTTATGGGCAGCAGTATGTTGCACCAAGATCCAACTGTTACATTTCAGAAATTTTACAAACTATTTGTTAAAACTACTTCTTAAAAGTAAAATTATATAAACTTACAATTAAATAAACTGTATTCAAAACAAAGGTGATAAGTACTCAGAACTCATCACTGCCTAATTATTTTGATACATTTTACTATTATCTATGTTGCGAGGTTATTTCTACCATATCTGTGTACTGCAAATATATAACATGCACCTTTTCCCAGCTCCATGTTTAGAGAAATTATATGGATAGCTTGAAACTGGCCATGGTGGGAATATTCACACCATGGATATCATCGAACTTTCCGAATCAGGGCTCAAATTATTGTTTTATTGCTGTCTAAAATGGTGGAGATAATGATAAAAATAGAGATTGAATTTAAAACTGTGTCATGTCTATAGCTGCTACATTATAAATAGCACAAAAATTGAGGGAATTTTCTTCCAGTATTCAAATGCCATTATCCAATTAAATGACCAAGAAATCATTTGCATCTTTGATGAACAAGTGAAGTTGATATATGCCTTCTATGTTTTCTAAGTTCTGACATATATTTCTGTACTTTCATCCTACTCCTTGATAGAAATGAAAATATCAGTCTGAATGACACCCATTTGTCTGTTGCAACCATAAGTCGACAATGGACACAAGAGTTTGTCAAAAATCAGTGAAAGCATTCTGTGATAATCAATTAGCTGTATAGAATTTATAATAGACTATTGTATATTTTATTATTACTTATAAATTATGTACTACACATTCTTTATATTAATAAACCTGTATAATAATAATAAACCTGTATATATAGGTACATATATATACATATATATGTGTGTGTATATATACATACTTTTTTTGAGCTAGTTGCTAAACTTTGCCAGCATACTACTGCTTGTAGGCCACTATAATTGATTGTCTATTATAAGAATGTATACTTTATTATTTACTTCTAAATAGTGCATATATATTTTTATGTATTCCTTTTCAGTATGCTATATTTCACAGTTAAAAAAACCCTAAAAAACTAAATAACTTTAAAAATCCTATGTAAACACTAAGGAAATTGAATCAGCAGATAAAAATTATCCCACAAATAAAACACTAGGCTTAATGATTTTTAAAGGTAGTTCTACCAATTTCACATAAGCTCAAGAATTTTAAAACTCCAACTCATTTTATGAGGCTAGTATAACCTCAATACTAAAATTAGACAAGGTCAGTATGAGAAAGAAAAATAACAGCTAATCTCACCCACAAATATAAATTTTATAATGCCAGCCAAAGTAATACATACACTTTTACAAAGTTAATATGTAACAAGTTGGGTTTATCCAAGGAATGCAAGATAGTTCAACATTAGAAAATCTATTAATATAATTCACTGTATGAACCAATTAAAAAGAAAAATCATGTGAATTATTTTAAAAAGCTACAGAAAAGACATTTGTTAAAACTGAACATTTTATTTTAAATTTATTTTCTTAATATTGATGGGAATGTAATTAACTTCATAAAGAGCAGATCAAAGAAAGTAAGAAATATCACACTTATGCTGAGACATTAAGCATCTTCCCTTTAAATTCAGAGACAAGCTGAATGCCATTATCACTTCCATTTCAGATCATTCTGGATAAATTTGTTAGTGCAGTTGACTCAAGAAAAACAATTATAAAAGATTCACATTTGGGAAAGAAAAAAACTCATTATTTACAGAAGATAAGTATTCAAAGGCAAATTGTATTTCTATACACCTGCAAGAAATACTCATTCACAAAATCAATAAAAAATATTAAATACTGATGGAAAATCCAACAAAATATATTCAGAAATTTAAAATATAGTTTTGTTGGGCTTCCCTGGTGGCGCAGTGGTTGAGAATCTGCCTGCCAATGCAGGGTACACGGGTTCGAGCCCTGGTCTGGGAAGATCCCACATTCCGCGGAGCAGCTAGGCCCGTGAGCCACAACTACTGAGCCTGCGTGTCTGGAGCCTGTGCTCCGCAACAAGAGAGGCCGCGATAGTGAGAGGCCTGCGCACCGCGATGAAGAGTGGCCCCTGCTCGCCGCAACTAGAGAAAGCCCTCGCACAGAAACGAAGACCCAACACAGCCAAAAATAAGTGAATAAATAAATTAATTTAAAAAATATATATATAGTTTTGTTAATTATAAATATTAAGTGATTACATAATATATTATATGCTTAGTATGGTGCCTAACATCTAATATCACTAAACAAATATTTTCCATCATCATTACTATTGTTATTATTATCAAAGAAAAATGAGCTTTCTGAGAAACATGAAAGAAGACATGGTAATGATAAGATATATATGAATAGGATGACTCAATACCATAAAGATGACAATTCTCCCCAAACTGATATCAAAGAAATTCTAATCAAAATCCTATTTTTTTCCTTCTTTTTTGGTGGAACAGATGAGCTACTAAGCCAAAAGCAGGTCTCAAAATGCTCAAATGAATAATATTATATTGAACATATTCTATGACTCTCGAGCAATTATGTAGGAAGTAAGTCACAAAAAGAAACTAGAAAACACTGCTATGTTTGAGATTTTTAATACATATTCTAAAATGTCAAGCTTGCCTTAAGCTAGCTCTAGGTTTCCTTCTGGTTCTAAACAGCTGTGATTTGTGCACAGTGCAACTCCGGTAGCTTCTCAGTTCCCACGTTGCTTCCTTTTCTCACTTCTTAATCATCCTTGAGCCTAGTATTTTGGGGTTTGAATCAATATCAAATAAATCAGAAAATTACTCAGTACAGTTAAGAAACAGTGCATTCCATTCCAGACTGACCACCCAGATTTCATTCTGGGACATAACTAGTTTTCTCAAGTACACATTCTCTTTGAGAAGATGGAAAAGAAAACAGATCTGGGATTGATTTATGGTTTTTGTTCCAATCTAGGTGGATTTGGTGGACCTGGGTCAATTTGGAATTCTTGTGTCTAAAGAGGAACCAGTCTCTCAGGTGACTTACAAAAGCAACTCTTCTGCTTCAAGGGAGAACAGATATTCGTGTTTGCCATTCGGGTACTGTTCTAAACAAAACCTAATCTACTCCATCTCAGCTTCAGACCCAGGTGTTGCTCATGACGCAGGATGGCAGGCCACCAGTGAAAATGAGTTACTTTTATATGGCACTCTAAAATGTATACATTTCTTTCCTGTATAGGACTTCCTTGGTTGTTAATTGGGGGCATCTCTCACCCACTGGCCATCAGTATAGGCAAATGTACTCTTTTATTTTTTCTCATTTCCTTGGTGCCTTGTTCTCAAAGCTGCATCACAGACATTCAAAACTCTGGAGCATAAATGCAGATAGGTCAGAATTTTGGGGAATGTCTGCTTCTTCATTAGGACAAATAGGATTTTCCCGATAATAACATGTACTGAGGGTAAGAAAAGTTATGTGATTTGCCTGAGACTCCATAGGTAGAAATAGAAAAGTGACTTTCCTCACCATTTCCCTCCACCTGCCTCACTAGAGGACAGTCACACACCCTCTTAAAATCTCCTGTTTGCTCTTAAGTAGTACAGAAAAACATAGAGACTGGGCAGAGACTTAAGATGCTGAGGAAAGCTGAATAGATAATGAAGGCATTTTCCTCACTCTAAATGGATAAATTTAACCAAAAACAGTTTGGGTTGGAGGAAAGAATTTTTTCCTTTTTGTGTTTGCCATTCACGGGCTTTACTTTTTGAAAACACACTGTATCAAAAAGGAATGCATTTACATACAACATTCTTAAACAGATTGTTCTCAGATCCTTAATAGAAGGCTTACTGAATGAAATGACTCTTTAAAAAAGTGTTTTGTTTTATTGATGACCTAGGAGCTACATACCTTGGGGCCTAAGCATCCATACCTTCTACTGCTCTAGGATTAGTGGGATGTTTTTGAGACAACTATGAAATATAGTTTCAGAGCTGGCATGATGATGACCAAACATCTGGGATTCTGCTCAGAACCTTGATGTTTAATTAAGCATCATATAATCTGCTTATTTTCATCTCAATGCAATAAGGAAAACTTCATCTTCAGTATATTTAAGACCAGAGGTGATGGCAATGGGAAATTACAATGGCAGTATCTGATACACACTGATTTTAAAATAGATGACTATTCTAGTTGATGTGCTTTCACAGCAGATCACATTTAAAAATCTTTTATTATGAAATATTCTATTCATAAAAAATGGATTATATTTACATATATAAAGCATATATGTTAGGTATAACCATAACCACCAAATGAACATGTATGTCTAGAACCCAACCAAAGAAGTAAAATATTACTAACTCCTAAATAAATTCTCCATCCTTTCCCTAGAACCATTCTGAATATTTTCCCCTATCATTCTTTAGTTTTATCATGTGTGTACTCTAAAACCTATTATTCAGTTTTTAGTTTTTTTAAACTTTCTATAAATGGTATCTTGCTATATTACAGCAGCTTGCATATTTTGCTTAATATTATTTGTGTCTTTCATCTCTGTTGATATTCACAGTGAAGGTTTATTTTTCTTAACAGCTGTATGCTGGTTCATAACATGAATCACAGCTTATGAATTCATTTTACTGTTGTTTGCAGGTTTTTTGCACTCATGAACAATGTTGCAATGAATGTTTTGTTCATGTCTTCTGATGCACATGAGCAAAAGTCTCTCTAAGGTAAAAATATAGAAGTGAGATTTTGGGAAATATGGCACGTGCATCTTCAGCTTTGCTAGAGAATGCCAGTGTTCTGCAAAATGACTATAGAAATTTACACATACACAATTAATGTGTAAGAAAACTGAAAACTCTGGCATCGTTCTTGACTCTTCTCTAGATTTCATATCTCACTTCTAATCTACTAACAAATTCTATCAGTTCTACTTTCAAAATATGTCCAGAATCCAATCTCTCTTTGTTATCCCTTCCTACTCATGCTTACTTGGATCATGTATCCAGAATTTTGACACTCTCCCTCCACCACTACCACCTGATCTGAGCCCGCATCTTTGTTCTGGGTTATTAACAACAGCCTCTTCCTTGCCTCCTTTTTTTTTTTTTTCCTTCCATTTTTGCCTACGAAACATAATATTTTCCATTCTGTAGCCAGAGTAATCCCTTTAAAATTTCATTTCATTTCATTTTCATTTTTCTTCTTCAAAATCATACATAAGGTTTTCCTATCTCTCTTGGACCCAAACCAATGATGTGACATCATGTTACCCATCTAACACATTGCCTACATTATTCCCACTTGCCCAATTTCCCTGTTTCACTTGCCTCCTGTTATTTCTTGCACGTCAGCCAAGCTCCACATCCCAGATATTGTGCTAGTCATTTCCTCTTTCTGAAAACTTATTCCCCCACCTCTTATGCCAGACCTCCCCATAAGTCTTTCTAACCTCCTTCATGTATTTATTTACATTATCACTTTCTCAGTAAAGCCTTTCCTAGCCACCTTATTTAAAACTTCAATCCTGCTCCTAACTCCCATTCTTTCATGAAGGTAGGTATTATTGTCTCTTTAGTTTTTTACTGTATCCCAGAAGCATAGTAAATTATAATTACAATAATAAAAGCCAACTCAGGTAGTGGCTACTATTTTAGGTACTTGTAAGCAGATTACATAAATCAACTCGTTTAATTCTCCCAAAAACCGATGTGGAGAGAGAGGACTTCCTGTTAGAGTGATGTAAAGAGGCCGAGGGTTTCCTCTCCACAGAAAACAAGTATACAGTTGGAAAACATTAACAAAAAACAACTATTCCATCACACCGGAAATCAATCAAGGCAACACAACACTCTGAGAAGCATTTATTCTTGAAAAATTTCTGGAGATTCAGGTAAGAACAAGAGGAACCTGTGACGTCCTTGCCTGGAGCTACTCCCAACCTCCTTCACCAACCCCAGCTTGAGTGGAAACCAGCTTTGCTCCCAGAGGAGGTAGACTCAGTTTGGGTTGGGACAAGAGGGAAACAAAACCCTGTTTTCTCCAACATAAAGTGGTGGATTTAGTTTAGAATAAATGGGGAAAACCCACAACTTTGCAAGCCTGAGATTGTGGTCCAAGTTTGGGGTAATTGGTAGACCAGCAGGATTTAACAGAAAAATCCTAGCAATCAAAGAGCCCTGGAAGGGCTGAGATAGCTCTCCACTGATTACCTGAGGAACATCTCTGACTGGCTGAGGAAGCACCTTGAGAGGGTCTTCCTGCACTAGTTTGATTTTTCAAAACAGTGTTAAAAAGCAGTCTCATATTCTTGAATTTCAAGAAGATGTTTTAAATGTTAATTATTAAATATAAAGTCTGTATGTCTAAAAATTCTAAAAAATATCTGTTACAAAATTTTCTAAGGTTTTTGTGTTATTTGGTGGAAAGGTAAAACTGTTGGTTAACCTCTTTGTTATTTACTATTGATTATACATTTAAAATCTTCTAATTAATTATGAGAATAATAGGAATAGATCTAGTGCAAATGTTTCAAACCATAAAGGAAATAAATTGGGATAGAATAAAAACTTAAGCAGTAAAAATGAAGGCAAGAAAAGTGGGGAAAAAAAATAGTAGATTAGGACTATCCCTCTGAATTTAAAAAATAGACGGACATTGAATTTTCTTGAATGCTCTTTCTGCATCTTTTGAGATGCATTTTTCACCTTTTATCATTAATATGGTGAATTGCAGTAACAGAATTTTTAAATGTAAGACCAAATTTGCACTTCTGGCATAAACCCGATGTGGTAATAAATTCAGTCTGCAAACCCATGACTTCAGTAGAGAGGTAAACAGGTGCCCTCAGGAGAGATTCTGGCTCCAAAGTTTCCTTATTTCTCTGAATTTCTGTTTTATCTTTATTTGGACAGGTTCTAAGGGTGTCAATTTCTTTTCAACAATATTTCATCTAGCATTGTTAGTTGTTTTTACCATATTTCTTTAAGTTTATCTAGATCACCATTGCATTGGAAATAGAAACCAAGTGTACAATTTTATAAATAATGAAAATTGGACATTATTTGCTTTATTCAAACTATGTGTACTCTACACAAGTACCCCTTGGAAATTATATTATCAAAATATTTTATAATTTTAATTTGCTTAAAGCCAGACTTCCTGTGCTCAAATCTTGGTTCTACATTTTCTAACTGCAGGACTGAGTTATTATTACTCAATTCCAGAAATGTAAGTTGAGAACTTTATGGAAATCTAAAATTTACCTCTGTGTGCAACACAACATTCAATAGAGCACAGTGCCAGAAAGTTTATTAGAAAGGGAGCAATTGTAGTCCTAATCCAATTTTGACACAGTGTTTTCTTTTATGACAAATAGGTTCCAGGTGATGGGTTGATATTTGGGGTTCACTGTTGTTCATTTTAGTTAAAACTTTCTTAGAGGAGAGTGTATCTTGGTCAATTGGATTCTTTGGATTCGTTGAAGATAAATATTTCAAGTCAATTTTTTCAAACTTTCTTGAAAGATATGGGACAGTAAAATAGGAGGGAGTGGGAAAAACTTTGGGGTAAAGAATCAGTTTTGACTCTAGTGCTTAGAAGCTGTGTGATCCTCAGTTTCCAAATGTATAAAATGGGCATAATACTTTCTACTTCACAAGGTTGTAGGAGAAAATAGGACAATACGTCTAAAATGCCTGATACATAGGAGGGGTTTCAGAAATCTTGTTTCCCTCCTCTCTTCCCTTCATTGCTGAAAATCTAATATATTCATTCATTTTCCTTTCTGAATGAATATATTCAAAGTGAAGTTTAAGTATTCATTCATTCTTTCATTCAAAACCACATTCAGTAAATAATTTTACAGCACCAGTAGTATGCCAGGGACATGCCAGCTCTGAGAAAATAATGACAATACAATAGATATTGTTCCTGTTTTCAAACAGCTTATGGTCTAGCGATTTATATCTTATAATGCTTCAGGGTCAATATCATGAGTATAATTTGTCCATATAGAGGGGAAATTCTAGTCACTTGAAATCTCCAGTTAGATGGGTTTGACAATGTTTTAGTATGGTCATCTGGGTCTTGTATTGTGTGATGTTTTTTACTGGGTGACAATAATGTATCATTACAAAGACCCTTCGTAAGGGCCAGGAATAGCTATATAATTGCAGGGCCCAGTGCCAAATAAAAATAAGGCCCCTGGCTCCAAATTTTTTAAGAATTTCAAGATGATGATACTAGAGTATTTAATTATGCATAAGGCCATTCTGAGTGGGGGGTGGGGGAGGAACTGTGTGATCACACAGGTTATACATCCAGGAAGTGGTCCTTGTAATGGCTATATAGAGCCACAAATGTTTGGGAAATTCTATTTCCTTTCAACTAAGATCAGACTTAAGTGGCTGGGAGAACATGAGTTACAGACTCAGATGAAAGCATTAGATTGGTATTTTTAAAAGTTTTCTAACAGCAGAGGTGGAGAAATAATGCAGCCCCATCCAGGATTAACTAACTATTTAATTAAACAAATATTTACTGAGTGCCTGTGATATGCCCAGCACTGTACCAGGAGCTGAGGACACCCTGGGAAACACAGTAGACCACGGCCCGGCTTTTGAGGATTGTACATTCCCATGTGGAAGACAGAGGATAAGGAAAGGAATAAATCAACATCATTGATTATGGACTAGTGATACCACTTTGAAATGACTAAACTGGGTTTGAATAGGGGAAACCAGGACAGAGGACATTACTTTTAGTGGTCAAGGAGGGTCTCTTTGGTGGGCGGCCTAGCATGGGATTTTAGGGCACTGCATTTGCAGAGAAAGAATGAATTTCAGCTCCTTCACTTACTAGTTGTGGGATTTGAGGCCAGTCACATAACTGTCCTCTGCCTCAGTTTCCTTATCTGTAAAATGGGAATGATAACAGTAAGATCCATGTGAGAATTAAAAAAGTTATTAAGTACTGCATTTTTCAAATTAAAAATAAAATACAGATTGCAGAGGGAGGAACACTCCAACCAAGGAATGAATCAGCCAGCCAAGAAGGAATCAGCCTTGCAAAAAGCTCCAAGAGGAGAATTCCTGGCTGAAGAAACAATCATTGCAAAGGCCCTGGGGTATTATAAGAACCTGCCAGAATGCCACTGTGCAGGGAGTATAATGCGTGAGAGAGACAGGGCTATGGGATGCAGCGTGAAAGGAGACAGGGGCCAGATGTGGAATTTGAAAGCTAATTTCCTGCATGAAGGATAATGACTGATACTAACTCACATGCCTTGGAAACCAAATAGACTAATTAATCTGAATAAAAAACATGTCAGAAATAGAGCTAGCTTCCCATTTGTTTTCTTTGGTAGCCGATTACAAACGATTCTCCCAACTCATGCATGAACCTGTCAGCCAAAGAAGTAACTCAGCAAAACTGAAAAAAACATATACTCAAATCTCTAACACTAAGTGTTGCATTCCTAATGCAACACAAAACTACTTGGAAAGCCTAACACACAGGATCAAAAGCACCTCTAGAAATGAACAGGACGTTACTGTGCCACATAAAGTCTTGTCGCTCTTTTATTGTCCCATCCTTCACATCCACTTCACTGCCACCCATGTCAATACTTCTGCAGCCCACATGGCACAAACAGAGCAGAATATCTTTTTATTTAACAGACAAACCAATTTTCTTATGAGTAGTCAAAGGGTAGCCAAATTCTAAACACCTCCAAGGGCTTGCATATTTTATAAAAGAAGAAATCTAGGGGGAAAAAAATCCAACATCTCAGAGGAGGAGTTAGGACAGAGAGAGATGGCAGTAAGCCGTCATAAACAACTGTACCTTGAGCAGCTAACTCTTTCCACCTCTCTTTGTTCTGCTGGATAATGTCCACCAGGTTGTTTTTGAAGCTCTTCAGGTCCACGCTTGCAAGGGAGTAGTCTGGGGAATAGGTTCCATCATTCACGGTGCCTTTCATATTTGATCGTCTAGAGGAATGAGCAAGATGTGATAACATACAGGTGCTTGAGCTAATAGTAACCACCAAAGAAAACAGGAAATACCAAGGGCAGGATATGGGATGAGGAAGCAAAGCCTGAAACACTTTACAAAACCAGCTACAGAAGCAGGAAGGCAGCTGCTCAGGCCCAGTTTTGAGCACCTGCCAGGGCCCACATGTATTATGGGGTGGGGGTGGGTGAGGCCTAATTAGAGCAGCAGAACCTTGAGATGAGCTGACTTAGTGGTGAATCCACTGGCGAGCAGAACAGCGGCATCACCGTTCTGGAGCTAAAAGTGGGGTAATGGTCCCTGCCCTTCCATCACCATTTAATCCCTAGGATAACATGGATCTCTCTCAGGTAGAACATTCCCTCAGTTTCCTCATTAGGGCAACATTTAGGAAATGTTGGTATGTTATTTGGAAAAACTATGTGTTCAGATGGGCAAGAATTTAGCATAATTTTTCTGCAACTGGAAGTTTTAAATAACATCCCTTAACACATTTATCATCGAAAAAAATCTAGATTGAAATATTTTAAGTTACACGTTATACAGATCCACTGTATTCATGTCATCTAAAAGGCTAACTTTGATGTAGGCATCTTTCTAGACCTACAAGTGGGCTGTGATTGATTTGTTAGCAAGCCAACACAATGCCTGTCTCCCAACTGCCCACCACTACCAGACATGCTACTATATCCAGGACATAATTCATACA
Organism: Balaenoptera borealis; assembly: GCF_965194805.1. Classification (NCBI taxonomy): domain Eukaryota; kingdom Metazoa; phylum Chordata; class Mammalia; order Artiodactyla; family Balaenopteridae; genus Balaenoptera; species Balaenoptera borealis. Next base: position 51,592,451 of record NC_138863.1, on the reverse strand, counting down.
TTTCAATGAAAATTAAAATAATATTTATTCTCCTGAGTATTGAATACAATTCTGTTATACTCCTTAGTACTTTGATATTTTTTGTAGTGGACATCAAGTTCCTAATTTCAAAGGCAGATGCAATATATTGCAGAGCCATTAGGTGGCAATACTACCTAATAATTCTTCTAAGAATTTCCTGCCTAATGTAAGGAATAATAAAGATAATCATAAGTAAAAGGGAAAAGAGGCAAAAAAGAAAACATCAAACCTGCTTGCTCCATAGGAAGGAGTTTTGGTTTTTGAGTCTTCCTCTATAAGAGGAATAATAATTTTCTCTGTTGAGTCCGTCAGAAGAGAAAATGTTGGCTCTACTATGAAATCAATGAAACCTACAAAAGCAAAAACATAAATAAATATATTCGTGTTACAATTTCCTGAATTCTAATATTAGTAATAATGCAGAGATTCTGATGCTCCTGATAACAAGTTTCAACTACAACATTGGTTCAGCTTACCCCTTGCAATTATTTTTAATCCAATAACACAATCTTTAGAGAGAGTTTAACTGTTCTACAAAATCATCTCTCAAGCAGTGGAAGTGATACAATTTAAGCTTGCTAACTCAAGTGTATTGGGTTTCCTACTTAATATTCAGCCTCATCTTATTGTTAACAATAATTTCAGATCAAACCAGAGTCAATCTATTTTCCTCTGTTAATGAGAGGGATCACTCTTCTTTCTGAAAGGTCTTCACTTGTTCGTTGAATTTTATTATTGACTAACAAGAAATAATATGTAAGCTCCAAAGAAACTAAATAATTGAAGTTTTTTTCTCAAGCCACAGGAAGGCAACCACTTTTTTTTCCTCACACTGTATCAGTCAGAGCTTTCTGCCAGTGTGTTAATATTTCAAATTGCTGTTTATTATTCTCAGGATGTAAAGCTTTAAGTTCGCAGCGTGTGGGCGTATTCTGTTAAATCAGAACAGAGAACAGCATTAATCCCACCACTTTGATATGACAGGATTGAATAAAGAATTTAACATTGAAATCAAACTAGAAAATGACACACACAGAGAATGGGGCACGGTCCTTTAGGGAGCATTTACTACCTGTGTTTAGGTGGAGGAGGAGACAAGCTCTGTGTACATTCAACACCCGAGGTCCCAGGAGAGGTGTGGTGCTGGAAATCAAGCGCTTGTTGCCTTAAACACAACTGGGAGCAATAGCCTACCATCTGAATATAAGAGAACACTGCGGGGATGCTTTTTAAATGATAGTGTCCTGGGAAATATCTATATTTAAAAAGTATCCTATCCATCAGAAACTTGGATAAAGTAATTCACATTTCAAGTAATTGTATTCACCATAGCATACATTAAGATGCATTTTTAATTCAAAAAATTTCAATAGTTATGTGTTTGAATTGATGACTTCAAGTTGAGTCAATGTTAATTGACCACCAGGGTGTTCTTTCACGTTTTGTCTATGGTTTTAAATGCCTGGGATCTAGAGACTATCAAATGAGTCACCTCTACTAACATGGCAGCAATTTATATTATAGCAATAAGCCTCAGACACTTCTATTCTTCTCAGCTTGCCCAAGGAGGTCCTTAACCTGACATATTCACAACTTCTAAACGATGAAAGTCACCTGTGTTATGGTAGCTAGGAAAACAGCTGTTGGAACATGGGTAGGAAGGGGAAAGGTGAGAGCAAGAAGCTTTCTGACAGCTGACCACCACTTTGTAGGAGGTGGTACCAGACCAACTAGAGAGGTAAGGCAGTCATCCTTATATTTATTGATCATATAGGTCAGTAATGAAGATGCTGGTCCAGGGAATAACTATTACAAATATATGAACCATGCAGCATAGCAATAATATGTTTTAATCATGGGCTGGACTTGAAGTTTCCAATATAAGCACAAATAAAAAGGATAAATATGGTTGGGAGCAATATCATTTTACAGATTTCCTGTTGTTGGCTTCCCTATTCATATCATAAGAACTTTTTCCCAAAAGAATATGAGCTAGTATATTAAGAATATTATACAAACAGTGATAACAGATATATTAATATTTTCATTGGATTGTCCTAAATACAAAGGATTAAATTACAGAAAATAATCAGCAACAAAACAACAAGAAATGCTGTCTCTTGCAAAAGAAGAAAGTCCTCTATTTTGTAAAAGGATTACAAAGAGAATAACAATTATTTACTAATACTGCTTTATTGAGTTCATTTTGTGAGAATGTTTCAAAATTCTTCATTCACCAACGTATAGATCAGTCTAAAGATCAAATTTATCATGAATATGGAGTGAGGGTTTCATGGGTGAACAACATCGTGTATCCATTTGAAAACTGACAGGCACACACCCGCTCTCCACAACCACCAATCCTCAGTATTACCTATTTGGGACTGGGCCACCATCGTTGACTTCCGATCACAAAGTGGGGAAAATGGAAGCCCTAATTCAGCTTCTTTATCTCCCTGCGGAAAGGAAAGCCCATTAGTACAGACTTGGTGTGGAGAAACTAAAAGCAGCTTAGATAAAAAGGCTTAAAAAGCTGCATCTTTTATTTCTTAATTAGCATTGTGTATTTATCACAAAACAAAAAGCTGTTGTTCAAGTTCATATAATTTTACTCATATGGTCTCCTTTTGGGGATATGTTGCATATGGCACACATTGCAGAAGTAAAAAAACATGAACATTTTCAGCACCTAGAGACTCCACATTGGTATTACAACCCCTTGATTATAAAGAGACACCTTTGCTCTTTGGAATTTTCTAAAGTCACCATAAAATAGTCATCTCGGTGTGTTATTTGGCATTTAATTAACAATCCAACTCATGGATTTTTCTACTTCATTTTTCCATGCCAAATACATCAGCAGACCTTCAGTATCAAGAATTCATGATTGGATGGCTTTTTAAATTTAAAAGTGTATGAGCATTTTGAAACATCTTTTTACTTATTAACCAAGTTTTACTGAATCTCCTACAGCAAGTAATGAGGAATATCTTCAACATTCTTACATTCTGTGTGCATAAATTTTATTTTAATGTATTCTTCTCAGAGAAAATTGAAATGTCAATGATTTTTTATTATTTGATCTTATCAATTGTAGATTAATTGAGCACAAAGGTTAAAGAATTCCATTTTTGTTTGGGTTTAACATCATAATTAGATTTTCGTTTCCTGAAATAAAGGTGGCTGCTCTGGACAAAGCTTTATTATGATAAGGTTTATCAAACATTGGTTCTTTGCATTCAAGGAGATGTGCTCACAAAGAAAAAGGAGGTAGGATACTTCACTTGCCCCATTCACTTCAACTGCCCGGACATTTGAAAGAATGCTTTGGGCTCTATTTTCTCCTAATCTGTTGGTTGTATACCTTCATGGGGTACACTGGCCTTGCATAAGACCACAACTTAGAATATATGGTCTGGTTCTGAGATCAGGGGACAAAAGGGAGTGGCCTTTACTTTGTAGCAGAGCCCATATTACAAGGCAAACCTGTCTGAGAACTTCAGTTTCCTTTGCTTCCTCTAGCAGCTTTTCATCATGACCTTTACAACTTTATGTCAACATGTGGCTTTAAAGTTTTTATTGATGATGTTTTCTAGTGCATTTACGCTAAACTATGCCTCTGATTAGAAGGGACAGAAAGTTTGAAATGAGAATTGCTCGGAAAAATCTAGATACAGTCACCAAAGAAGTAGGCAAAGTAGCTACAAATAGGAATGTTTCACTATGTCATGACTTAAAGAAAATAGGGAAAGAATTTCTGTGACCTCTCCCAGAAAGCCTCACCATTCCCCAAGAGAATAACATCCATTCCATTTGGAATTAATATTTATACTTGACTTAAGGGACAGATTGGGGGGGGGCAGAAATTATTGTGTCATTAGCCTTGGAGTCACAAGACACAGAGCTGAATCACTGCTGTTCAACGGGCTGTCTCTGTTACTTCAGACACATCACAGACTTTGCCGAAATGAATTCTCTGTTACCCAACTCGGTGATTCCGGTTGACTTGTTTTAAGAATAAGGATATAATAGTATCTACCTAATAGGGTTATCCTGAGGTTATCTAAGATAATTTATGTGAAGCCTAAGGACACTGCCTAATATATAGTCAACAGTCATTAAATGTTAGCTAATAAGAATCATAATTCATAATACTAGCTAAAACACAGAGCTGTGCAAATTAGAGGTATTTATGAAGTCTGATGCACATCTTGGATGGTATTAAACCACAGGAAAAGGATTACTACTTAATTTACATGTAATGGAGAGGCATTGGCTTTTCCCCTTCTTTATTCTATATGGAATTGACATAAGAGGAATTCTACTTTTGAAACACTAATTTGTCGGCAGTGTGGGAGATGGCTTGGGGTAAGTTAAGGGTGAGCCTTGTGCTTCAAGCCTGAATGAAAAGGAGACTTTGGGGCCACTAAAAGAAATAAGATGATCTGGATGAGGGCTTGATTTAAAGACTATTATGAATTTGATTTTAACATGTTGAGAATAAAGTGAAAGAATAATATTAATAACTTGCTAAAATATACATGATATTACTATTATTAAAGTAGAAATAAGGCTACTCATAGACTTCATGGGAAATGTGATATTGGGGATTCCTTTTATTTTAAATTTAATTAATTTATTTTTTTATACAGCAGGTTCTTACTAGTCATCTATTTTATACATATTAGTGTATACATGTCAATCCCAATCTCCCATTTCATCCCCCCCACCCCACCCCGCGCATTCCCCCTTGGCATCCATATGTTTGTTCTCTACATCTATGTCTCATTTCTGCCTTGCAAAACAGTTCATCTGCACCATTTTTCTAGATTCCACATATATGCGTTAGTATATGATATTTGTTTTTCTCTTTCTGACTTACTTCACTCTGTATGACAGTCTCTAGGTCCATCCACGTCTCTACAAATGACCCAATATCATTCCTTTTTATGGCTGAGTAATATTCCATTGTATACATGTACCATATCTTCTTTATCCATTCATCTGTCTATGGGCATTTAGGTTGCTTCCATGACCTGGCTATTGTAAATAGTGCTGCAGTGAACATTGGGGTTCATGTGTCTTTTTGGATTATAGTTTTCTCTGGGTATATGCCCAGTAGTGGGATTGCTGTGTTATATGGCAACTCTATTTTTAGTTTTTTAAGGAATCTCTATACTGTTCTCCATAGTGGCTGTATCAATTGACATTCCAAACAGTGCAAGAGGGTTCCCTTTTCTCCACACCCTCTCCAGCATTTGTTGTTTGTACATTTTCTGATGATGCCCATTCTAACTGGTGTGAGGTGATACCTCACTGGACTTTTGATTTGGATTTCTCGAATAATTATGATGCTGAGCAGCTTCTCATGTGCCTCTTGGCCATCTGTATGTCTTCTTTGGAGAAATGTCTGTTTAGGTCTTCTGCCCATTTTTGGATTGGGTTGTTTGTTTTTTTAATATTGAGCTATATGAACTGTTTATATATTTTGGACATTAATCCTTTGTCCATTGATTCGGTTGCAAATATTTTCTCCCATTCTGAGAGTTGTCTTTTCGTCTTGTTTATAGTTTCCTTTGCTCTGCAAAAGCTTTTAAGTTTCATTAGGTCCCATTTGTTTATTTTTGTTTGTATTTCCATTACTCTAGGAGGTGGGTCAAAAAAAATCTTGTGTGATTTATGTCAGAGTGTTCTTCCTATGTTTTCCTCTAAGAGTTTTATAGTGTCCAGTCTTACATTTAGGTCTCTAAGCCATTTTGAGTTAATTTTTGTGTATGGTGTTAGGGAGTGTTCTAATTTCATTCTTTTACATGTAGCTGTTCACTTTTCCCAGCACCAGTTATTGAAGAGAGTCTTTTCTCCATTGTATATCCTTGCCTCCTTTGTCATAGATTAATTGACCATAGGTGCATGGGTTTATCTCTGGGCTCTCTATCCTGTTCCATTGATCTATATTTCTGTTTTTGTGCCAGTACCATGTTGTCTAGGTTACTGTAGCTTTGTAGAATAGTCTGAAGTCAGGGAGTCTGATTCCTACAGCTCCGTTTTTTTATTTTTCTCTCAAGATTGCTTTGGCTATTTGAGGTCTTTTGTGTTTCCATACATATTTTAAGAGATTTTTGTTCTAGTTCTGTAAAAAATGCCATTGGTAATTTGATAGGGATTGCACTGAATCTGTAGATTGCTTTGGGTAGTATAGTCATTTTCACAATATTGATTCTTCCAATCTAAGAACATGGTATATCTCTCCATCTGTTTGTGTCATCTTTGATTTCTTTCATCTGTGTCTTATAGTTTTCTGAGTACAAGTCTTTACCTCCTTAGGTAGGTTTATTCCTAGGTATTTTATTCTTTTTGTTGCAATGGTGAATGGGATTATTTCCTTAATTTATCTTTCTGATCTTTTGTTGTTAGTTTATAGGAATGCGAGAGATTTCTGTGCATTTTGTTTCCTGCAACTTTACCAAATTCATTGATTAGCTCTAGTAGTTTTCTGGTGGCATCTTTAGATTTCTGTATGTATAGTATCATGTCATCTGCAAAGAGTGACAGTTTTACTTCTTCTTTTCTGATTTGGATTCCTTTTATTTCTTTTTCTTCTCTGATTGCCGTGGCTAGGACTTCCAAAACTATGTTGAATAAGAGTGGTGAGAGGGGACATCCTTGTCTTGTTCCTGATCTAGAGGAAATGCTTTCAGTTTTTCACCATTGAGAATGCTGTTTGCTGTGGATTTGTTGTATATGACCTTTATTATGTTGAGGTAGGTTCCCTCTATGCCCACTTTCTGGAGAGTTTTTATCATAAATGGGTGTTGAATTATGTCAAAAGCTTTTTCTGTGTCTATTGAGATTGTCATATGGTTTTTATTCTTGAATTTGTTAATGTGGTGTATCACATTGATTGATTTGTGTATGCTGACGAATCCTTGCATCCCTGGGATAACTCCCACTTGATCATGGTGAATGATCCTTTTAATGCGTTGTTGGATTCTGTTTGCTAGTATTTGTTGAGGACTTTTGCATCTGTATTCATCAGTGATATTGGTCTGTAATTTTCTTTTTCTGTAGTACCTTTGTCTAGTTTTGGTATCAGGGTGATGGTGGCCTTGTAGAATGAGTTTGGGAGTGTTCCATCCTCTACAATTTTTTGGAAGAGTTTGAGAAGGATGGGTGTTAGCTCTTCTAAATATTTGATAGAATTCACCTGTGAAGCCATCTGGTCCTGGACTTTGTTTGCTGTAAGATTTTTAATCACAGTTTCAATTTCATTACTTGTGATTGGTCTGTTCATATTTTCTATTTCTTCCTGGTTCAGTCTTGGAAGCTTATACCTTTCTAAGAATTTGGCCATTTCTTCCAGGTTGTCCATTTTATTGGCACAGAGTTGCTTGTATTAGTCTCTTATGAGGCTGTGTATTTCTGAGGTGTCTGTTGTAACTTCTCTGTTTTCATTTCTAATTTTATTGATTTGAGTCCTCCTCTTTTTCTTGATGAGTCTGGCTAAAGGTTTATCAATTTTGCTTACCTTCGCAAAGAACCAGCTTTTAGTTTTATTGATCTTTGCTATTGTTTTCTTTATATCTATTTCATTTATTTCTGCTCTGATCTTTATGATTTCTTCCCTTCTACTAACTTTGGGTTTTGTTTGTTGTTCTTTCTCTAGTTCCTTTAGGTGTAAGGTTAGATTGTTTGAGATTTTTTTTGTTTCTTGAGGTGAGATTGAATTGCTATAAACTTCCCTAGTAGAATTGCTTTTGCTACATCCCATAGGTTTTTGTTCGTCTTGTTTTCATTGTCATTTATCTCTAGGTATTTTTTGATTTCCTCTTTGATTTCTTCAGTGATCTCTTGGTTATTCAGTAATGTATTGTTTAGCCTCCATGTGTTTGTGTTTTTTATGTTTTTTTCCCTGTAATTGATTTCTAATCTCATAGCATTGTGGTCAGAAAAGATACTTGATATGGTTTCAATTTTCTTAAACTTACCGAGGCTTGATTTGTGACCCAAGATGTGATCTATCCTGGATAATGTTCCATGTGCACTCGAGAAGAAAGTGTAATCTGCTCTTTGCAGATGGAATGTCCTATAAATATCAATTAAATCTATCTGGTCTATTGTGTCATTTAAAGTTTGTGTTTCCTTATTAATTTTCTGTCTGGATGATCTGTCCATTGGTATAAGTGAGGTGTTAAAGTCTCCCACTATTATTGTGTTACTGTCGATTTCCTCTTTTATAGTTGTTAGCATTTGCATTATGTATTGAGGTGGTCCTATGTTGGGTGCGTATATATTTATAATTGTTATGTCTTCTTCTTGGATCGATCCCTTGATCATTATGCAGTGTCCTTCCTTGTCTCTTGTTACATTCTTTATTTTTAAAGTCTAATTTATCTGATATGAGTATTGCTACTCCAGCTTTCTTTTGATTTCCATTTGCATGGAATAACTTTTTCCATCCCTTCACTTTCAGTCTGTAGGTGTCTCTAGGTCTGAAGTGGGTCTCTTGTAGACAGTGTATATATGGGTCTTGTTTTTGTATCCATTCAGCAAGCCTGTGTCTTTTGGTTGGAGCATTTAATCCATTCACATTTAAGGTGATTATCGATATGTATGTTCCTATTACAATTTTCTTAATTGTTTTGGGTTTGTTTTTGTAGGTCCTTTTCTTCTTTTGTGGTTCCCACTTAGAGAAGTTCCTTTAACATTTGTTGTAGAGCTGGTTTGGTGGTGCTGAGTTCTCTTAGCTTTTGCTTCTCTGTAAAGCTTTTGATTTCTCCATCGAATATGAATGAGATCCTTGCCAGGTAGAGTAATCTTAGCTGTAGGTTCTTTCCTTTCATCACTTAAAATATGTCATGCCACTCCCTTCTAGCTTATAGAATTTCTGCTGAGAAATCAGCTGTTAACCTTACGGGAGTTCCCTTGTATGTTATTTGTCGGTTTTCCCTTGTTGCTTTTCATAATTTTTCTTTATCTTTAATTTTTGTCAATTTGATTACTATGTGTCTCAGCATGTTTCTCTTTGGATTTATCCTGCCTGGGACTCTCTGCACTTTCTGGACTTGGGTGGCTATTTCCTTTCCCATGTTAGGGAAGCTTTTGACTACAATCTCTTCAAATATATTCTCGGGTCCTTTCTCTCTCTCTTCTCCTTCTGAGACCCCTATAATGCGAATGTTGGTGCATTTAACATTGTCCCAGAGGTCTCTTAGACTGTCTTCATTTCTTTTCATTCTCTTTTCTTTATTCTGTTCTGCAGCAGTGAATTCTGCCATTCTGTCTTCCAGGTCACTTATCCATTCTTCTGCCTCAGTTATTCTGCTATTGATTCTTTCTAGTATATTTTTCATTTCAGTTATTGTACTGTTCATCTCTGTTTGTTCTTTAATTCTTCCAGTTCTTTATTAAACATTTCTTTCATCTTCTCTATCTTTGCATCCATTCTTTTTCTGTGGTCCTGGATCATCTTCACTATCATTATTCTGAATTCTTTTTCTGGAAGGTTGCCTATCTCGCCTTCATTTAGTTGATTTTCTGGGGTTTTATCTTGTTCCTTCATCTTGTACATAGTCCTCTGCCTTTTCATTTTGTCTCTCTTTCTGTGAACGTGATTTTCGTTCCATAGGTTGCAGGATTGTAGTTCTTCTTGCTTTTGCTGTCTGCCCTCTGGTGGATGAGGCTATCTAAGGGGCTTGTATAAGCTTCCTGATGGCAGGGACTGGTGGCGGGTAGAGCTGGGTGTTGCTCTGGTGGGCAGAGCTCAGTAAAACTTTAATCCACTTGTTTGCTGTTGGGTGGGGCTGAGTTCCCTCCCTGTTCATTGTTTGGCCTGAGGCAACCCAGCACTGGAGCCTACAGGCTCTTTGGTGTGGCTAATGGTGAACTCTGGGAGGGCTCACACCAAGGAGTACTTCCCATAACTTCTGCTGTCAGTGTCTTTTCCCCCCAGTGAGCCACAATCGCCCCCCCCCTCCGCAGGAGACCCTGCAACACTAGCAGATAGGTCTGGTTCAGTCTCCTAAGGGATCACTGCTCCATCCCTCTGGGTCCTGATGTGCAAACTACTTTGTATGGGCCCTCCAAGAGTGGAGTCTCTGTTTCCCGAAATCCTGTCGAAGTCCTGCAATCAAATCCCGCTAGCCTTCAAAGTCTGATTCTCTGGGAATTCCTCCTCCCATTGCCGGACCCCCAGGTTGGGAAGCCTGACGTGGGGCTCAGAACCTTCGCTCCAGTGGGTGGACTTCTGTGGTATAATTGTTCTCCAGTTTGTGAGTCACCTACCCAGCAGTTATGGGATTTGATTTTATTGTGATTGTGCCCCTCCTACCATCTCATTTTGGCTTTTCCTTTGTCTTTGGATGTGGGGTATCTTTTTTGGTGAGTTCCAGTGTCTTCCTGTTGATGATTGTTCAGCAGTTAGTTGTGATTCCGGTGCCCTCGAAAGAGGTAGTGAGCGCACATCCTTCTACTCTGCCATCTTGAACCACAATTTGTCTGAAGCAAAGTCCTGGAGTGACACCCCACTGTGTGCAGCAGATGGCAGGCAGGACACCAGGGCAAGACAGAGCAGCAGTCTTCAGTCAGGGATTCTTAATTGATGTATGCAAAGATGATCCATTGATTTTATTAGTTAAGGTGTTGGTGATATTTTAAAAGATGTAGTTTTATATCACTTAACTTCTTTGACCTGAAAATTATCATTTGGGCCTGAAAAAGGCATTGTGATGATTTACCTTCCATGAGCTAAATTTCATGGAATGCTGGATGGCAACATTTTTATATAGGACTTAGGCATATGACAGACATATGCAGGGTTGATCTTCCTACAGATGAAGTGGGAGATTCTATATTCTATTTGCTTCTTGTACTCCACAATTGATTTAGAATATTAAGTTTCCATTGCTAAGCACATTGAATGCTATAGTACAGTAATTATTTAACTTATTTATAAATATTTCAAAGTGTCATTTATTCTTTAGGGTGAATAAAGACCATGAGTGCAAGATTAGTAGGGGGCCCTGTAGCCAGACTATGAGGGAATCAGAAACCCAACAGGACAAGGGAGGTTCTCCTAAGGGAGGGGGAAAGATATGTAAAGGGAGAGTCAGGAAACCTGAATATAAGTTTGACAAACTTTACAATTTTCCTTACTCTCTCCCATTTACTTTTCATCAAGATGAAATCAGAGGTCAAAAGCAAGAGACATTGTGTACATCAACTAGTTTATATTTTTCTTGGAGGTTGTTCTTTCATTTGAGGGTGCTGCTCATAGGAGGTCAAAAATATACTTTTAAAAATCAATAACTTACTGAATACACATATGTTCTGGTGTATTGAATCGTACAAGTGGTTGGAGCAAAATTATAGGTTCCTAGGCCACTAAACTCAATTAATTAACCAACCACTTAATTATGCCCCTGGATCTCTGCATCTTTTCTTGGGGATATGCCTGCAGATAGAGAAGCAGAGAAAGTGGTTTCATCAACTTGGAAACACAAGATAGCCTGATGTGCTCAGGCCTGATAGTTTTTGCCCGTCTTAGCAATTCCCTTGGGACTTGTTGGGGTTTCTTATTTGAAAGGCCATAGCAAAGAACTAGTACAGGCATATCTTGGAGATTTTGTAGGTTTGGTTTCAGACCACCACAATAAAGCAAACATTGCAATAAAGTGAGTTATATGAGATTTTTGTTTCCTAGTGCATATAAAAGTTATGTTTACACCATACTGTAGTCTAATAAGTGTGCACTAGCATTGTGTCTAAAAAAGCAATGAACATATCTTAGTTAAAAAGATACTTTATTGCTAAAAAATACTAGCCATCATTTGAGCCTTCAGTGAGTTGTAATCTTTTTGCTGGTGGAGGGTTTTGCCTCAATGTTGATGGCTGCTTACTGATCAGGGTGGTGGTTGCTGAAGGTTGGCTGACTGTGGCCATTTCTTAAGGTAAGACAACAATGAAGTTTGCCACATCAGTTGACTCTTCCTTTCATGAACGCTTTCTCTGTAACATGCAATGCTGTTTGACAGCATTTTACCCACAGTAGAATTCTTTCAAAATTGAAGTCAACCCTCTAGAACTCTGCTGCTCCTTTATCAACTAAGTTTATGTAATATTCTAAATCCTTTGTTGTCATTTCAACAATCTTCACAGAATCTTCACCATGAATAAATTTCATGTCAAGAAACCACTTTTTTTTTTTTTTTGCTTATCCATAAGAAGAAATTCCTCATGAATTAAAGTTTTATTATGAGATTGCAGCAGTTCAGTCACATTTTCAGGCTCCTCTTCTAATTCTAGTTCTCCTGCTATTTCCACATCTGCAGTTACTTCCTCCACTGAAATCTTGAACCCCTAAGTCATCCATGTGGGTTAGAATCAACTTTTACTAAACTCCTGTTATGTTGATATTTTGACTTCTTCCCGTGAATCACAAATGTTCTTAATGGCATCTGAAATGGTGAATCCTTTCCAGAAGGTTTCCAGAAGGTTGCTTTGCTCAGACCCATCAGAAGTATCACTATCTATGGCATGTATAGTCTTATAAAATGTATTTCTTACATAATAAGACTTGAAAGTTGAAATTACTCCTTGATCCATGGCTGCAGAATGGATGTTGTGATAGCAGGCATGAAAACAACATGAATCTTGTTGTCCATCTCCATCAGAGCTTTCAGGTGACCAAGTGCAATGTCAATGAGCAGTAATATTTTAAAAGGAATCTTTTTCTGAGCAATAGGTCTGAACAGTGGGCTTAAAATATTCAGTAGGACTTCCCTGGTGGTGCAGTGGTTAAGAATCCACCTGCCAGTGCAGGGGACACAGGTTCGATCCCTGGTCCGGGAAGATCCCACATGCACCAGAGCAACTAAGCCCATGTTCCGCAACTACTGAGCCTGCGCTCTAGAGCCTGTGAGCCACAACTACTGAGCCCACGTGCACAACCACTGAGGCCAGCACGCCTAGAGCGCATGTTCCACAATAAGAGAAGCCACCACAATGAGAAGCCTGCGCACCACAGCAAAGAGTAGCTCCTGCTCTCTGCAACTAGAGAAAGCCTGCACACACCAATGAAGACCCAATGCAGCCAAAAATAAATAAATAAATAAAATATTCAGTAAGCCGTGTTGTCAACAGATGTGCAGTCATCCAGGCTTTATTGTTCCATTTATAGAGTACAGGTAGAGTGGATTTAGCATATTTCTTAAGGGCCCTAGGATTTTCAGAATGGTAAATGAGCACTGGCTTCAACTTTAAGTCACCAGTTGCATTAGTCCCTAACAAGTGAGTCAGCCTGTCCTTTGAAACCAGGTATTGACTTCTCCTCTCTATCTATGAAAGTCCTAGATGGTATCTTTTCCAATAGAAAGGCATTTTCTTGCATTGAAAATCTGTTGTTTAGTGAAGCCACCTTCATTAATTATCTTAGTTAGAGCTTCTGGATAACTTGCTGCAGGTTCTACATCAGCACTTGCTTCTTCACCTTGCACTTTTAGGTTATGGTGATGGCTTCTTTCCTTAAATCTCATGAACCAACCTCTGCTAGCTTCAAAATTTCTTCTGCAGCTTCCTCACCTCTCTCAGCCTTCATAGAATTAAAGAGAGTTAGGGCCTTGCTCTGGATTAGGCTTTGGCTTAAGGGAATGTTGTGGCTTTTTTTTTTTTTTAAACTTTTTTTGGGTTTATTTATTTATTTATTTATTTATGGCTGAGTTGGGTCTTCGTTTCTGTGCAAGGGCTTTCTCTAGTTGCGGCAAGTGGGGGCCACTCTTCATCGCGGTGCGCGGGTATCTCATTATCGTGGCCTCCCCTGTTGCGGAGCATAGGCTCCAGACGCGCAGGCTCAGTAATTGTGGCTCACGGGCCTAGTTGCTCCGCGGCATGTGGGATCTTCCCACACCAGGGCTCGAACCTGTGTCCCCTGCATTAGCAGGCAGACTCTCAACCACTGCGCCACCAGGGAAGCCCCTGTTGTGGCTTTTTTGATCTTCTAACTACACCACTAAAACTTTCTCCATATCAACAATAAGACTATTTTGCTTTCTTATTCATGTATTCACTGGAGTAGCACCTTTCATTTTCTTCAAGAACTTTTTCTTTGCATCCACAACTTGGCTAATTGGCAAAAGAGGCCTAGCTTTCAGCCTATCTCAGCTTTTGATGTGCTTTCTTCATTAAGCTTAATCATTTCTAGCTTTTGATTTAAACTGAGAGATGTGCAATTCTTCCTTTCACTTGAACACTTGGAGGCCATTAAAGGATTATTATTGGCCTAATTTCAATATTGTCCTGTCTCAGGGAATAGGGAGGCCTGAGGAGAAGGAGAGAGAGAGGGGAATGGCCAGCTGGTCAGTGAACGGTCAGAATACAAATAACATTTATCAGTTAAGTTCGCCTTCTTGTATAGGCGTGGTTTGTGGCACCCCAAAACAATTACAATAGTAACTTCAAAGATCACTGATCAGAGATCACTATAACAAATACATATAATAATAATGAAAAAGTGTGAAATATTGTGAGAATTACCAAAATGTGGCACAGAGACATGAAGTAAGCAAATACGGTTGGAAAAATGGCACTGATAGACTTGCTTTATGCAGGATTGCCACAAACCTTCAATTTGTAAAAAACATAGTATCTGAGAAGCACAATAGAGTGAAGCACAATAAATGAGTTATGCCTGTAATTGTTTTTATGCTTTTCTAAATGGTGTGAAATACTCTGATAGCTGTCAACAAGGTGTCAAATCCAGTGATTTAGTGGCACAGTTTTTTCTTTTTTCCTTTTTGTATTTTCTGTGAAGCCAAAACAATTTCTATAGTTTTACTTTTTGAATTTATATCCAGTCTCTAATTTTGCTCAAAACCCATTGAATGGACTTCAAGTCTAGTGCTATATTCTCCATAGCAAAAGAAAAATGCTTCTCTTAACTGGCTGCTTTTTAAGCTTCATGGTTGTATCGGGAATGTGTTTTAAAACCTGTGTTCAGTCAAAGGCTTTAAGTGACTGTCAAATAAAATATTTCATAGTCAATGGCTCTCTGATACTTGACCTTGGAAAAATATGGAACTTAACATAGACCTGGAGGATAACAAATAATACCAATTCCTCACATTTGTATCATGTCTATAATGTAAAAAGACCTCTCACATTCATTGTATCATTTTGTTTCTCATAGCCATCCTGGGGAGGAGACAGAATGGGTATTAATCCCTTATTATAGGTAAAAGGTGAAGGCTCATATCCACCACTGCTGGAAAGATAGAAAGCTAATGTTTACACTTGGGTTTTCTGAAGCCAAGTCCAATTATCACTTACTTGGCATTATTAGACTTCTTATGTTTGCCCAATGTATATCAACTACTTTCTTTAACAAGAAACATAAATGTTTACATTTTTACTGCAGCTGAGGGAAGCGATGAGTTCTGGACAGACCTTGTCTGATTTGCCTCAAATTCCCTAGAATAACCAGTAGATTGTGTGACATATTACATAATTTAGATTCTTAGTACATTCTAAAGGAATGAAGGAATATATTTTCAAATGTCTTTATAAACGTGATGTTTCAACTGAGATAAAAAACCTGTCATGGATAAACAATAAGGTCCTAGTGTATAGCACAGGGAACTATATTCAATATCCTGTGATAAACCATAATGGAAAAGAATATTTTAAAAGGGATGTATATATATATAACTGAATCACTTTGCTGTACAGCAGAGATTAATACATTGTAAACCAGCTATACTTTAATTTTAAAAATCCCTGTTATCTTGGCTAGATCCATAGCAAGAAGTTATTTATTAGCACTGTGGGTTCTACAAAGTGATAGTTTCAGGTGGTTATGTGAGGATGAGCAAGAATAAGAAGAAGCATGGAAAAACCATTGCAGTCTTGTCAATTTCTAGGGCATCTGCATAGATACATAGATCCAGTTAAATAGCTTATGTCAAAAACATTCAGAGCAAAGCATAAACCAAGGGGTTTCAGACTCATTGCTGTATCTACCTCTAAAAGGCTAAAATATGTGGTATGGCTAAGATAATTAAGGGTACTGAGAGATTCATTTAGTTAGTTGAAAGCGTAAAAAATGGATTCCTGCTGGAATCAATGTCATATTTTAGTATGTCTCGTAAAAATAAACTTGTTTTGTTTGTAAAACATAATCGTTGTTAGTGCAAACTCACTTATTTTGACATTTAACTCTACATTCTCCTGTTTTGCTAAATATATTTCTGAAGGGGATTTAAAAGCCAATTGGATGAAGGTAATAAAAAGGTACAAACTTCCAGTTGTAAGACAAATAAGTACTAGGGATTTAATGTACAACATGTTAAATATGGTTAACACTTCTGTAAGTTATATATGAAAATTGTTAAGAGAGTAAATCCTAAGAGTTCTCATCACAAGAAAAAAAAATTTTTATTTCTTTAATTTTTGTATCTATATGAGATGATGGGTGTTTACTAAACTTACTTCGGTAATCATTTCATGATGTATGTAAGTCAAGTCATTATGGTGTACACCTTAAAATTATACAGTGCTGGATGTCAATTATATCTCAATAAAACTGGAAGAAAAAGTCATTTACTTTTAAAAATCCAGAGAAAATCTAAGATTCCATTATTAAATATGATTCCATTTTAAAACTCAGTCCTATATTAATTTGTTATGATCTGAGAGGATTTTCACAGTTGAAGAGATGAGGCAATGCAAGCAGAGATGTTTTGATTTTATAATAGCCCATATTAACACATATACTTTCCTCTCCTTTGGGCTGTAAGTATCTTGCCTTATATGTTAAGGTCATTCAAGCAAAGACTGTCATTTCTGAATATTTTGGGGTTACATAAATGCCTATTATTGCCAAGAGTCCTATCAAAGAACAAAACAAAATGAAAACCTGACACCTCCTCACTCTAACACACTCTGAAAAATGAAGATCACAAAAACATTCCAAGCAGCATGATGCTATACCTATTCCAAGACTTGACCTTTTGTGTTGGATGTATTTTAATCTCTAGTAG
Organism: Balaenoptera borealis; assembly: GCF_965194805.1. Classification (NCBI taxonomy): domain Eukaryota; kingdom Metazoa; phylum Chordata; class Mammalia; order Artiodactyla; family Balaenopteridae; genus Balaenoptera; species Balaenoptera borealis. The sequence continues at coordinate 51,575,403 of NC_138863.1, read as the reverse complement.
TCAGATATCTGAGTCACTGTCTACCAGGCTCTGAGAATGACAGAGGAGCTAAGTAGCCTCACAAAACAAAGTGCCTCTTCCCTGAAATTCAGATGTCAAAAATCACTGCATGCCAGGAGTTTCATTAACAGTTATCAGTCACCTTTCTAGAAAATTCAAGAATAAGGTAGTGAACTTCAAAAACATCAGGCCTCAATTTCATTAAATTCATGATAGTCTTTGGTTTTAAATCAATAAAAGACGGGTAATACAAGTCATGGTATTATTTGGAGATCTAACAGTAATTTTCAAGAGTTTCTGGGATTTATTAGAGTTTTTTTTTTTAGAGATTTTTGTTTAAGTCACTAGTGAAGCACCTTCATTCTGATATATTCCTTTTTTAAATTAAGGAAACATTTATGTACAAATCTTAACAGTATAAATCATGAACACACTTGTGTAACTAACACTCAATAAAGATAAAGAACACTTCCATCACCCCCAAAAGGTTCCTTTACCCTCTTCTAGTGAATCCTACCCCATATAGGCAGGCCCCCATTGTTCAGATTTCAATCACCATGGATTAATTTTGCCAGTTTTTGAACTTCATATAAAGGGAATCATATAGTATCCATTTTTTTGAGGTTCACTGTGGTTCATATCATTGGTCCATTTCTTATTGTATGACATTCTTTTGTATGACTATACTATGATTTACTTATGCATTTCTATTTTTGATGCACATTTGGACTTTTTCTAATATCGGGCTATCATAAGTAATACCATTACAACTACTCCTACATAAGACATTTGGTGAGCATAAGCACTAATTTATGTAGGTTATACATCTATGGGTGGACACGCTGGGTCATAGGGGATATTAAGTTTAACTTTAATAGATGCCAACCAGTAGTTTTCCAGATGGATTGTAATGATTTATACTCCCACCATCAATGCCTGAGACTTCCAGTGGCTCCACATCCTCAGTTACACTTAATATTGTCAGTCCTTTTAATTTTAGCCATTCTGGTGAGGACGTAGTGGTATCTCATTGTGCTTTTAATTCGCAATTCTTTGATAAGTAATGAAAATGAGCATACTTGTACGTACTTACTACCCATTTGTGTGTTTTCTTTTATGAGGTGTCTGATCAAATTGGGCTGCTTTTCTTTTTATTACTGATTTGTAGCAATTCTTTATGCAATACGGTACAAGCCTGTAGCCAGATATTTGTAGTACAAATATTTTCTCTCAGTCTATGGCTTGCCTTTTCTTAATAGTATCTTTGGAAGAGCAGAAGTTTTGAATTTTGCTTTTGTCCACTTCACAAATTTTTTCTTTTATAGGTAGTGCTATATGTGTCTTCACTAAGAAATATTTGCTTACACCTAAGATTAGAGAGACATTCTCTTGAGTTTTCCTGTAGTAACTTTATAGTTTTGTGTTAAGCCTGTGGTTAATCTTGAATTTAATTTTTATACATGGTACAGGTAGAGGACAGGTAGGTTCCTTTTCTTCCATACATATAATGTGTTGTTCCACTGCTATTTGTGGACTTCCCTTTCCCCATTTAGCTGTTTTGGTGCTTTTGTGGAAAACCAAATGATCGTCTAAGTATGGAACTATTTCTGGAATCACTATTCTATTTTATTGCCTATTTGTCTGTCCCTATGTCAGTAACACACTGCCTTGATTACTGTAGCTTTATACCAAGTTGTGTAATAAGGAAGTATAAGTCCTTCAACTCTTAGTCTTTTTCAAAATTATTTTGGCTATTTTAGATTCTTTTCCATGTAGATTTTAGGATCAGCTTTTCTTTCAGCTTCTATAAAGAAGACTATTGTAATATTTAATAAGGATTGTGTTAAATATATTAAACAATTTTGGAAGAATTGACATCTTGGCAATATTAGATCTTTCAATCCATTAACATAGTATATCGCTCCATTTATATAGGTCTTTAAAATTTTTTTCTCAGCAATATTCTGTGGTTTTCTGTATCAAGGTTTTATATGCATTTAATTAATATATTCCCAAATAGTTTACTATTTTTATGCTATTATAAATAATATTGTTTTTAAATTTTCATTTTCAAATTTTTTGCTGCTAGCATACAGAAATACAATTGATTCAACAACCCTGATAAACTCATTTATCAGTTCAAGTAGCTTTTAACAGATTCTTTAAGATTTTCTGTGTAGATGCTCATGTTTCTGGAAATAAGACAGTTTTATTTATTTTTATCCAATCTATTCTTTATTTCCTTTTATTACCTTATTGCACTACCTAGAATTTCAAATGCAATGTTGAATGGAAGTGGTAAGAGTAGACATCCAAATCTTAGAATGAAAGTGTTCAATATTTCACCATGAAGTATTGTTAACTATAGGCACCTTTTGCCAGGTTGAGAAAGGTCTCCTATTTCTAGTTTGCTGAAAGTTTTTATAATAAATGTCTTTTGAATTTTGTCAAATGCTTTTTCTGCAAGTATTGAGATGATAATAGGATATTTTCCCCCCTTTTTTCCTCTTAATATGGTAAAGTACCTAAATGATTTTTGAGTACTAAGTCAATGGAGGTCATGATGTGTACCCTTTTACTATATTGCTGAGTTGGATTTGCTAATATTTTAAGGAATTTTACATCTAGGTTAATGACAGATATGGGTGTACAATCTTCTTAATTTGCAAAGGCTTTGTTAGTTTTTGTCAGGGGTTATATTGACAATTTTCCCTCTTCTTCCATGTCATGAAAGAATTTGTGTAAGACTGGAATTATTTTTTCCTGAAAAGTTTGAGAGAATTTACCCTCTCTCAGCTGAACTGAGAATTAAGAATTGAAATGAGAATTAAGAACTGAAGCCATTTAAGCCTGGAATTTTCTTCATGGGAAGAGTTTAAACTATAGTGTTTAAAAACAGATACATGGATATTCAGATTACAATTTTTTTCTTGTGTCTGTTTTGGTAATTTGCATCTTTGAAATAATTTGGTAATTTCATCTGAGTCATTAAATTTATATTGTGTATAACATTCTTTATCCTTTTGATATATATAGATCTATAACGATATCTCTTCTTTCCTTTACAATTTATGCTTTTTTTTTCTCTTTTTGATCCTGCTAGTAATTTTATTTTATTTTTTTTAGAGAACCAACTGTTGCTTTTGTTAATTTTTGCTATTGTTTGTCTTGTTCTATTTCACCGATTTCTGCTTTTATATTTATTACCTCCTTCCATCAACTTATTTTGGTTTAATTTTCTTAACTTTTCTTAGCTTACTTAGTAAGGTAGAAACATAGATAATTGATTTATACGTTCTTTTCTAATATAAACATCTAAAGCCATAAAATTTTCTCTTAGCATTGCTTCAGCTGCATCCCACAAATTTTCATATGTGGTGTTTTCATGGTCATTCAATTAAAAATATTTTAATATTTCTTCTTAACCCAAGAAAAGTCATTTTATCTTTTCCTGGTTCTGCTTTTTTCATCTCTAATGTGAGAATGTTGTTATTAAAGATCTCTAAGTCTATTTTATATTTACCATTGTCTGATGATTGGTTGAGTAACTAAAATTATAATTTTCAATTGGCCATAGCATGCAGCTTGCCTTTAGAATAGAACAGATTTTAACATTTGGTCTTTTATTTTTAAGCACAAAATGTATTAAAATATTTTTTAAAGACATTTTTAATGTGAAAATATTTGAATTTCGAAGATGTTACTTAGTAACTTTCTCTAGGACTATGCAACGTTATTTCAAAGTGAAACCATATACCTATTGACGATAGGAGATGAAAACCATAGTCATCTAACTACAGTAATGTATTTGGTCTTTATGTTTTCAGAATAAGTAAAACATTAAAAAATAAAGATTAAAAATAAAGAACAATGTTGAGAAATCAAATAATCTGAAAATACAGAAGTTAAAAAAGAGCTTCTCTAAACGGGACTGTGGCATCATAAATAATGTATCTGATCTTTGTTCCTAGTTCCTGGCACAAAGGTTCAAAAACCCATGAAATTTCCTGAGTGATAGGAGACTCTTTGTTATGCTAATTATGTGACTCATGGCATAAGACCCCTTAGATTGCTTCAGGATAGGGCTGCTCACCAGAGAGACCAATCACATGATTAGAGGGTTGGAATATTGGGGCAGTGTCATCTGGGAGGAAAGGAGGGCTGGAAGTTGAGTTCAATCATATGGGCAATTATTTAATCAGTCATGCCTATGTAATGAATCCCCATAAAAACTCCTGACACCAAAACTCAGTGGCACGTTTTGGTTGGTGAACACATTGATGTGCCAGGAAGGTGACACACCCTGACTCTATGGGGAGAGAGCGTGGAAGCTTCATGTCTGGGACCCTTCCAGACCTTGGCCTATGCACTTCTTCATTTGGCTGTTCCTGAGTTGTATTCTTTATAATAAAACTATAATTGTAAGTAGAGCACTTTCCTGAGTTACTTGGCTCATTTTACTGTAGTACCCCCAGTGGAAGTAGAAACAGAATAAGGACACCATAGAGAAAAAAAACATATACTTGTTGTAGAGAACACTGGTCATTCTCCATATTGATGAAATAAAAATTCACATTTTAAGGCAAGACAAGAAAAATTTAAACATAGTTTTTTGCTCTGCCCATCTGGGCTTCTTCCTTCCCCTCTAGTGTCCATTGTGCATCTGCATTATGCATTAACCAAACCTCCCCAATGGCAGAAATACCTGCTCAATCATAAAGATCAATTTTTTTCCTTCTGGCACCAGCCATGTAACTCCTTAGAAACTAACATTGCTTTTTGCAATCTTGTAAGGGGTCAAGAAGACCCACTGCTCACCTTGTATGTGCAGACGCCTTTGGTGCACTTTATGTACAATGCCAATGCATCATTTCCCTTAAAGATAGCGATTGGTGCAAAACAGACTGGTCAGATGACCTGGAGAGGTACTGGGTCACACCTAATGGAAGTTCTTAACTTAAGTACTCACTTATGACCTTAGTACTTGTATTCTGCCTATTTTACAAGATTATTGTTTCTTGCATTACCAAATGTGTGACTGTGATAAAATTAATGATGATTAGGCAACTTGAAACAATTGACCAAATATACAGTTCTATAAGATCAATGATTATAATAGTGTAACTCTAGATATGGGAAGAAGCAACAAGAGGGAACCATTTCCTGAACCATAAGAGACTAGTTTGACAGGCGTTCCAGAGGTTTTTGGCCACTGTTAACAGGGTTTAGTCCAGTAATAGTACATTGAGTGGCCTAACAATGAAATTCTTGCCTAACCTGGGAATGAGTATTCCTAGCGCCATGGACCAAATTGGTCATGAAATGCCTCCCAAATCTTGGTCGAAATTAAGACCTAAAGGTAAGGGATTGTAAAATAAAGAATGTTGCCCACCATCCAGTTCTATAAGAATCAAGTCATTAGGCACTGAAGTTGCTGACTTACAATACACCCTGAAAGGAATTCAGGGTGAAGATCAGGATGTGGTGCTTTGTGCTGGGGGAAAGCTGACAGAACTGGCCTCCAGATAGCTAGATATTTTCAGGAGAAATTTCTTGTGAACTTGGATTCTTGCATCTTCCCATACTTAGAAAAGCACTAAAACCATTAACTAAGATGTCTGTTCCTTGTGACTAGCAGCAACCTTCTACTGAGATGTGTACTTGATTGCATGTACCCCTTTTGCCAAAATCACATATATACTGGCCTCCCCCTTTACCTCTTCAGAACAGTTCTCAGAACTCTCTGAGAGACTGTCTCCCAGGTTATAATTTTTATTTTGGCTCAAATAAAATTCTCCATTTCTTTCTTAGATTGGCTATTGATTAATTTTTTGACAATATCCAGGCTTGCTTTTTCACATAACAATAGATTTTTGCAGTTAGGTACATGTTCACCCAGCTAAAAACTATATTTCTCAGCCATCCTTGCAACTATGCATGTATAACTAAATTCTAACCAGCAAGATGTATGCAAAAGTGTTATAAATCCTCCCTTTCTCTTTTTATGATGAAAGCTATTTGCTACCTCTGCAAACCCTAACCCTAACCCTAACCCTAGCATTTTACCTTTTAACAGCAGATAGCAACTCATTTGTTAATTTCTTTCTCTCCTGAGATTGGCATCTGAGATCCAAGACTTGACCCTCTTTAAAACATGTATTATACTGCATAGAATTATTTAATACATTTATTTGAAATAATAAATTCTGCCTGAAGTCCCAAGAATGTGTTGTGGCCAAGTTGGTAATAGCAAGTCACAAGGCCTGGATTCTTTACAGAGAAGATGTATGTCGATATGCACAGTCACTATTTCCAAAAACATTTGCATAGACACAGAACATGAAAGAGGCACCTGTAAGAAAAACTCCTCCATCAGGGCCATGGTCCATCGGTGGTGCAGCTGCCAGGATTTGGCTGGGTGACTGATGTCTGCTGCGTGGAGAATCAGGGACATGGTTTTGGCTTTGTCAAGCCTGTCAAAACAAGGACATGCTCAAATTATCAGAACAAAGTAACCAATTACAGTCTCCTCTGAGTCCAAGCCCACATACCTTTAACATGAAAAAAAAAAAAAAACCTACCCTTCAGGCTGCTGCAAACTGTTTCTTATATTTTTAATTTGCTGGAAGTGACCGGACATGTCTGTAGACAAAACCATTTCAATCACTAGGTTCCGAAGATCCCTGTGGAGTCATCAAAAGCAGAAAGGTTTGTTTGGCCCCTTTTTGTTCTCAAGTGAAATATTTCCTTAATATTGCGAATTACATTTTATTTTTTCTAATGGTATGAGCACAAAAGATGCTACATTTTAAATGTAAAAGAGCTTACAAAAGTTTGGCTTTAGGATGTTGCCAGGAGAGTGATTTGCGAATGATGCTGTGCAACTTCTCCTTTTAAAGAACTGGATGCTTTCCCTCCCACACCTACATCCCTCCCCCACTCATAATTTCTAAATTTTATTTTTAGAAATAATAATTAATATCAGAAAGAATCCTAACCAATTTTAAAGAAAAAACTATTCTAAAGGCAGAATTTGTAATTAAGAAAACCACCACCATTTATTCAGTATTTATTCAATCAAGGCAGTGTTCTAGGTGCTTTTATGTGAGGGAGCACTATTATTTCCCACCAGAGGGGATTGAGTTGTTTGCTAAGTCACACAGCTAGTACATAGCAGAGATAAGACTCACCCCCAAGAGTTCCAACTAGCAAAGCTGACACTTGGATCACTCCACTGTACCAAGCTTCCATCATGAGAACTCCAGAGAAACCAAGGCTATAAGTGAGCGGGAATTCTCTGTTTAAGCCCTGGGGACCCCAATCCTACATATCATAGACAGAGCTACTGGTACTGTTAAAATTTTAACCAAGACCCTGCAAATACGGTGAACATATCACAAAGCCTATGAATGAATAACTCATTCTCACAGTAAGCAGGAGATGAGTAATGCCAGTAAAGCCTTGCATGTTCTACAATTCATTGCTTGCTCAGTACAGATAGGTAAAAAGGTCACTTATACTGGAAATATTTTATTTCATTCTGTGGCCAGTAGAGTAAGCTAAATTACAGGTGTATGGTAAACTTGAATTATGATCTTGTGTCAAAGATATTTTACCTAAAGATGGTAAGATTGAATGATTTGTTTTTAAGAACAACCACATATTGGAGATTCTTGCTGAAAATTATGGGTGCTCAATTCAGTCGGATTTTTAGATAGGAGCAATGAGAAAACAATACTCTGATTACTGTTCATGATATTGGACAGCTTGCTTAGAATTCTTTTACCCAAATATTAAGGGAATGGAAGCTATCACAGATAGTTAATACTTATTCTCAATTACATTTTTTCTTCTAAATTATGAGATACCCATGTTACAATACCAACTGTACCAAAATATTCATGTTAACTAGGAAAAATGAGATAAAAGTTTTATGAAATCTATAAAATTTAATAAATACTTTGTACTTTGCAGATGTGATGTTATAAAAGAGACAACAGACCCAAAATGGAGTCCTTGTGCTAAGCCCACATCACCAAACCAAGACTTAATACCTCCCCCAGGATTGGAAACTTAAACCAATCAATGTGGAATTACCTGGTCAGCACTAGTGAGGTAATCCACCTTATAGACCCCTGTCATCCCCCAAAGGAAGGTGACTTTGCCTGAAACAATCAGCTCCTTGATAGAATAACTTCCTTGTCTTCCTCTTTCTGCTTATAAAAGTCTGCCATTTTGTACAGTTATTTGGAGCTCCTTTTTATTTGCTAGATGGGATGCTGCCCAATTCATGAATTGGGTTGAATAAAGCCAATAAGATTTTTTAAATTTACTCAGTTGAACTTTGTTTTTTAACAGTAATCAATAAATGTTAGATATTATCAATAATCAACTAATATCAATAGGCAAACTAGTACACAAAGGAAATGTTACTTTATTTATACATTTTTCTTGCCAAAATTTAAAAATTACTGCATTTATAGTTACTAAAGTTACTTTAAAAAATAGATTTGCAAACAGAAAACCTACAAACCCTTAAAAAGCTACCTATATTTTATTTTTTTATTTTTAATTAATTAATTAATTTATTTATTTATTTTTGGCTGTGTTGGGTCTTTGTTGCTGCGTGTGGGCTTTCTCTAGTTGCAGTGAGGGGGGGGTTACTCTTCGTTGCAGTGTGAGGGCTTCTCATTGCCGTGGCTTTTCTTGTTGTAGAGCATGGGCTCTAGACGCACAGGCTTCAGTAGTTGCAGCACGTGGGCTCAGTAGTTGTGGCACACGGGCTTAGTTGCTCTGCTGCATGTGGGATCTTCCCAGACCAGGACTTGAACCCCTGTCTCCTGAATTGGCAGGTGGAATCTTAATCATTGAGCCACCAGAGAAGTCCCGCTATCCACATTTTAATTCTTGGTAAAATAGTATCAAGTTTATACTAGCAAATAAATCTTTTACAGCTTTTTGGGAACAGTGTTAAATCATATGATAAATCAAATCATAAATCATGTGATATTATAGTATGTGTTAAAAAAATTTGGGAATTCCCTGGCAGTCCAGTGGTTAGGACTTGGTGCTCTCACTGCTGGGGCCATGGGTTCTATCCCTGGTTGGGGAACTAAGATCCTGCAAGCCTTGTGGAGCGACTGAAAAAAAAAATTCTATAAAAACACTCAATTAGGATGTTTTGTACAGTAACTTCTTAGCTACTGTACAAAAATATAAAATATTAGAGGAGTAAATTATGAGAATAAATAATAAAGATGTTAAAGAACAGTGTAATAGAAAAAAATCACACTGAAATAGCAACAGAATAACTTTGAGAAGAAAAAAGTTAATTCAAAGGAATAATAAAATTAATAATACAAATGTTACCTCTTGGAATGATAATCACTGATGAAGAAATAAATTAATACTCTAGATGTAAACAGTCAATCTCTCGGACCTTAGGAAACACCTCTGCACTTGTGTCCCTGTTTCTACCTTTGCCCTTCTATTTTCCACATACCCAGCAGTGGTGGCTTCACAATTAGATCCTGGCCTTCCTAGGTTGGTGACCCAACTGTGCTATTGTTTCCTGTGGAGTAAAATGAGAGGCCTGAATTGGGTTCCCAAAACAAAATGCCTCCTTCTCCTGACTTCAGAGCTTTTTCTACAGTTGCAAAAGTGAGCCCATATTTTTTCCAGCCTTGAAAATCCAGGAAGTTTTAATATTTGGAGAAGTAACCATGGGAAATTAGGGCTTGTTTTAAACCCCGAAATAAACTTTTATTTATTTATTTTAAGGCAGATCTTAATTCCAGGTTACTTCTTTGGACATTTCTTTTCACCTTGATTTAAAGAAAAAAACAAAAACAGAAACAAACCTAAAAAACACTTTGATATTTGAATTTGAATAGGAATTTTTTTCAGCCCATTAACTGACTTTTAACAAGATCTTAGTTAAAGATAAAGGCTTCCTGTTTTTTTTTTTTTTCAGTGTAAGTAGGTCCCACAGAAAATTAGGGATATACTTACACTAAAAAATGTCTATGTTTATCTGAAATTTATATTTAACTGGATGTCCTTTATTTTTATTTGCTACATCTGGCAAGCCTATAGTCAAATGAAGGGGATGATGATGACCTGAGGATCAAGAAGAAAGGAGGGAATGTTATGCTGAGTAGTAGGGGTGCATCTTGTTATTTTTCCCTGCATGGCAATAAGCAATACCATTTCACGTAATTTTTTTTTTCTAAGAAGACAGATGCCTTGGAGAAACATGTAAGATTACCCTTTGCATCTAGGTCATTTTAGTATGTTATATTCATAATTTTTTCCCCAAATAGTGAGTTCTTTGTTTTTTAGAAAATCTAAACACATATAGAAAAGTAATATATGAAGGAATCAGTGTGATACTAAAATTTTGAATTCATGTAGGACCACATATTGGTACAACTGAGCAGAGCTCCACTCCCGGGAGTATGTAGTTATGTATCTTAAGGTTTTTCTTATGTGGTACATAATCTTATGGATCGGCTATGATGCATATAGATGTTGAATTGGCCTTGAAATAGTTCAGCTCCATGTAACAGAGCCTGGCTCCTGAACTGTCTTCTAGGCACTAATCATCCTCAGAATCATCCAGTCAAAGGGAACTGAGTTTGTTGTGTGAGTAAAGGATTGACTTTCATCTGTTTTCTTCAGTTTACATCACTTAACTTTTTCCCTAAGATTAAATTTCCTCTAGGTTTCCTCTGAAACTCACCTCCAGTCATCTTTGGATAAATTTACCAGGACATTCATTTCTTCTTCTTGCATAAGTCGATAAGCTGCACTCACATGGTGATTTTCAAGGACGGAGCGATCATTATACAAAATGGCAACATCTGACCTAAGAATTAAAAACAAAATGCCAAGTAGAGGATTTCTTTAGACCTCATGAGTGTCTTTGAAAACTACTCAAGTCATAAGACAAAATAACATCCGTAAAAATCCTATAATTAAACACCTAGACTTATGGAAGTACTTAGTTTCCTTTCTTTTTGTTTTTTACTGTATGATAATTTAAAAAAAATAGCATTTATTTTTTAGAGCAGTTTTAGGTTCACAGCAAAATTGAGCAGAAGGTACAGAGATTCACCATATACCCCCTGGTCCCCACACATGCATAGCCTCCCCCATTATTAACATCCCCAATCACAGTGGTACACTTGTTGAAATTGATGAATCTACATTGAACATCATTATCACCCAGAGTCCATAGTTTACCTTAAGGGTTTACTCTTAGTGGTGTACATTCTATGGGTTTGGACAAATGTATAACGACATACATCTACCATTGTTGTATCATACAGAGTATTTTCACTGCCCTAGAAATCCTTTGTGATCTGCCAATTCATCCTTCCCTTTCCATCCCCTGAACCCTTGGCAACCCCTGATCTTTTTATTGTTTTCACAGTTTTGCCATTTCCAGAATGTCATATGGTTGGACTCATACAGTATGTAGCCTTTTCAGATTGAATTCTTGAATCTTTTAGTATGCATGTGAGCTACCTTTATATCTTTTCATGGCTTGATAGCTCAATTCTTTTGAGCACTAAATAATATTACATTATCTGGATGTATCACAGTTTATTTATCCACTCACCTACTGAATGACATCTTGGTTGCTTTTAAGTTTTGGCAATTATGAATAAAGCTGCTATAAACACCTCTGTGCAGGTTTTCGTGTGGACATAAGTTTTCAGCTCTGTTGGGTAAATACCAAGGAGAGTGATTGCTGGCTCACATGGTAAGAGCATGCTTAGTTTTTTAAGAAACCACCAAACTGACTTCCAATATGGCTGTACCATTTTGCATTCTCATCAGCAATGCATGAGAGTTCCTGTTGATCTACATCCTTACTAGCATTTGGTGTTGTCAATGTTCTGGATTTTGGCCTTTCTAAAAGATGTGTAGTGATATCTCGTTGTTTAATTTGCATTTCCCTGATGACATATAATATGGAGCATCTTTGCGTAAGCTAATTTGCCATCTGTATATCTTCTTTGGTGAGGTATCTGTTAAGGACCATTTTTAAATCAGTTTCTTTATTTTCTTATTGTTGAGTGTTAAGACTTCTTTATATATTTTGCACAATAGTCCTTTATCAGATGTATCTTTTGCAAATAGTTTCTCCTACTCTTCGGTTGATCTTGTAATTCTCTTGATATTGCCTTTCATAAAGCATAAATTTTTAATTTTAATGAGGTCCAGCTTATCAGTTATTTCTTTCAAGAACTGTGCTTTGGTGTTGTATTGAAAAAGTCATTGCCACGCCTAAGATCATCTAGATTTTCTCCTATGTTACCTTCTAGAAGTTTTAGAGTTTTGCATTTTACATTTAGGTCTATCATACATTTTGAGTTAATTTTTATGAAGAGTGTAAGGTTTGTGTCCAGATTCATTTTTTTGCATGTGGATGTCTAGTTGTTCCAGCACCATTTGTTGAAGAGACTATCTTTGCTCCATTGTATGGCATTTGCTTGTTTGTTAAAGATCAGTTGAATGTATTTATGTAAGTGCATTCCTGAGCTCTCTATTCTGCTGCATTGACATATTTGTCTGTTCTTTTGCCAGAACCATACTGTCTTGTTTACTGTAGACTTATAGTAAATCTAGAAGTTGGATTGTGTCAATTCTCCAGCTTTGTTCTCTCCTTCATTGTTGAGTTGGCTGTTCTGAGTCTTTTTGCCTCTCCATATAAACATTAAATCTGCTTGCTGATAGACACAAAATAACTTGCTGGTATTTTTATTGGGATTGCATTAAGTCTATAGATCAAGTTGAGAAGAACTGACTTCTTGACAATATTGAGTTTTCCTATCCATGAACATGGAATATCTCTTCATTTATGTAGTTCTTCTTTGAATTCTTTCATCAGAGTTTTGTACAGCAACAAGCAAAGATGTGTTTTTTAACCAGATTTAATTGTAGCAAATTATGTGTGATTTTGTCTCATAAATCCAATAGGACGCTGAGAATACAGAATGGTCTTAATGTTTGAGATAATCTTTGACTGCTATGGAAAGAACAAGATTCTAAGCAATATCCAGTGTCCATGGTTACATGTAGCTTGGCATTTTCTTTTCACAAAGAGGAAATTATTTCTATTTATTTACACTTTCAAGGATTGTATGAATTATAATGTCTGTATTGAACTCAAATCTAGCCTTGCACTATGTTTTAAATTATTTTTCAGTCATTTTGCATTATCCAGTAAGTAGGTTTCCATATTAGAAAAGCAACTCTAAATCCAAGTAATAATGAATAATATAAAATATGATAGAATTATTGATATCAGTAACATAAAACCAATATATCCTTGGACAAAATGTGAAGCCAATAATTTCAAAAAGCACATCATATTGTTGCATTTGTGATCATTACAACTTTTTTGTTCATAAAATGTTCAAGTTCTTGTAGAATTAATCCATTAAATAATTGACCCTGATAGACAATATATAAGAAAATAAGTAAAATACTAGACCTTCCCCCAGTTTTTATACAGAGCTTCTTAATATAAAATGGTAAAAAGTGTATTCTTCTTCATCCTCCTCCTCTCTCTCCTCTTTCTCCTCCTTCTTTTCTCCATCTCCTTTTCCTTCTCTGCAGTCTAAAGTATAAAGTAGATTAGGACTCTTCATCCAGTTGTAAATAAATGGTAAAAGGAGAAATCTAGAAGTGATAATTTAATGTTGCTGCTGGAGGCCAGTCCATTGCCTTTACTTTTCAAAATAGAAAGAGCAAGAAATATTTATTGGAAGCAAATCACTTGCTCCCTTCTCCAATTCCTAAAACTGTGGTCCTACACTGGGCCCAGCTCAGTAATGAGCTGTCTTTAATTAAAATCCCACTTATTATGAATTTGGTGGATATAGAAGAGCCTTTGCTAAGCAAAAATGATCTGCATAGTTTACCTTTCCTTTGATGTTTAACACAAATGAAAACAGGACATCTCTATACTCTACAAATGTGTAGGCTAATAACATCCCTGCTGTACAACCAGACTTCAAGGTCTTCCTTTTCACTTTATGCTCTGTCAATCTGGGAGACTCTAGGAATAGACAGAATGCTTTCCCCAACATTTCATTGTTTGAATTTCAACTCTCCCTCTGTCTCTGTCAAGGGGCCATAATTTTCAAGTCCATCCATTTAAGGCTGTAAAAGATTGACTGTTATATGTCTGTCTCTGCCCATGGGAGCAGAGTTATGTAAATAGACTGGATTGAGAGTAAGTGTCCCTTATCTCAGCTTCTCAGCCCTGCTATTGCCATCAGCTGACTATGTGCATATAGTTAGGTAATTTCACCTATTAAGATCTTTGTTTTCTTTTCTTAGACTGTGAGGCTTAGACCAGATGATCTATAATGTGGATCTCAGTCACTGTAGGATCCCTTGAAGCTCTAAAATGTCCAGTATTTTAATAAAATGTTCCACGCTCCCCACATCAAAACAACAAATTCCTATAGCTGGAAAATCAATTTTTAGAAATATTGCTCTTAAAATACAAATGAACAGACCACACAAAAACCTGCACGTGAACATTTATGGCAGCTTTTTCATAAATGCCAAAATTTGGAGGAAACCCAGACATTCTTCAATAGTTGAATATGTGAACTTTGGTACATCCATGCAATGGAATATTATTCAGCAGTAAAAAGAAATGAGCTATCAAGTCATGAAAAGACATAGAGGAACCTTAAATGCATATTGTTGAGTGGAAGAAGCCAGTTTGAAAAGGCTTCACACTGCATGATTTTGAATACATGACATTTTGGGAAAGGCAAAACTAGAGATCTTAACCAGATCAGTGATTGCCATGGGTAAAGGGAGAAGGAGGGAGGGAGGAATGAAAAGATGAAGCTCAGGGGACTTTTTAGGGCAGTGAAACTATTGCGGATGATACTATAATGGTGGATACATGGCATTATACATTTGTAAAGCTCATAAAATGTATAACACAAACAGTAAACCAAAATGCAGGCTATAGATTTTAGCTAAAAATAATGTATCAAGGGGCTTCCCTGGTGGCGCAGTGGTTAAGAATCCGCCTGCCAATGCAAGGGACACAGGTTTGAGCCCTGGTCCGGGAGGATCCCACATGCCATGGAGCAACTAAGCCCGTGCGCCACAGCTACTGAGCCTGCACTCTAGAGCCCGCGAGCCACAACTACTGAAGCCTGCGCACTTAGAGCCTGTGTTCCACAACAAGAGAAGCCCCCGCAATGAGAAGCCCGCGCACCGCAGTGAAGAGTGGCCCCTGCTCGCCGCAGCTAGAGAAAGCCCACGCGCAGCAATGAAGACCCAACACAGCCAAAAATAAATAAGTAAAATAAATAAATTTTTTAAAAAAAGTATCAATATTGGTTCATCGATTGTAACAAATGTACCACACCTGATGCAAGATGTTAACACTAGGTGAAACTGTGGGGTTGGGGAAGGAGTATGTGGAAACTCTGTACTTTCTGTTCAATTTTTATGTAAACCTAAATCTACTCTAAGGAATAAAGTCTATTAATTAAAAAAAAATGAGCAAACAAAAAATAACTGGGTTTAGTTTTCCCTCAACAAGAATAGAGAGCTCTACAGTAGTTCCAGAAAGAAACCAGTCTCTCGACTTACATGTCCATCTTAAGCATCTCTGACTAGTGAAAGACAGAAATTCAGGATCCTATGTAAACAAGTGAATTGGATCCTGATGGGTCTTAAACCAAATTCTGTTTCCCGGGTGCTGAAATCTCTTTGCAGCCAAAAAGAGCTTAGAGCCCCTTTCTATTATGGACTGAATCGTGTTCCCCCAAGTTTATATGTTTATAGTCCTAACCCCAGTACCTTAGAATGTGACTGTATTTGGAGATAAGGCCTTTAAAGAGATAATTAATGTTAAAAGAGGTCAAAGGGTGGGCCCTAATCCAATATGACTGATGCCTTATAAGAAGAGGAGGAGACCCTGAGGTATGTTCAAGCACAGAAAAAGGTCATGTGAGGCCACAGCAAGAAGTCAGCCATCTGCAAGCCAAGGGGAGAGACCTCAGAAGAAACCAAACTTGCTAACACTTTGATCTTGCATGTCCAGTCTTCAGAACTGTGAGAAAATGTCTGTTATTTAAACCACCCAATCTGTAGTATTATGTAATATTCCTAACAGACTAATACACCTCTACTCTGGTATTTTGATTCTAATAACTGCCATTATCACCATAATTAAAAATCCAATTTTCTAATTATTTTAAATTTAATATTGCATGCTAACCTGGAAATTAGATTTCTTTGATCTTTAGATTATTTTCAGAAGTGGAACTTCATTACTTTCAAATATATAATGACACCAGACTGATGCCGTGAACAATAATGTTGTAAGATTTGTCCCAGTGAATAAATGTCAGACTTGTGTGATAGTTTAGTGCAAGTTCTGGGCAAAGAAAAATTATCTTATACATTTTTATGTTCTTTAAATTGTTAAATATGCCACCAAAATACAAGATTCTTGATAAATAAGAGTTGCTGATTGAGGTGTTTCAAGCTTAAGGCATTTTGCTAAAATCCATTCTTATTAGACATCTTCATTATTATTTTGAAATCCTCTTAAAAATAAGTAATATTCAGAAAAATAAATTTCAAGTTTTAACTTAGAAAAGTTAATCCTTTATCTAACTTACCTTGTCTGAATATGAAAGTTGTTTGTAGTTCCTGTATGCTCATAATCATGAATGGCAGCGGCAAAGACCATTGCTAAAATTTCCAGTTCAGTGAGCCAGTGCTATTAAATTAAACAAAGATTCCATCATATCAAAAAGCAGAGTCAATGTTGTCTTTCTACAAAATAAATATTTTCATTGTACACAGTATAAATCAATATATAAAATTGTTATATGAATTTTAAATAATTTTTTCCCTATTTTACCTCCATTAATTGTGCATAATGGATTCTTCATGAGGCTGATGATTGTTTCATGGCTTGTTAATTTAAAAATTCAGACATTATAATTTTCCTTGCTAATTGGAAAAGAAGTAATTTTCTATGATTTAAAAGGTGAACTCTAAATGGATTTTGAATTTACAGCCTTACCAATTTGGGTTCTCATGAAATCATTTCAGTTTAGTGATTTTTAACATATTAACTCATACAACACTAAAATGTCTTTTAGCACAACTTTTGTAGAAGACCCTACTATTAGAAAATTTTCCACCTGTGAGTTGAAAATATTCACTTTGGTCATTAGAGAAACTGAACTTAGTTTTTATATTTAGAGATTTAGAAGAGTTTCCAAGAATTTATCAAGTTTATTCTTCATGATACATATATTCTATGACTATACAATTAAACTTAATAACAATGAAAGAATAAATGCTTTCACATAAAATCCAGAGCACTGATTCATATACATTGATTTTTTTGTTGTTGTTATCAAGTGGATGGTTTTAATAAAATTTCTCTACTGTTATAAGTCCATTTAGGTAATTTGATAGTTTATTCATTACTCACATTTTGCATAACACTTTAACTGCATTGTTCAATATGATAATCACATATGACTATTTAAATTAAAAATAAATAAAATTAAGTTCACTTTTTCAGTTGCAGTAGCCACATTTGAACTGCTCAGTAGTGGCAAGTGGTTATCTTATAGAACAGTACAGATACAAAATATTTCCATCACCACAGGAAGTTCTATTGGAGAGTGTTGTAAGTAGGTGGTACTTGATGGTAAGAATGGAGGATCCAAAGTGATGTGGAACTTGCTCTTAGTGGTTTTATGCCATACACTTGAAACAAAGACCTTGCACAAAGCAGCAGAAAAATATAAAGTACATGCATACTTGATGAAAACTCACAGAATAGAAGGGCAGATAGGACATCTATTTGGTGGCAGTGGATCTTGGAAGAAGGATGGACAAAGATTGGTAGCTAAATGCAAGGTTGGGAACAGAGAGATTCTAAATAGAAAGAGTAAATATGGAATGATACTATAGAGGCCTGTACGGAAATTGAATTGCTAATAGTACAATTGTGTTGGAGAGTCAAGTGAAGTGAGATTGAAGGTGGAGTATGGGAAAGAATTGATAAGCTACCTTGATTAGAGCTGATGAATTAAGATTTTGAATAAAAGGCAACAGGAAGACACTGTAGGTCCATGGGTCTAACAGTGGAGGTGACACTGTTGAGTCTCATGGTTGCTAAAGGCACAGTCTTATTCATCTTTGCTCCTTTCATATAACCCATCATGGTACTTGGCACATAGTAGGAACTTGACATTTGTCTGTTGAATTGAATTTCACTAGTTTTGCATTTGGAGGAGGTAATAGGGAATAGTGGAAAGAGACTGTGGAATCAGAGAATCCTGATTTTAAGCCTTTGTTAATCCTCAGGCAAACAAGCTATTTACCCTCTTAGGCACAGTTTCCATGAAAATAGAATTAGTGATCATTCCCATGTGGACTTTAAAAGAAATTTAAAGTTTATGTATGTGCTGTGCCTATTACAAGTCTTAATATACAGTAAAATACAGAATAAATGGCATTTTACTGAACTTATTACTTTAAATACATTGTTTAAGGTATTGAATCTGGAAAATAATAATGAGTTAACATATCTTTAGTGATTGCAATTCAAGAATAAATGCCTCACAGTTGGATGACTGAAGCAGAAATAATTTTTAGAACTAAGGAGAGTTGATATAACTAGCTGCACTGTGTTTATAGGTGCATTTAATGGTGAGTCATTAAAAGGAAGGAAATTACCTCATTAAAGGCCTATATTACGGCTGAACTGGGACTGAGCCTCCAATGTCCCCACTGAGACTGTGGAATTAAACACCATGAACTGAATAGCAATTGAAGTTAAACCAGATTTTGTAACCCCAGAAATCCGTTGTTTTAATAAAGAAAATTGTTATTAGAAAAAAAATCACCTATTTTCTTAAGTATTTACTATTGGTTATATTTAAGATTTACAGACTTACCTGTGATTTTTAAAAAGCAATATTCTATATCTACTACGATAATATAGAATATGAAGCTGCAATTGTAAAATAATTAAATTAGGAAATAAGAGATGAATTTTAATTATAGATTATCTCATAAGTATTTAAAATTATTATCTTCATAACTGTCAAAATTGATTATACATGTTTCCTGTTTTTAGTCTCATTAATCTCTGCCTCCTATAAATAGTACTTCCTTCATCAATTCATCTTAATTATTGTCACAGTATAGTCTTAACAATTAAGTTTACATTATAAACTAGTTTGGGAAGAGAGAAACATTGAACATTCACACTTAATTGAAAAATACATCTATTTCATATTAGTGAAAGTAGAATTGGGAGCTGATTTTTATGTCCTTAGTTGACAATTCATTTTACACTGGTGTTGAATGAGAATTCTAACTCAGAAAATGGTCGTTTAAATTCATGAATTTTGTAAATGACTCATGATGACAAGTCAGAGAGAATAAGTCTGAATCATGTCATTCTTCCCAACTAGAACAGTGGTCAGTACATAACCTAAGTTCTTCTGATTCCTAATGGGCAGAAATAAAGGGTTAAAATGAAGAGTCATGAGCAGTGTAGACATTGTGCTTCATCTAAACTGCATTTTGCCTAGAGAATTGCTCAGGTAGACATACTGTAAAATGCGCAGTCCTCAAATTATACCAGAGAGAGGTATTGACTGCCATTAATAGCATGTACAATGTTGATGGAAAGAAAGGAGGAGGAACGAACATTAACTGGACTTTTTAGGTAGCTGGTTTCATTTAATTTTTATAATCACCCTATTTACCATTTACTAGGTAAATGTTTTAAATCTTATTTGGCAAATAACACAGCTGAATCCTAAAGAATTGAATCAACCTGCCAAAGGTCACATAGCTCTCAAGGGGCAGAGCAGGAATTCCAACTAAAATCTGACTGATTCCAAAATTTCTGTTCTTTCCAGAGATCACAATATTCCTTCCTTCTACAGATGACAATAGCCTTCATTATTCCAGGGTGGTAATATGCTGAATACATTCGTCCAAGGTTTCAAAAGCAGAATTTCTAGATAATTTAACTAAATATACTGATAGGTAGAGAAGCTAACAAAGCTTTTAGACTTAGGATGTAATTTTCATATCTGAATTATTTAATGTGTGTGTGTGTGTGTGTGTGTGTGTGTGTGTACGATAGAGAATGTATATGTGTATATGTATAGGCCTGGGAGAATTTTAGGTCAGAAAAATCACATTGACATATTAGCTCCCGGTGTGTCTAAAACGGTGTAATTAACAACCCCTTTAGCTTACATGATAGGTAGGGTTGGACCTTTTTTTCTCTATCCCTTTGAATAGACTGAGGTACTTTACTATAACTTACTCAATATGGAAAGCGAGTATATTATAATAATATTAACATATAATACACATAAGTTAATATATAATATATAAATTAATAATAATTTTTACTAATAGCTATTATGCTTCAGGAACTAGGTTAGGATTACACATATGATATCGTTACTCCTCACTGTTGTACTACAAGGTAGTTAGTATTATTAACCACATTTTAGTGACAAGGGAACAGATATGGAGAGCAAGTGAGCTAGGAAGTGGGGAAGTAGGGTTTTAAATCTGTGTTTGCTTGCCTTGAAAGCCCACACTCTTCCTACTCTTCCAAACACTGTTGTATTGGAAGCCATTTACAAGAACAGAATTTCCATGTAGTTTGCAGAACAGAGACATAGTGGCGAATTTCTGTAGATTGGAGAAAAATTAAGTAATTACAGAGTGTGAGGGGCTATTTCTGGGTGTAGTCAGTGGACTACAAGTTCCAAAGGAATAGTTTTCAAGTTATCTCTTTTTCTTCTACTCTCAGTATTAGAGGGAACACAGTGCCAGGAGCCCTCAAATACAAGTGCTCCCTTGCCAAGGCCATCAGATGATTTCATATTCAAAGAGACATTTGGAAGTGGCTTGGCAGCATTCGGTGAAGCATTTGCTCTTTAGCAAAGGGATCGAGCTACCACACCCCCCTATCACCGTGGCACTACACGGGGCTACAAATTAATTAAGTGACAAAAGGAGAGAGAGGGAGACAGAGGGTGTTCTAGCATCCTCTCTGCACTGCCTACTCCCAGGCCTGAGAGTGTCCCAATATGACATTAACAAACTGAAGGATGATCGCTTCATCCCAATCCCTTTCAGGCAATGGTCCTGCGAACATTTTGCAGGTGACAGGCTGCACTAGTCATCTGACAGTGCTGGGCTGCTACTGGAGTGCTCCATAAATGTCATGCTGATAAGACCATCTTGAAACAGCAGGAGATAGACTAAAACACTAAAGTAAGTGACCCTGTCTACTCCATATCAAATCCTAGGGGTTTCAGTTAAATGGATATTTCTGTAATGCTTTGTTTTTTGTTTCAAAGAACCAACACATTCATATGTATGAAAATTAACACTCTCCTACTACCATTTTTTTAATCCAAAGAAAAGCTTATTAAAATAACTTGCAAAAAACTCTCAAGCTGGCAATGTAACCTAGTTTTGACAAAATAGTCAATAAACTGAAAATTCATTTTGCCTTTCCTTTCATCATCAATCACAAAATTTCTCATTAGTTTAAATGTATTTTCCCGATCCTGGACAACACTGACAGTCTCCCACCCGACTATTTTTGTAATGGCCAAACTAAGGGATAAGTAAAGAGTCCATCGACACTTTTTTTGGTAAAGGATGAATAAATTTAGAAATGTTTCTAAACCAAACCTGCTAAAGTAGAGTGAAGTTACATATCTCAAAAAGTGACTATGTGATCTTTACTAACAACTTTAACTTTCTAAGAGTCATGCCAGGCTGGGCCAGATTTCCCCAGTCTTCCAGAGAAGTTGGAATGACTTGTTAGATCCTGGAACAAGTCTTCCTTGCAAGTCTGAGGGTAAATGCACATTGTAGATTTGCATTTCTCTATTTACCCACCAATATAACATCCCTCATCTGTTCAATGTCACCTTCAGAACAGAGGTTCTGAAGCTGAACTAGGAGTCTTTTATTTGGTTCCCTTTACACTTGTGGTACTTAAGCAAAAATGTATTTCAAAACAAAATCCTCGTTTCCTACCAGCCTGGAATGGCATATATCTTCTGGTTGTACTTCATAATTAAAGCAGAGATATTTTTTTATACCAAAGTAGGCATTATTTTTCCACTCCCTTTTGTTCTGAAGAAACTTAATTAGTTCAGTTTCTGTTCCAGACTAACACTTAAATATTTCATTTTTCAGTTAACTTTTCAAAGCCACGGAATTCAGGAAAGAGGAAATGCCAAACACTTGAAATGAAAACCACCTCACTATCAGATTTAATTCCAAGGCCTTAGAAAGGAAAAGCAACTCTAACCAGGAAGATGTTAAAGAAACTTTTTCAAGTGTTAACAGCATCTGCAGCTGTTTGTCAGGAGGCACTTTGTTTTTCACTCTAATTGCCATGTATATCAAACCAAATGAAAACATAGAGTTCAAGAAACAGCTCTGACAATGAAGACTTATTAAACCAACAGAGCTTTAAAATAATTTGTGTGTATGTGTGTGTGCACACGCACACATGCTAGAAAGAGAAACAGATAGAAAGTTACATATACTACTTTAAAAAATCTTACAATATTCCGAAGCTACATCTTTGAAAGTTTGAGTTTCTACTTATTATTGCTAAGTTCTACTTCCTCCCTTTAAATGTCAAATCAGACTCCTGGAATGAATGGTGAGTAAACTTCAACCAAGGACCAAGTTCAGCCATGACTGCATTTGACTTGGCTCGATGGGCACATTTATATCTTAACTGGGTGATACCCACATTTACATCTTAAAAAGAGAAAACAAAGGTATAAGGTTAACATCACATATAATTCAGCCTTCTAGAAGGTCACAAGAGAGTCATGCATCAGTGAAGGTTTTTGAGATTTTAACCTCCCCATAGTAGGGATTAACTCCAAAGCAGGTTATATTACTTAGTGATCCTGCCAATATAATGCATATTTCTATTGAATTGGCAGTGATATTCCAAGAAAATTCTTCATTAAAAGCCCAGCTGAGCTCCCAGCTATTAGCCATTATCAACTGCCAGCCATGTGAGTGAACCACTGTGGATGTCTTGCCCAGTGATGTCCTCAGATGTCTTTGACCATAGTTGCTAGCTGGTCACAATCACACAAGAGACCCCAAATGAGAACCTTCTAGTTGGGACCCTTCTAACTACAGACACCCATGAGAAACAATGATAAATTATTGTTTTAAGCCACTGAGTTTAGAGTAGTTTGTTTTGGAGAAAACAGATAATTGGAACACGGGGCAGGAGTAGAATCTGAGCCCAAGGCATTGATGGATCTGCAACATCTTGGAGGCAAAAAAGACGGAGAAGTAAAATAGATAATTTCTTCATTCATCACGTGAGACACCTTTGGATGAATCATAGCAAAGGGATCTTATGTGTAGTAAACCACACACTGGATTCTGGGGGAAAATGTATACAATTATCATCTGTATACAATAAACTTGGGAGAATCATGTACCTGCTACAAGTTTTCAAGATCTTCAGGACTCTACACTGTGGCCCTAAGGGCTTTGTGTGGGACCAGGTAAGGAACACAGTCTCTGGGGCAGAATGATGAGATATGGAGGAGTACTAGTTACACAGATCTGAATGCCAATGAGACTTACCAATAAAAAGAATGTGACTTTTGAAATCTAAACAGGTAGGCAATGTAAATTATGGGGTTTGGTGGACCATTCTACTTATATGCATTTTATGGTACTGCTTCAGCCTAGGTTGATACATGAGGAATCAAAAATGTACTCAGATTCTGGGGATCTCACATGGCTCATACCCTTTTGAACCCATCCCAGTTTGGAATCTTCAGAAGGAAGGACTTCCCGTCCCTTTTTATCTCTTGGAAGTAATCCTATGCTCTAAGACACTACAGAAATTCTAGGCAGTCCCAGACTTCCCAACATCTACTCATTTTTGTCCCAGGATTTGCACTGCTGAACCATTTATTCACTCATCAACTGATTCATTCAAATACAAAGAGGAGGAAGAAGAATTCGGAAAAATCCAAATGAATAATTTCCAAAAACCCCTATTAGGATTTGATTGTAATTAGCAATGCAAACATGTAAAAGAAAAAAAGCTACTGAGGTCAGCTTGGGTGATGAAAGGAGGGGAGAGCACTACAACTAACTTTGATTCCAAAGACTTTTTCTCTAGGTCACTTTTCTGGGGGTTGATACCTATGGGAAAAGGAATTTACAAATGAAAAATGTTACACAGTCCAAATTTTGAAAAATTTGTGGTCTATTTTCATTTGCTTCTGGAGATCTTTTTTCACTGAGTTAAAATATTTTTTGAAAAATGAATATTATAAATAACTCATTAACCCTCAAAAATCCAGAAGATTATTACTTATAATACTTTTTTGAGTATTAAAGAGACAGTGAGAAGGGAACGGAATTTGATGTTGCAAACTAACAAACTTCAGTTACAAAGACTTTCTTACCATGATACCTGTATGAAGCATTATGTAATGCACAGTTTGAGTGACATCAGCTGCATGGATCAAATTGTGATACGGATTTTTGTACTTGCTGTAACCAACTTCTAAAGCTTCTGCAAAGGCAATTAGGCAAGAAACAGGAATCTGCAGAAAGTAACAATTATGATTATATTTTGACCAAAAGAGTGGCACTAAATCAACATGAGCACAAAGATGTTTGGGAATGGGATACATTAGTGAGTCAGATGTGGGCAGTAGTTTCTTGAAGTTAAATGTGGATTGTTCTGAAAAAACACTTCATTAACCTGTCAGTTTTCAATGCTGAGAAGGATTATAACCCCCAAGTGTTTAGTTAAGATAGATGAAATAACAGTCTTACCCATACAGCAATCTTTAAATTTTGTATCTTCCGGAGTCAGATAAGAAGGCTAGTTCTTAAAGGGGTAAAATTTTCCAATTACAACTGTTGAAGTCTAGTTTTTCTATCGGTAATTCAAGGGGGTTAAAATAAATGACCTCCCAGTAAATTCTAACTCTAAAAATAAACACGATTCCATAGATACAGGCTCAGAAATCTGAATCAAATCTGTTGCTGAGATGGCTCTAAGTGAAGTTAATTAGAAACCCTTTCATTTCAATTTAAGAAAAGCTGCCAATAATGGTTCATTCTGCATTTTAGCAAAATCATATTTCTTTAAGACATAGATTCCAATCTTTACATGAGTGTTCTGTGAATAATTCAGGGGGATGTTTGTATCTTGTTGGAATGAGTCTATCATGGCCTTATGATACCCCAGTGGATATATAGAAATGTCAGTGATTTGTAGAGAATGGCTATATCAAGTGGTGAACTCGTCCCCTTAGTTCTGTGATCTGACAACCCAGAAACATTTTTAAATGAATTGATTAATGACCCAATGTTCTGCATTTTCATTCCTATTCAGATAACTCATTCTAAGAGCATTTTACTTTTGTTCCATGTTTCTGACCTTGAAACGGTTGATAAGATCATATCTGGTAAATAGTTCATAAATCATAAACTTCAGACTATGTTCTCCACTTGCTTCATTCAAGGCAAATACATCAAAAGACCATTTATCAACATCCTGTAGGAAAAAAAGTAAATATTTTAGTTGGCAATATCATATGATTCTGTTTCTTTCTATGAAAAAATTCTTGGAAAGCTCAGGCATTGTACATCCAGCAGGTCAGATTTCAGTTCAGCACATCAAACTTCATTTTTACCAGTGTCTGATGTGACAGGGACACTTAGTATCTATGGATCCACAAAAGTGAGGTCAATAATGCTTAAGATCTTCCCCTTAATTCCAAGGTTATCCAATTTGATGCAGTAAACCTGATAACTCTATAACACTGCCCATATTCTTAGTGT
The DNA here is from genome assembly GCF_965194805.1 of Balaenoptera borealis. Taxonomy (NCBI): domain Eukaryota; kingdom Metazoa; phylum Chordata; class Mammalia; order Artiodactyla; family Balaenopteridae; genus Balaenoptera; species Balaenoptera borealis. Next base: position 51,549,471 of record NC_138863.1, on the reverse strand, counting down.
CTCTCCAAATGCATGCCATAAATCATTTTCCCAGAGTGGGCCTCATTTCAAGGTGGAATTGCAGGTTATGTGGGTGGTGTAATTGAGAAAGAGGGGGAAGATAGCCCCAATTTATCTTTCCCACCCACCCACCTGCTACACTGCTTGAAATTCTACCATTTAAAAGTTACTAATTTGGTTTAAAGATTTGATATTTTATGTCTTTTTTTTTGTTTTTAAGATGAAGATGCCCTAGAGAGACAGAGTTCTGTCTCTCGGTAGAGTACTACTCCCTTATTACTCACTCTAACAATGGCTGATTCATTTTTACTTTCTACCAGGGCCAGATTGTAAGATAAAGGAAGTGGGTCTCTTGATTGAGGGGGAGGTTAGGAATTTCGGCATTTCAGGCAATTCCCCGGGGAAGTGGTCAGGCCTGTAGGGAAATAGATACCCTAGGAAAGTACCCCCTAACTGTGGGAAAGAGGGCAATGAGCAGGTATATCCAACCACTCCAGCCACCTCAGGATTTTGAGTCAGGTAATTCCAGGACAAAAACTTGCAGAGGGGTCCACAAAATGGACTTGTAGCAAGTGGTATCAGTACATTAAGGAGGTATTAAGTACATCAGTACATTAAGGTGAAGTTTGAGTTATAATAGTAAATAAATCACTGAAACTTAAAAATCTACAGAAATACAGCAGAATCAGTTCTAATGATTATCATAAATTATTAGTAAAGAAGGTCTAGTGTTTGCATACACACAACAGGTTTAGTATTGAAGAGTAATTGGACAACCTTAAAGCTATACATTAATTTTGAATTTGAGCAGGCCCTGTTTAGAACTTCATTCATTTAACACATTTCACAGAGGCCAACAGTACATGCTGTAACATGCTGAAACTAAACTGAAAATCTGATAAAAAGTATCCAAACCATCTCTTAAAACTATTTCTTTCGACAAATAGTAACAATAACATCAAACGTGTTTTTAATCATTTCAAAACACCAGTGAAATATTTTTTGGTTTCCTTGTGTACCTTTGTTAAATTCCTTGCCTTTAGCCCTAATTTGATCCCGAAATACTTGCTTGATGGGTTTGTAAATTTAAAAATCTCTCAAAGTTCTGTTAGAAGGCATTTAGCATCAATAAAGCTCAAAGGAGACCAACAAATCTCATCAAATTCCAAAGCTAACACAGAAGAATTAGTTCAGACTGTTAACAGGCTGCTATTTACAGTTCCCACTAGGGGTTTCCCACTGAGTAAAAGCTTTGCTCTCCATTTTGGGGGATTTTTTTAATCAACAAGGGTGATTTACATCTGTAAACTACTGCAGATGCTTGGCTTTTACTTTGTCATATTGAGAACAAACAAGACAAGGAAGTATCTCAGTAAATTAGAATTATTAAAACATTCTTAACTTAGTGATAATTCTCTTCAAGCTGTTAGTTCATGTTTTCCCTACACTACATTTTAGAAAAATGTTTACATTCTCTCATACCACAATACTCTGTTAGCTGGTTTCTAAGAAAAATAAATAAAAATAAGTAATTTTCTTGCACACAGTTCAGGAAATAATGAGGAAATCAAAATCTCTCAAGAGCCAAGGAGTAATTAATATCTGATAATGTGACATTTCAGTTATATACTTGCCTCTATTATCGCTTTAGAAACATGAATATAAAAAAGTTTCTAAGAAAAACAAACTACCTTTTTAAATGAATAAGATTAAAATCTAATATGCAGCAGAGAAAAAAACAAATGCAAAGGGGATGCTTTAAAGAAAATTAAAGAACAAAAGAAAGCAATATAGATTTAAACTAGGAAAGGAGTTTAATAAATCAAAAATAAAATAACCCAGTATATTCTGTTGCTAGTATTCTTTAAATTTGTGGTTAATACAGGAAAACCACCATAAAACTGTTAGAGGAGACAAAGTTGAATTTTCTACCCAAATTAAGTGATGGAATGAAATAAGGAATGTAGAATGATGAGCCTACAAAATGCCTCTTTAGTAATAAAGTCTAGGAATAGTGTGTGCGTGCACACACACACACATGCAATGGGAACAAGCAAGTCAAAAACTTTCACCACTTCAGATTTTCAACTCTAGTTATTTCTAACACATATAATACTGCAGTTGGGCCTCAGACTAGGGCAGCCACAGGGAAAGCCAGAGACAAAAGATATGAACTTCTTTTTTGTTTCCTTTCTTAATTTTATCTTACTTTTTATATTTTCTTGGACCTAAAATTCTAAACAATTTTACTCCATATAAGTTTTGCCTTTAACCATATTTGACTGAAATATCTTTTTATTTATAAAGCATTCAACTCTTTCATAATATATAGTAACAAAATATGTGTATTCTGACAAGTGCTGGTTCCATCTCAAAACTGAATTCAAGATCCACCTAAATAAAGCATGAAGAAGAAAACATAACACACACACGTGTGTGTGTGTGTGTGTATATGTATGTATTGATATAGTTTGTTAGTGTAAATTGATCCTCATTTAAATCTACGAGTCATGACTTGAAACACATGACATTTTGTAAATGGTTAAAATATTTTTTACATTCCAACATGTAAGCTGCAGCAAAGACCTGTTCTCATTTTCTCCTAGTCCTTTTAGGGAGATTAGAAAAAATGACTATTTGAAAAACTAAAATAATTGAAATTTTTTTTACCTTTAATGTTACTATGACAGCTTCTGGATATGCCAACCCAACCATGTGATAGGATTTTCTGTACATTCTGAAAAAGAAAAATAAGTGTATACGTAAAAATCAGTTACTCAAAGTTTTCAGCTATTTCTTAAGAACAAAGAAAAAATTACCTTTGATTTGTTTACCTTGTATCATGTTACAGTCTCCCTTTGTGGCAACAATGATAACTATTTTCACCGCTTATTAAGCATCTACAATGTGACAGATGCAAATAGTACATTTGCATCACAACCACAAAGTCAGTGTGATTTTAGATTCTATGTGAATAGGTCTTTCCCTAAACGTCATCTTATTAAAAACAGAGACTGGCCTTTGCACGGGCAGCAACAACACCTTTCAGCATGCCACCACGTGCATGACAGCACAGTAGTCTCGTTTTGTGTCTATTTGTGTTCCAAAATTTTCAGTCTGGAAGCTGAATGTCATGGAAATGTTTCCTTTACAGGTGTTTTTTTTCCACAAAATAAAAATTACAGGAGGGAATATGCACTATCATCAGAATTTACAGAGCCTTTTTTTTTAAGTTAAAAATATTGGAGGAGAACATATTGACAAAAATTGCTTAAGTTTGTTCAAATTGTCATTTAATATTGTTTAATAAAGATTATCCAGAAAGAACAGGGTGTTTCTATTTTTATAATAGCATCAAAAACAAAAATATTTTTTATTAATCAGTAATTTGTTGGAGTTTTCCAGCTTCCAATGGACAACCAAGATGACTTAAACTAAATATAAGAAACTCCTCCATTGATTCATGCAAAAATAGAATCAACATGATACCCTAATGGGTAGAAATAGCAATAGGTTTCTAATCAGGACTGAAAGAAACATGGCTCCGCCACAAAGTCCTATGAAGAAAGCATTTAACTGATTATTAATCATGTCCCTTAATTTTTATATTGTTAGTCCACAAGCAAGCTGCCTTCCTAGACTATACTGCAGTAAACTCTCTTCCCAAGATGCTTGGACAAAACCATAATTTAATGATTATATCTTTAATTTATATTGGGGGTCAATATAAGAAATATTAGAACATAAGAAAATATTCTGCATCTTTTATAAAACCACTATGGGAGATACTAACCTTTTGATTCAATGTACCTTATATTAAAAATCCTTAAGATATTACTCAGTTTCTATGTAAAAGCTATCATTTTTTTCAAGATAAGAAAAGCCAAGTAATTCTTCATGTTTTCCTTTTTAATCTTCACTTCTTGGAAGCTCAGAAGTAAAATATTGTATTTACTTACATAGAGACTAGACTTCCTTGATAAAGTATCTTCCCATTTTATTACAGAGACCTTGTTACTTTATTTCCATGTTCCCATTTTATGTTTATCTTAAATGACCTTAAATAATTTTTAGGTGTGGCAATCAGTTATCATAAAAATTTATCCTTATCCTCTATCTCAATTGGAAGATTTCTTATAAGAAAAATACCTGTGTTAATTACTCCACTGAGATAGGTATAATTATTCTAATAATGCAGGGCAAGGAAACTATTTAATCACACTACAAAAGGCCCAGAAAATAATTGCTGTCAGTAATGATATTTAGTTCCTTTTTTTTTTTTAAGGAAACAAGTAGTCTTTTCTATCTATTTGTTGAATCATTACTAAAAAATGGAAGTATGGGGAAAATGGAAGGATGATGGGCAAGGAAATAAAAAGGTCAGGAATAAGAAACCTTAAAAATTAAGTAACTAAATCAGTGTGACTTCATGGCACAAAAGGCAGTATGATGGAGCAAAGAACACACATGCTTTGGATCGCAGGTTAGCCAATCACTAGTGTGACCTCTGGAAAGCTATTTAATGTCAGTCATCTGTAAAATGAGGATAATTACATGCTTTTTATGAAGAGTAAATGATATAAAGGCCTAGCATAATATTATAAGTACTTGATACAAGAAAGCCGTTATTATCAGTGTTACTGTTCTCATCAATACCATTGGCTCCAATTCTGACGTCCTTCAAGGCTCTTTGGACTCAGTGAGAACTTTGATGTTTCTTAGACTTGGATCAGGTTGAGAAATGAATATCCCTGTATATTCTCATTATATGCAATGTAAAGAAAGACAAGGAAGAAGGTTACTCATCCAAGGAGAAGGAGAAACTTCCCCATTATCATTTTCTAACCCTATAATTGGGAATAGCATATTAGGATGAAAACTTAGAAATAGAAAATTAGGATGGAAAATTAGGACTACTCATTCTGGAATCAAATGAATGTGGGAGAAACCTTAATACAGTGGCCTCACACTTGAGTAAATAGTCACTACATTACAAGTTGCTGAAAAAGAATAATGGATTTCCTGTTCTCCTACAGGTGGTTAAAGTCCAGCTGGAAATACGGTAGATTATTTTAGGAAGGTTTTTACTACAGTTACAAAATATAATTCAAAAACTTAAAAAAAAAAACCCCACTATCTTATGCCAGACACAGTGCTAAGCAAGAGACTATTCAGTGAAGAACAAGAAAAATATAAGTGCTGCTTTCATGGGGTTTATTCAGTGGCAAAGAGGGACAATAAATAAGAAATAATATATGATTAAAAACAGCACTAAATGCTATGAGGGAAACCACTGGTTGGGAGAGAGAAAGTGATGAACAGTATACAGAGTAACCAGGAAAGGCCTCTGGAAAGATAGAAAGGGCTAGCCAGAGTGAAGGGTGGGGAAAATCATTTCTGATAGAGGGAATAGCAGGATTACTGGTCCCAAGGGAAGCAAGAGTTTAGGGATATTCATGGAGTTGAAATCACACTAGTGTAGATATTCAGGTAAGGGTGAAGTAGCATTAGATGAGTCTAGAAGGTAAGGGGGCCTAGTCATGCAAAGCCACGATACAGAAGTTGCCATTAATACCAAGTGTAATGGTATATCAAGTGAAATGGTAGAAACAATCAGATGGTTTTAAGCTTAAGAATGACAGGAACTGGGGCTTCCCTGGTGGCGCAGTGGTTGAGAGTCTGCCTGCCAATGCAGGGGACACGGGTTCGAGCCCTGGTCTGGGAGGATCCCGCATGCTGTGGAGCGACTGGGCCCGTGAGCCACAGTTGCTGAGCCTGCGCGTCTGGAGCCTGTGCTCCGCGACAAGAGAGGCCGCGACAGTGAGAGGCCCGCGCACCGCGATGAAGAGTGGCCCCCGCTCGCCGCAACTAGAGAAAGCCCTCGCACAGAAACGAAGACCCAATGCAGCCAAAAATAAAATAATTAATTAATTAAAAGAAAAAAAATTAAAAAAAAAAAAAGAATGACGGGAACTCATTTATATTTTAAAAATCACTATAGAATGACTTGTTTGGAGAGGGCAAGTGAGGAAGAGGGGAGCCTAGTTGAAAGCTATTGTCATATTTCTGATGGCAGGTGACAAAGGCTTAGTTTGGGGTTGCAGGAGTGGAGTTGAGAAAGTGAGTAGGCTCAGGATACACTGGGGTAAGCAAATTGCCTGGACTTGCTGAGGTATTGATTCTTGGGAGGCGCTGCTTGAGAGGACTCAAAAAGACTTTCTAAGTTTCAAGATTGAAGATGATTGTTTTTGAAAATTCAACATAAACATATCTCACTCTGTTTACACACTTACTAATGGGGATTCAAAAGTAATTTAAAAATTTCATTTCCATGTGTTTTTAGCACATTGATTTCTTCAAGACTGCTTGCTAATTTAGTTACCTTAGGTACGTTTTGATATTTCTGCGTAGCATATTAAAAAAATGAAAGTTTAACGTGTCAATATATTTCACAGAATTTGTCTTGATTTTTCTATTTAATGGGAATGGAAATTTAGTTGGTTTACTTTTATAATTTACACTTCTTTTCAGTTTGCCAAGTTCTGCAATATTTTCTTAAACAAAAAAGACAAAATATACATTCCTTCATTAAAGCAAACATGCTCTCTTTTTTCTCTGATTCTCTCACTGACTTTCTGAACTATGATTTAGATGTTTTCGAATTGATATTAAGGAAAATCAATAATGTCATACACTTGCCTAAGTTGTTTTAAAAAATAGGAACATAATTACAAAAATTATTTCTCTCCAGCCCTCTCTACCTCTCTGTTTCAGATTTCTGGTCCCACCTGGCAGAGTTGGGAGCAGTTTATGCACTAGGGGTGGGGGGGTTGTCATCTCACCTAACTCATCATGATTATTATGCTCATAATGCTTATTATGAGGGTTCTTTTATCAAAGCCAACTAGATATAGTCAAGAAATAGTCAAAATAATTTGAATAATCACTGAGTGGTTGTTATTTTGGGTAATATAGTCATAAACCAAGATCCTAGATGCTTCATGTCTTATGGTTATAATACATCTTTAAATCACATCGAATACTTCCTGCAATGCATTGTCATTTAGATTTTTAGAAACCCAAGAGTGCTTCTCATTGTTCTGTTAGCAGAAGAAAACGAAAGTTTATAAAGTTCATTAGAGGTAATGACTAGCGATGTCTGAAGATAAAAAATGATGTGGTCTTCCTTAAATTTAATTTTAGATACATTGATAAAAAATTTCTCTGTTCCTCGATTTTGTCTCAAAAATGTTAAAATAACCTTTTTATGTACAATTTAATGTAATGTAATTGTTTTTTAATCCAAGGGATTTCTAAGAACTAGTTTTCAACATTGTCAGATATAAGATGTTATTTCAAGTCTTTTTGTAGTTTTAGTTCTGAAACATCTTGTTTCCAGACAGAAAAATAAGCTGTGTTCTTAAAGGCTAAAGAATGTAAAGTTGGGTCATATTAACATGTATTTCACTTTAGAAACTCTGGTGTTTCTAGGGGCCAGCAAGTGACAGAAATGCTTCAGTGACAGAAAGGTTGAAAAGCTCTTCAAGTAAAGTGGACATGAGAGAGCTTTCTTCCACAATGGTAAGAGAATGGTCTTTTCTTTTTAGTGCCAAGAAAAGGCCTGCTTGATTTTGGTATGTAGTACAGAACTTATTTTATTGGGAGTTACATTGTATTTGGGTAAAATTAGATGTAAAGCATATAAATGTATTATTAGGTGTAAAGCATATAAATGTGTTTATAAATATATTATAAACAGTTATTCACAAAAGTTCATTTGAGGAGAATGGTCATTCAAAAGTCTTTGCTTTTAGTCTTTATGTCAATTTAAAAATAAATGAAAATAATAAATCCAGGACAAGATATTTTTGTTATAGGTAAATTCATCCTAAAGTCCTAAATCTGTTCATTCCAATTATACTTATGATTACAGTTTTCCTCAATAAATAAAATACAGGACTCTCATAACTTTGACATAGTAAGTATATTTGCTGCCTTTTAAATTTTGTCTTGAGATACCAACAACTTCACTTACCTTTCCACAAAAATTCCAGCTTGAACAGCATGCACAATGCTTCGAAATCTTGGTTTTTCCTCAGATTTCTTTTTCATCATCCCCATTTTCCGTGTAAAGGTGGAAGCCAACCAGTCCCGGACTTCCGATGGGACCGAATCCGACTGAATGTCACTGAGCTCATCATCAGTATCCAGCAGTCTTCTACAAAAATTTATAGTGGTTAAACTTTAGGAAAAAGTGAAGAAAAACTAATAACAAAACAAGCATGGCAATAGGATTTAAAGTGTAGCAAGTCACTCTCTGATCATCTTTTAATATGAACTGTCTTAAAAAATGATTGGGTTAATGTTTTGAAATCTCTGAATTTCTCAAATTGGTCATCTTCTGAGGGCAAAGACTAATGGACTTGAACATTTGAGCATTCCCAAACATTTAAGTACAATGATATCAGTCTGGAGATATCGATTGTATTAATATATTTATAATATATTAATATATAATAATATATTATTCCAATAATGAATGAAACTAAGATAAGATAGGGAAGAGAGTTCATAAACAGAGGTCTATTAAAGGAAGCAATTGGAGTGGAAAGAAAAAGGGGAGTCGAAGCTATAAAAGTTGTCTTATATTTAATAAGCTTGTGTATATTGAGTACAGAAAGTACATGCTATTTGAATAAGGCCTTGGAGTTTACAGAAGTCATTCACATGTGTTATTTTATTTGATGGGTATCCCTAAATTTTAGGAAAATAATAACTTGAAAAACAAAGATGAAAACAAGTGGATTATTTTGAAAGCAAATTTTAAGTGATTTAGCCAGTGTCAGGTGGAAAAGTTAAAGCAAATGCTGTCTTGAGGGTGGAGATCTGATGGGCTTAGAACTGCTGGCTGAGGAAATCAGCTGTGTGAGGAGGAAGTGACCAGGAGCTGAAAGCACTGCCCTGCCACTCTCCAGTATAAGCTCCGGGTAGATGATGTGGACAGGACTGACCAGTAACAATAGCTGCATTAAGCCTGGGCAGCGCCAGTGATCCAGAACTTCCTACATGTCTGAACTGGCAAGATAGTGTGAAAGGCTCCCCACAAAATACAAAAGGGACTTTACAGAGCAATTGAGCTTTGCCTTCAGGAAGAATACAGGCCAGCTCTGCCCGTTGCTTGACTAGGTTTTTTCCTTGTTGGCACACCAATTTAATAACTCAGAGCTATTTTGGGCACACTTTAGCTTTGACCTTTGGGTTCCATTCGCGCTGGTAAATTTCTTTGCACCGAGTGAGGCCTAAGGATTATGAGCCGATGGAAGGAAGGTAGCCAGAGATGACAGCGAGCGCTACAGCCTTCAGAACAAGTCACACATCATCTCCAGAGAGCAAAAACTACCAAAAAGAGACTCAAAAGATAATATGATTTCCTCTATATGCTACTGTTTATAAGCATATAGATGTCAGTCATTTGCCAATATTTATTTTTCATAGTATTAAATAAGTGTGAATGCATTTATGAAATGCCTTATGAAAAAATATACACAACTTAAGTGCTAGAGTTATAAAATTATATGTATACATATGAAGATAAAAAAGACATAGTTGGAAGTTAATATTGAAGCTGGGACGAAGTGAGAGAGTAGCATGGACATATATACACTACCAAATGTAAAATAGATAGCTAGTGGGAAGCTGTTGCATAGCACAGGGAGATCAGCTCGGTGATTTATGTCCAACTAGAGGGGTGGGATAGGGAGGGTGGGAGGGAGACCCAGGAGGGAGGGGATATGGGGATATATGAATACATACAGCTGATTCACTTTGTTTGTTGTACAGCAGAAACTAACACAACATTGCAAAGCAATTATACTCCAATAAAGATATTAAAAAATATTGATTAATACTTACCCTAAATCATATTTAATTCTCATTCGGCTTTTACGTTTGGATGATTTTCGTTTATACTTAACACATCGTAATTCAAAGCAAGATATTTTTTTTCTCCTTTTGACCATTTAAAATTAGATTCCTTAGCCAATTACAGCAAATCACTGCACTACATGCTTTGAAAATTTCAGGACTTATGCCATTTCTATTATTATTGAATATGCCGTTTCTATTATTCCTTATGCAGTGATCAAATAAAACCACAGAGCAGGACAGATGGAATCATTGTGGTGTAATCCTGTGATGTCACCATGCTCCAGGAATTCTACTGCTGTCTTGTTTTATTAGCTACTCTAAGTAGAATGACAGACACATAGTAGTGGTTGCCAATTGCTCCTTTGCAAATCTGATGTGGATGACTTTAGGGCTATATGTCCTAAAATCATAAATTATCCATGACAGATCATCAAATATGACAAAATCAGCATATGGAAATGAGAGTTCATATAGGGATGTGGTACCCAGGAGTCTGGCAATCCCTTAGTCATGATGCATGATGTCATTTATTGAGAATGAAATAAGATATAGTTTCAGGGAAAAAAGAGTGATATAGATTAATGAGTGAATATAGAAATAAAGGAAGAGAGTACATAAAGAGAAAAGCATGAAATATTCTATTGTATAACTAAAAAAGGAAATCTTGAAAAAGCAAAAAATACTTCTGTGATGGTTAATTTTATATGTTCACATGGCTAGGTTATGATGCTCAGCTGTCTGGTCAAACACCAGTCTAGATGTTGCTGTGAAGGTATATTTTAGATGTGATTAACATTTAAATCAATAGACTGAGTAGAGCAGACTACCCTCCATAATGTGAGTGGGCCTGATCCAATCAATTAAACGCCTTAAGTGGTAAGGCAGAAGTCCCCCAAAGAAGAAGGAATCCTGCCTCCAGACTACTTTCAGACTCAAGGTTGCAACATTTACTGCTGTCAGAATTTCCAGCCAGTGTCAGCCTCCTTTAAAGTATAAGTCAGACCATGTCAATGCCTAATTCATACAGCCCTATGTAGCTCATCACAAGCTATGTCTCTACCTTTATCTTTTAACAATTTCCACCTTATTCATTTTGCTTCAGCAATGCTGGCCTCCTTGGTATACTCAAACCTGCCAAGCTTGCTTCTGCTCAGGGTCTTTGCACTTGCCATTCCCTCTGCTTAGAATCTCTTTTTCAAGATGTGTGGATCATTTCCTCACTGCATTTAGGTAGAAAGGGCTTCCTTGACCCCCCTACTCAAATAGTAAACACTTTTATTCTCTTTATCCTTCTATAGACTTCTTAGCACTTACCACTGCTGATGTCATGCCATATGTTTATTAGTTTGTTCATTCATTTTATGATTTATCCACTAGACTGTAAAGACCTCGAGATCAGAGAGTCGGTCTGTTCTTGTGCACTGTTATATCACCAGCATGTACAACAGTGCATGGCACAGATTGGGGGGATCAACAACTAGAAATATTTACACTAAACTATTACAAGTGACTATCTTTGAGGAGTGGAGTGAGAATGGAGATGGTATAAGAAATTTTAGTCTTTTAGAGTCCCATATTATCTGATTGATAAGAGCAGCACCATCCTGGGAGTAGTTCACTATCGTCAATCATCTCTTCATTGCCTTTAGGTTAATTTGCCCTTGAACAATCTCTTTACAATTTTTGAGGCAAATTATAGGGAAATGTATATTTGACATGGAAAAGATATTAGACATTTTTCTGGATTAAAGACTTAAATGTAAGACTGGATACTATAAAACCCCTAGAGGAAAACACAGGCAGAACACTTCTTGACATAAATTGCAGCAATATCTTTTTGTCTCCATCTCCTAGAGTATGGAAATAAGAACACACACACACACACACAAACAAATGGGACCTAATTAAACTTAAAAGTTTTGCACGGCAAAGGAAACCATAAACAAAACAAAAAGACAACCTACAGAATGGGAGAAAATATTTGCAAATGATGTAACTGACAAGGGATTAATCTCCAAGATATACAAACAGCACATACAGCTCAATAAAAAGCAAAACAAAACAAAACAAAACAATCAAAAACTGGGCAGAAGATCTAAATAGACATTTCCCCAAAGAAGGCATTCGGATGGCCAAAAGGCACACGGATGGCCAAAAGGCACATGAAAAGATGCTCAACATTACTAATTATTAGAGAAATGCAAATCAAAACTACAGTGAGGTAACAGCTCACACCGGTCAGAATGGCCACCATCAAAAAGTCTGCAAATAATAAATGCTGGAGGGGGTGTGGAGAAAAAGGAACCCTCCTACACTGTTGGTGGGAATGTAAATAGATGCAGCCACTATTCAGAACAGTATGGAGGTTTTTTAAAGAACTAAAACTAGAGCTACCATATGATCCTGCAATCCCACTCCTGGGCATATATCTGGAGAAAACTGTAATTTGAAAAGATGCCTACACCCCAATGTTCTTTACAGCACTGTTTACAACAGCCAAGACATGGAAACAACCTAAGTGTCCATCAGCAGATGAATGGATAAAAAAGATGTGGTATATTTATACAATGGAATATTACTCAGCTATATAAAAGAACCTATAAGGGAAAAGAATCTGAAAAAAAAAGATATATATGTATGTATTACTGAATCACTTTGCTGTACATCTGAAACTAAAACAACATTGTGTATCAACTATACTTCAATAAAAAAATGTAAAAAAAGAAAAGATATTAAACATTTCTAATAGCATTTTGAATTAATGGCCCAGGAAAGAAACATTTTTAAAATTGTATGCACTGTTTACATGCCTTCAGCCAAGGACCTCAGTATCTCCGTTAAGTATCAGTTATCAGAACTAACTCTTTTAGGCTCATCTATCAAGTAGAGTATGGTAAGAAATTCCTAATAAAGACACAAATAATTTGTATCAAACTATTTAAGATAATTTTTCAAGTTTGGATAGAAGAAAGTTGAAAGGCAGGTAGATAAAACTTAAATTTAAATGAATTTAAAAAATAAACCGACACACCTAATGGCACATATTTCTCCTCTCTCTCCCTTATTTATTTTCCCTTTCCCTGGCACCTGCCCTGTATACTGTTTCTTCTTCTGAGCACCACAAGGAGCTCTTCAGATTTCATTTGACCATGCTAGATAGGGCAGGAATGAAAACTATAGTATAATATCAAATAGTAATCCTGGGCTTTTGTTAGAGAATTATCAGAAACAATTTTTCTATACATTTATCTAAAATGTGAAGATATCTAAATACTTATATAAGATTATGTCACATGTAAAACATATGACTACCTTCTGCCTTCATTTCATTTTTGACATAAATTTGTGCAAGTAGCTTGATAAAATGAGATCTCAAATACTATAATGAATCTTGCTTACAAAACATCCAACAGCTCAATTGCTCTTCATCCTAGGGCTGGATGGCAGGGTGAGCAGAATTGCTTACTCCATGAAGGCTCTTAAAAATGAAGACTTTGTGTTTAAGAAACTTACAACATGAAAAAAAAAAATCATTGGTACATTTTCCTTGGGAATTCTTAAAATGCACTATACAGAAAAGAACGATAGGAGTATGTGTGTAAAATGTTAACACTATGGACCTCTGAAAAATGCTTCAACTGGTGTTTGATGCAACTCTTTTTTTTTTAGTCCCAATGGAGTCAATAAAGCAGAAAGTGAGGGGTCCCTAAACATAAGCTGTGGGTTGATGGGGGGGCTGGCAAGCTGTGAAGACTGACCCTGCATCCAATCAGCGCTGTACTGATCTTTGGGAGCTATTTATACTCCAAATTTTCTCTTGAAATCAGATGACACAACTCCCAAAGGGCTTATATTTTGAACTAGAAAGTTTGTAGGAAAAGGGAATAAAGAAAGGCGGCCACGGAAGGAGAGGTCATGGGATTTTGACTCTTACAGTGATATCAGTGAGAATATTTCTGTCCACAGTAGACTCTTGGAAAATGGTTACACTCGTGTACCCACACAGTTATTTCCAGGCAATTGGTGCCCACATTTACACCTATTAAGTACTAAAATTCATCTGCCGGATGCATAATTGCCGGAAACTGGCTTCTCAAGTTTGAAATTTTCTTTTTCCTGCTGTATTATTCTTATAAAGGAACACATTTCAACAAGAAACTAACTCATTCAACTCTGCCTCTAATATTTGCTGGGCTCAGGGTAGGAGCACATTTCTCTGAAATACCACATTAAATATTTAAAAGTTATATATCAAGTGAACAAACATGATATTTGTTCTATCCTTCTACCTTTTAATGTTTCATAAAAGTCTGACAAGTTGTGTTGGAAATGAGAATTCTCAGCTCTTCGTGTGACAGGGCTGGGCCAGTGGGCTATGGCTGGCTCTCCGTACCTGCCTGCCTCCTGCTCAGGCCCTCACCATATGAGTAGGTGGACGTCATGGCCCCAGTACAATCTCCATCAACCCATCCAGCCTTGAAAGCAGCTGCTTCTTGGCCACTCTTTAGGGGTGGAGGGGTGCACACACCAACAGTGTCCTGAGCCCCCTCAGGAGGAAAGACCTAAGGAGGAGACCCATTAAGACTTAGGAGACCTTTGGGTAGAGAGTGCCCAGGATATGGGATGCTTACCTACTATGAACCAGGCAAGGAGCCAAGGTTTACTTCATTTAATCTTCCAAGCTTTACTTCATTCCTTCCTCACTATGTGGAAGACACAATTATTATCAGTACCCCTATTTTACTGATGAATAAATTGAGGCACAGATACCCTAAGTGATTTGCTCAAATCATATAACCAGAAGTGGCCACGCCATTTTTTGAACTCAAGTCTCTCTGATTTCAGGGTCTGAGTTTTTAACTGCTGAGCTATCCCTCACCTCAAATGTGTGTTTTGCTTACTAAGTGCCCAGACTACCTTCACATTCAAACAATAAAAAATATCAGTAATCATTATTCTCCATCCCATCTCTACCTTGAAATTCAGGGTTAAAAATAATTGATGTTAAAGGAGTTTGGTCCACCAGAGTTTTGGTTGGAGGAAGCTTAAATTTATTTTCTATGATTGGTATGTTGAATCATTTTCTCAGAGAGAAATATATCTGGATGGTAGAATTTCACAGTACTTTGAAGTGCAATAAATTAAATGTCAGGATGGAAAGAGGTAATACATTTGAAAAGCCGTATCAACTTGTCTTGTAACCTACTTCCTGAGTACTAAATACATTTGAATTAATTTTTCCAGGCCACCACCCACGCACGTTTATTTATTATTTATTATTTGCCTTGTTTCAAAAGAGACATAAAATGGCAGGCTCACAGATTTATTTCAACAGTTTTTTGTTTCTTTGTGTCTTTTTTGGGGGGGTCAGTTTTCTTTTTCTGTCTACCTGATAGCTTTTGTTCAATGTTTCCTTTGGTTTTATTAATCTTTTTCTTTTTAACTATGAGAAGATGAGTATTATATCTGAGTGACTGAAGACTGAACATTTGGGTAGATAAGTCAGTTATGCTGACCTTAGCTCAATTCCAAGAGGCAAATTTGGCCAAAATTAAGTTGACAAAGGAGAGTGTTAAAGTTAGAATGTGGCTTTCTCCAAGCTAATGCCTACAGAGAGCTCTGCACCTCTTCTGTATCCAGCCGAGGAAGCAGAAGTCCAGCAGAGAAGGGTCGTCCCCCAAGACAGGCAGGAAGGTCCAAGAAATGTTGGGGGAGGGCTCTGTGAAGGGGTTAGGATCTCAGAAAGTTAGCATCAAGATTTTGGGAGTCAGTTCGGAGATGGAAGTGGAGGGAACGGGTGAAGCAGAAACTGCCCTAGGCCTCTCTGATGGTTCTTGGCTTCCCACCAGGAAGTCCTTTTGGCTCAAAAATATCTTTGAAAATATTCCTTTAGGCTCAAAGCCTGACATTCCACTAATTATCGATTTTTTTTTTTGATTAGTAAGCATCCTCTGTGGTTAGGAGAACTGCCTCAGGAGTTGGAATCCTGGCTTCATCACCTATTAGTTGTGTGGTCTTGGAAAAAATACTTCATCTGTCTGAATCTGTTTCTTTGTCAATAAAATAGAGATGATAATAATAGTATTCCTAGTGGTGGGGTTGGAGGATGAAATGGGTAAATGCACAGAAAGCATTTAGAACAGTGTCTGACACAAAGCAAGCCCTCAGTAAACTCCCAGCCATTTACACATCCATATGAATTAGTCTAAGCAGATCTCCTACTTCTGAGGTGTAGTAAAAGGAAGGTGTCTGGGGATGGAAGTGTTTCAGACATTACGGGAAGAAATTGGTCAAAGTGGACTTGGGGGAGCCAAAGAACAACTTAACGCATTCTATGGGTTCTGAGGAGGCAGCGGGAGGAACCTCCAAAAATATTTTTTACCTACTTTAAAATTTTACTGAGTAGAATAGGAAAATTCATAGAGACAGAAAGTAGAATAGAGGTTACGAGGGGCTGAGGGGAGGGGGGGACTGGGACTTATTGTTTAATAGGTACAGAGTTTCTTTTTTTGGATAATGAAGTTTGTGGAAATGGATAGTGGGATGGTTGTACAACACTGTAAATATACTTAATTCCACTGAATTGTACACTGAAAATTGTTAAAATGGTACATTTATATCTTATGACAATACTATCAATACAATATCTACCATCTTCTCCCTGCCCTACTTTTCAGGAATGATATTTTGCCTCTTCTAATCAAGGGAATGAGACATAGAGGAGGGTATTCCAGGCTCCACCTCAGTAAGTGTTGTTCCAAGGATCACTGAGTTGCAGGCTGAAGACAAAGGTTGGGGCTGCAGCCCAGAGATGAAGCCTAAGGGCTATGGTGTCCCAGGTCTGGGAGAGGTGACCATGTCAGGGACTAAAGGATAGGGCTCCCTCTTCTGTGCCCAAGAGTTGTTGCTTGAGGCGTTGCTAACCTCCAGCGCCCCTTGCTTATTGCTCCCTGTACGTGGTGAAGTTTCCTGACTCGGGGAGGCATTTCAGCTCCCAAGGTCATTTCATATACAACTTGGGGCAATATTTGGGCCACACTCCTTTGGTAAGACCTTAAAATTCTAACCATTAGGTTTCTAACATTCTCCGTACATCTCTCCTTTTGTAGCCTCATTTTGACATCCTCTATAAGTGTGGTCCCTGGACCGGCAGAATCAGAAACAACTGGGAACTTGATAGAACTGGAACTTCAAGGGCTCTACTCCAGACCTGTTGAATTAACAAGCCCTCCAGGAGATTCTTGTGAACACTTTGAGAACTGCTCTTATCCATTCATGACGTGTCAATTAATGGAAGAGCTCTGCCAAGAAAGTAAGTTTTAATCCTTTTCTATAATGTGGACTTGGCAGTACTGCTTATTTCCATTTGCCCGTTATTTCACTGTCAGAGGTAGTGTTGGTGAACAATACAGGAAGGGATTGGCAGAAGAATCTCAGTAAAAGTATCTTAATTAGTGAATATTTTATACTCATTTTATGAATAAAAATGATCTGTATGTTACTGAATTGAAAAATAGAAGAGTCAATTTCTCAATTTTTAAGATCTGCTTTTAGCAACTCTTAAAAATGCATTGTAGTATTATTAACTATAGTGACCATGTTATACAGAAGTGTCAAATTCTCGGGGTGGGGAGCAGAGAAGGGGTACTAAGAAGAACTGGGGTATATTTGAAGGACATGGGTGTGAGTGAAGACAAGAAATATATTTCTTTCTAAACCAATGAAGCTAAAAGAGTAGGGGCAATGACAAGAAGGAGTTAACAAGGGCCAAACAGAATAGCAAAATAATTATCAATGTATATAGTGTCCTTCATAAATATCTGTTGAATAAGTGAATAAATGTATAAAAACATAGGCAGAGAGTCTCTGGTCTTAGAGGTTATAAAATATTAAGATATTTACAGTGGTTTGGTGAGGAATAAAGTAATTTTTAGTCAGGTCTGCTTCATGGGTGCAAAGATGATATCACAATTAAAAAAAAAATTCCTGTTACCCTGGCCCTTTGTCCGTATAGTCAGCCATGGCTTCATTCATTGACTAGTGTATGACACAGAATAACCTGGGGAAGGAAAAACTTCTGTTCCTGGATTTGACTTTCAAAATCTAGGTCCCAGGGAAGGAGAAAAGGCCCAAGACAATGGAAGAGTATGTGATGAGCCAGAGCAGAGTTTCCATTCCTATTATTATCCAAAGATGCCCTAGGTTAATCCAGAGGAGTCAGAAAGGAAGACAGAAGAGATTTTGAGAAGGGACACTGAATCCAACCTGAAATTCTCCAAACCAAGACAAACACTGAGTGGGGAAATGGAACACCCAGTACATTTCTAGGATCCTGGAGCAGAAGGATGCTGGATGCCCACTCCACCCCCTAACCCCACCCTTTTATTTAATAAGAAAAAACTTAAGTCTCTGACATCCAGTACCTGATACTTGCCTAAGAACCACCTATGCTGTTTAACTGTATCATGGGATCAATATGTTTTATGAGCTGCCTTGGAGACTCAATCAACCTCTTACCTTGTTTTATGGGAAAATAGATTCTAAGTAGCTATCTTAGATAACAAGCATTTGTGTTAGGATTTCTTATTAGGATAATGTGACTACCTACAAGGATTAGAAATTAAGAACATGGGCTTTGGAGCAAGGCAGACATATGTGGCTAGAAGGATGCTCTCAATAGCAAGTGACATCAAACCTAACCCAAAGTCGCTTAAATAACAGAGGACTTTATTATTTTTCTTAACAAGAAAGTTAAAGGTAGGTAGACTCCAGCAGGGATTTATGTTTTTTAAATCAGCAGGTCAACAATATCATCAAGGACTCAGGTTTCCTCCATCTTTCTATGCTGCCAACTTTAGTGTTAGGTTTAGCTCTAAGCTTGTAGCCAGATGGTTGTATCATTTTCAAGCATGGTACCCAGATACAATCCCCAGACACACAGGACTCCTTTTCTATGGAGAGGAAATCTTTTGCAGAACCCCCATTAGTCTCATTGGCCAGAATTGTAACATATGTCCACATCCAAACTCATTGGTTAGGAAATTGGGAACTAATTACTGGTTTAGGTCAATTAGGATACACTCATTCTGAGCCTGGTGCTAGGACTGGTCTCCCCTGAATCACTTGGCTTTGCAGAGAAGAGTGAATAATTGAAAAAGAAAAAAAAAAGGGTTCTATTGCCAAGGAAGAAAAGAATTGATGTTGGGTATGCTCCATCTCAGTTTGAACTTGTCTCTGATACATAATGATTATATGATTCTAAGCAAGTGAATTATTTTCTTTATGTCTCAAATTTTTTAACTTTATAGTGAAACTAATACATTTCTAATTCATAGAATTTTGGAGACTTACTTGTAATCATATATGCAAATTGCATAATGTTGCCTTGGATATAATTAACTGTCAAATAATCTTGTTATTAATATCATCGTTAGAAAAGAATAATATTAAAATTTTTATCTTTTTCAAATCCAGGACATATTCATTTATATTTTATTGATCCAAAATATCACAACAGTAAGAGCTTACATAATATGTGGAGCTTTTTATGTCAGTTATCTCTCAAAAGATCTGGTCAGGTTATTTTTTCCCCCTTTCACTAGGGAGGCTGTGTTTGAAAGTTTGCAGAAAGTAACACACCACAGATGGCAGAAAATATGAAAATCAACCAAAATGTATTGCAACTTTTTCTAAGCCTGGTTTTCACACTCAATCTACAGGGTGAGAACAGCCTACAAACACAGCACTCCAAACAGCCACCCCTCCCTACAACTCACACCATAAAAATGGAATTCATAAAAACCATAATTTGCTTTTTAATGATTCACTGATCTCTAGCAATGTCTTAGCACATACCCTTCAAATTGATTTCCTCAGGGACTCCTCCAAATGGAAACAACTCTAAAAAATACAGGAGCCCAAATTTATAAATGCTCCCCAACTAAGCATATGATAAGCAATAGGCTCTGTCACCCTCCTGGGGGCCAGGGTAGTTTAGGCATAAGCAAGTCTTTACAAGGGACTTCGGGACCGTGGATAAAACCACAGAATTCCAGAACAGGAAGGGACTGGTGACTTCATCTCTGTGTAGAAAACTAATGACTAGAGAAAAAAAATCTCTTGCCCATAGGCTTGTCATTAGTAGGAGCAAACCTAGGACAGGAGTTGCTCAATATCCTGCACAGACCCTGTTCCAGGTCCCACTGCATGCAGTACTAACATAAACATTTTAGTTTTCACTCTAGAGAAGACATAGTTGTTGTTTAGGAAAGCACTCTCTTCCACTCAATTCTTAGGCATGTGATTTAAATAAAATTGACCTCCTACCTGCCTCATGAGATGCTTGACCAATGAACTTGCACATTCAGTTCTTCTGGGCATGATAGTTTGAGGGATAAGCATATGACCTAACTAGAGCCAATGAAACAGAAAAGTTGTGTTTGTTAGAGCCTCTGGGAAGGAAAGCCTCTCTTATTCCCACTGGATTTGAAGGTGTGAGGATGTAACGCTTGGATACACTGTCCGTCTTGTTTTGCTACCCTCAAAGCATCAGGAGGTCATTCCAGAGTAATCGAAACAGAGAGATTGATCCCTTGACATCATTTTTGTCCTGATTCACCTATGATTATAGTCAGCACTAGCCATCAACGTTTCAGCAATGAGAGTTTAAGATGGTTTGGTTGGGCTTCCTGTCACTTACAACTGAAATGTTAATGAAAGGTGTTCATTAGTCCAGCTCTTTTCTTTTTTCCTTCTTCCCTACTCTTGCTCTAAATGTTTAAGGAGTACACGTGTGTCAGTGCCATTATGACTTGCCACTTGTAGTGATTAACCACCCAGGGTTTACTCTCTACATCACATTGATCCATGAGTTTTAGAGCCCATGGTCTATATTTTGGTAAAAATTATTGTCACACTCTTACCCCTGCTGAGCAACTGAGTTTAAAATCAATGCTTACTACTCTTTTTGATTTTACAGTGCTACGCAAGTTTTGCTTATTTGAAGACCCTTAGCTGTGCTCTAGTTAGCTCCATCTTCACCCACATTTCCCACCTATGCTTGGCTATTTGTCTCTTTTCCTAGATAACTTAAGAATAACTTCTTTTTTATTGACGTATAGTTGATTTACAATGTTGTGTTAATTACTGCTGTACAGCAAAGTGATTAAGTTATACATATATATTTTTTTTATATTCTTTTCCATTATGGTTTATCATAGAATATTGAATATAATTCTCTGTACTGTACAGTAGGACCTTGTTGTTTATCCATTCTATATATAGTAGCTTATATCTGCTACTCCCACTTACATCCCAACCTCCCACTCTATCTCCCCTCTCAACCGCTTCCCCCTTGGTAACCAACAGTCTGTTCTGTATGTCCATGATTCTGTTTCTGTTTCCTAGATAGGTTCATTTGTGTCATATTTTAGATTCCACATATAAGTGATATCATATGGTATTTATCTCTTTCTGACTTATTTCACTTAGTATGATAATCTCTAGTTGCATCCATGTTGCTGCAAATTATTTTGTTCTTTTTTATGGCTGAGTAGTATTCCATTGTATATATGTACCACATCTTCTTTATCCATTCATCTGTCTATGGACATTTAGGTTGTTTCCATGTCTTGGCTATTGTGAATAGTGCTGCTATAAACATAGGGGTGCGTGTATATTTTTGAATTATAGTTTTGTCTGGATACATGCCCAGGAGCGGGGATTGACGGATCATACGGTAATTCTAGTTTTAGTTTTCTGAGGAACCTTCATACTGTTTTCCACAGTGGCTGCACCAACTTACAAGGAATAATTTCTTGACCTAATCTTTCTATGGTTATTATTTCTCTTTAACCAGAATCTCTTTTTAAACTCTATCTCAAGGCTAACAGAAGGTTTCCACTCTAAAAAAAAGTATGAAAAAAATATGTCCCCATTAATAGATTGTTCTATTGCTGCTCTTTCCTACTAGAAAATTCTTGAAAAATAGTCTACATTGCTTTCTTCCAGAGCCATTTCACTTCAGTTCCTCATACTTCCATAATCTGGCAGGTAGCTTTTTCTCTTTGTGAAACTCCACTTCAGAGGCATCAGGAATCTCCTAACTGCATCCAGTGGTTCTCCCTGTGGCATGTGATTTACAATATTTAGTAACCCCACTCTCTGCTGGCTTTTGCTACTCCATATTTTACAGATATGCCTCCAGCTTCTATGTCTATACTTCCTGAGCATCCTCTTCAGTAGTTCCACGCCTAACTTTAAATGCTGTGTTCCCACATCCCTCCCTAACCACCCTCTCACTCCACATCTCTGTTTGGCATTTTCATCCTCTCCCTTGACTTCAGTTACTAGGATAACATGTTGACCATTTTGAGATGGAACTCCAAGAGTTTTTGAAAACGTTAATAGTAGGAGGTGAGAAAAACTGACATTTGAAAAGTCAAAAAATAATTTGTTTTATTCTGCAGAGGCTTTATTTTACCTTCAGAGGCAGACTGCTCTTTTGTCTTATGAAAAAATCTTTTAAATAGGTCTTTAAATTACACAAAAATAAAGTGACATCTCAACTCTGGCACATAGAAGATGGAGACAATGTGACTGCAAGAGACTAGACAACTCTGAACAGTAATGTGCACAATTATCTTCATTGTGAGCACAGCTACATCACTGCAGATTCTGTGTCTTTTGGAAAAATGTCATTCTTTTTCTAAATATGGATTTAGACTGCATAGTCCTTGAGCATAGGTGTTGATCCTGGAGATGAATGCACACCTTCACATTAATTTTGATAGCCCACTTCCTTTTTCTTGGCCTTGTAGCTGGAGATCCTGAATTCAGGGTAGGAAAACATGTTGAAAGACAGTTCCATAGGAGATGGTAAGGTGGCTTTACAAGATGGGTTTAGACCTTAGAGGATGCAGAGAAATGCCTGGTAGGGGACCTCTATGGAAGGGGTTGAGTTGTGGGTTCTGAGAGGTCTTGTAGCAGTTATAGTGAGCCTAGCTGATGCTAGCTTCAGTTTGGGGAGCTGGAGGAAGAGATTGAGCTCATGCTTGGGAGCAGTACCAGCCTGTGGATTGCTGGACTTGAGGGGGAAATAGGTGACCTGCAGAGGAACAAATCAGCAGTTTGAAGGCAGAGAGCTGGCTGTAGAGGAAAGTGACAGCCAGGACATATTGGTTAAATAAGTAAACATTCACTGGGCATTCTTAAAAACTCTGCACTGAGAAACATATTGAATTAGTGTAGGAGCTCTGAATATTGAAATCGAAATAAAGCATTAAAAAAAAAACCCTGAGACTCCTGGATTATAATCCCCAAATTCACATCTGTAATATGGCACCATATTTCTGAGCTCTAGGGCCCATATATCTAGCGCTTCCAGACCTTTTTTTTTTTTTTTTTAACCTTAAGTTCTTTTGTTAGAAGCCATGTCTTTGAGAATGGGCATAGGGAACTTTGCCAGGGAATGAAACTCTTTAACATTCAGCAAGTCCAGCCATGTCTGGTTTGGAATCTTGACTCTACAGTTTTTATCCCATGCTATACCCATGTTCTGGTTATAATTTACTGAGGCTACTTAGTGTTTCCTCTTGTAATCTGTCAATGTGCTTGTGTTTCTCTCTCTAACTCTGAACATCCCTGTTTCTTGTTTGTGGTATTAGTCCTTGTTCCTCCATTTATCTTCCCAGCTCTTGACTCATTTCTAACCACCAGCTATCTGCACGGTTGTAGTCTGGATTCTGATGACCAGTGTGCCTGATATTTACTTCACATACTCAATGGATATTTGTGTCATGAGTGAATGTTCCTTAGTAAATTCCAGTACTGATGATTTCAAGGGACTTAGACTTCAAGGAGCCCTGGATTTCACTCAGTTGCTAGCAGACTAACTTCTTGAAGTACTGATTGACATCCATGCATTCTCACTCAAGACAATCTCTCAAAATTAAGGACCTTTAGATGTAGTAAGACATAGGAGTCAACTGAAGATTTTTTTTTTTTTTTAATCAAGATGTGTATATTATTAAGGTTTGTTTCCAACAGTTTGCACTTTGCTTTCACTTCCTGGTTAACTTGAGCCCACCTGACTTCATTTTTTCAGGATCAAAAATTTCTCTCAATAAATTATTTGATATTTTTCTATAAATTATACATCTTTATTATGTTATGTACCCAGAAGTATCTGCATTTTATTAGTACAACAAAAATTGGTTATTATTTAACTTTTACTCTGTCAGATATGGTGCTACATTTAATCCTCAAATCAAACCTGTGAGGTTAGCATGTCATTATTGTTAATTTACAGATGATAAAGCTAGAAAATAAGCATTGTCATTATTGTTAATTTACAGATGATAAAGCTAGAAAGTATAGAAGTTGAGTCACTTGCTTAAAGAAAGAGAGTACTGAGTGGAGCATCCAGACTTTGAACACCTCATTCTTTCTGAATCCAGAGTCTGTGATCAAACTGTGGTAATCATAAGACTTAGATTGGTTCATATTAAGAAAATAGTTATAAATTGTGTTGTAGGGTGGTATTAGTAAGCATAATATCCATCACTGAAAGTATACCTCCCAGTCAGCTGCCTACGCTCACGAATAGCAATTCATGAGGCCGAGGATGCTACTTTTCCTGGCATCATCCAAATCCAAATAAGGATGATCAAAAAGAATTTTTTTTTTAAAGTCACATGTTTCTGGATTATAACTGTGCTGCTTTGAAAAACAATAGCCTCTAGGGACACATCTGAAAGCAGAACTCATAAAATGTGGGCATTTGCATTTGAAAGTGTTTTCTCAAAAAACCAATAGTTATATTCATTAGGGAATTGTGCTATCATCCCTCAAAGAAGGTCAGAATTCAAATTCTATCAGAAATTCTTTTTTATTTTTCTTACTCATATCATATTTCAAGAGACATTTTGTGTTTTGATTTGTTTTCTTAATTGAAATCCTGCCGTCGCTAAGGCTTAGTGGGAAAAGATATATGTGTGTGTGTGTAGGGGGGGGATTTAAACCAATTCATAATTTCTGTTTTATTCTGCTTTATTATGTTTTAACCTATTTTTTTGTAGTCCAGCTCCCCCCCCAAAAAAATGCCTCTCTTGAATACTTACTGAAACATTTTATCTAAAAAGAGAATTTTCCATTAAAATATCTCAAAAGTCAGCAGTTTTTTAATTTAAAGTTTAAAAGAAACTAAATGCTTATTCATCCCTCCTCATTCTAAATTATCTCTGTTTTACTAATATTTCTAAGGCAAATGCAATTTTAATAATTATATATACATCTCAACAAAAATATCCTCAGTTTACTGCTGTGTTTTACTAAGTCTATAGGAAATCAAACCACATCAAGTAATTTTGCTTTAAAATTTCTTAAGCTGATATTTTAATCATAAAATCACAGTCTTAGAAGATATGTACAAGGTAATCTTGGGTCTAACCAGTGGCATGATGACAATATTTAATCACAGGCTCTCCAGAATAAAAACAAATCCTGATTTGTAGCATTTGCCAATTTCCATGGTATAAATACTCTCCCTATAGCCAATTTCAAGCTAACGATATGACATCACTGAAGGAAGAGCTGGGAAAAGATGTAACCACAGTCCACACACCACTGGGTCCCACAACCCTGACATCATGTGAGCTTTCATCAAAACCTCCAATAAGTCTCTGAAATCACCTTTTGGTCAGAAGTGGCTAAAGGGATGCAGATGAGAATTGTGCTTAAAAGCCAGGCTCTAGAGTCGGGCTGCCAAGACCCTAACTCCACTCTTTAAGTTACCCTCTGTGTTACCTTGCATAAGCCATCTAACTTTCCTGTGACTCTCTTTGCTCATATGTAAAATGGTAATAATAAAGTTTCTATCTCATTAGAATTGCTGTGATGATTAAATAAAATAATGCATTAAAATGCCTAGGAGAGTTCTTGGCACATAGCTATAATAATAGGCTATTAGTAATAAATGTTAGGGATTGTTTTTTCGAGAATTCACAATTCCACTTATCAGAATGTTTTACACATTGTCATCTAAATCTTTCAGAGGTCATTGAAACCCATCCTGTTTGATAGCAATACTCTGAGAGGAGCCAGTTATAGAGGGAAGAGCATTAAGAAGTCATACCTTAATAAAGAAGATGTGGTATATATATACAACGGAATATTACTCAGCCATAAAAAGAAATGAAATGGAGGTATTTGTAATGAGGTGGATGGAGTTAGAGTCTGTCATACAGAGTGAAGTAAGTCAGAAAGAGAAAAACAAATACAGTATGCTAACACATATATACGGAATCTAAGGGGAAAAAAAAAAAAAAAAAAAAGGCCATGAAGAACCTAGTGGCAAGACGGGAATAAAGACACAGACCTACTAGAGAATGGACTTGAGGATATGGGGAGGGGGTGGGGTGAGATGTGACAGGGTAAGAGAGTGTCATGGACATATATACACTACCAAATGTAAAATAGATAACTAGTGGGAAGCAGCCGCATAGCACAGGGAGATCAGCTCGGTGCTTTGTGACCACCTAGAGGGGTGGGATGGGGAGGGTGGGAGGGAGGGAGATGCAAGAGGGAAGAGAAATGGGAACATATTGTATATGTATAACTGATTCACTTTGTTATAAAGCAGAAGCTAACACACCATTGTAAGGCAATTATACTTCAATAAAGACGTTTAAAAAAAAAAAAAAGAAACGAAATTGAGTTATTTGTAGTGAGGTGGATGGACCTAGAGACTATCATAGAGAGTGAAGTAAGTCAGAAAGAGAAAAACAAATACCGTATGCTAACACATATACATGGAATCTAAAAAAAAAAAAAGATTCTGAAGAACCTAGGGGCAGGACAGGAATAAAGATGCAGACGTAGAGAATGGACTTGAGGACACAGGGAGGGGGAAGGGTAAGCTGGGATGAAGTAAGAGAGTGGCATGGACATATATACACTACCAAATGTAAAATAGATAGCTAGTGGGAAGCTAGTGGGAGATCAGCTCGGTGCTTTGTGACCACCTAGAGGGGTGGGGTAGGGAGGGTGGGAGGGAGATGCAAGAGGGAGGAGATATGGGGATATATGTATATGTATAGCTGATTCACTTTGTTATACAGCAGAAACTAACACACCATTATAAAGCAATTATACTCCAATAAAGATGTTAAAAAAAAAAAAAAAAAAGAAGTCATACCTTAGTTACTAGTCCCAGTTTTGCCAAAGTCTAGGTTTGTTACCTTTGCCAAACCAGTTTACTTCAAGAACTTTGGTTCTCTCATTAGTAAAATACAGAAAGTAATGACCACCCTGCCAACTGCACAGGATTGTGGTGAGATTAATATGAGATAATGAAGCTAAGAGCTCTTGGAAGATGGTACAAATGTGGGGTATTATCATTAATCCAATTTAAAATTCATGATGCCATGGAGGCATTAAAATAAAAGAGTGAAAAATTTTGTGTCATTTGAGTAAAAATTGGGAATGATGTGTTGTTAACAGCTGGGATGTTTTGCTGTAAAGAGGAAAAACCCCACATTATATCATGAAGCAGTTAAGCATTTTTTTCTTCCCACAAAAGAGCAAGTTTCAAAAGAAAAGGAACTATACTTTGAAATGTAACATATGTTTAAGTGAATTAGGGATCTTGGGAAACTAAGTTAAGAAATATCTATGAAATCATAATTTTCTGGAAAAGGAAATACAACAGAAAATTAATAGATAAAGCATATAATAGTCTATCAAATGAAAGATGAGACACTTAAGCTAAATGGATAGTTCACATTATGTCATTACAAGATGTATAGTGTAAATCTCCAAATAATTATTAAAGGTAAAAGATCTTCAGTTTTATAAATAACTATAAAAAATGAAATGTCCAGGACAGATTGAAGAAATCTTAAATAAATTAAGTTCAGTCAACTTGTGAACAAGAAACAGCACACACAAAAATGAAGGCAAGGAAATTATAGGAAAAATACCTGATTTTTAAAAAATTTACACTTTGAATCTCTGTTCACATAGAAGAATCATATACATTTATATATATTCAGTGAAAGTTAACCAAAAAATCATTCTAAAAGTATACCTATGATTTTTTTTTCTTAAGTTATGACTTCATACTGTGCTTTAACAGAGGAGTTCTGTTCTGGGGACAAAGAATCACCTGTGCAACATGGTCCTCACCACACACTTTTCTGTCAGTTGCCAGTAAAAATTCTTATTGTCTAAAATTTAAATGTCAGTCCATGATATAGGAAGATCAAGTTTCCTTGTTGAGGGGGAAAAAAATCAGAATGAAAGTTATGAATAGTATGTTACCTTCTATGAAAGGCAGAGGGAAAATATGAAATAAAAATTTATAATAAATCACTGAAAATATACATAAGAAATTTATGACTTGGGGAACTTGAGTAGACTGGGAAAGAGGTGGAGACAAGACTTTCATAAGGTACCTTTTCACATTGTTTTGATTTTTGAGTCGTGAATTTTTAAACTATTAAATAAATTATTGTATGTGTGTGTGTCTGTAAGTCCAGTACACATTGATATATAAAAACCTGTCTCACATCTGACTTAACCTCTCTCACCTGCCCATGCTCAGGCCTGACACAGGCAGGGACACCTGTGGAAGAGAAGGGGCATGATGAATGTCTTCACTCTCCATGCCCCGTCCCCTGTGCCACCCACTTTGCTGCTTCTCCTTGCTCAGCAATGTGGAGGGGAGGCAGGGGTCAAAGGGTCTTACAAGACTGGTGGGTTTGTTGTCATCTGTGTGACAAATACCCAAATGTTGGTTATTTTTTTCTCCTGGGGAGCTTTTGTGCGTCCCTCAGAGACAGCTTACTACACCAAGAGGGTACTTTGTTCTCTGATATTTGGGCTGAAGTTTTACGATTCCTACCCTGGCTTCTATATCAACAATCACCCCATGAAGGCTGTTTTCCACCCTCTGAAGTCGGTATCTTTGGTCAATACCTTTAAAAGACCTCTCTACTCCACCTGCCTCATGACTTTGAAAAAACTCAGTACCTTTTCTGTGCTGAAGTCTGGAAGTGCATGTCTCTCCCTCCACAGGGCCCCTCTTACAGTCCTCCCTTTAGGCCAAGTTTTCTTAACCTCCATGCTATTGACATTTGGGGCTAGATAATTCTTTGTTGTGGGGGATTTTCCTGTGCATTTTAGGATGTTTAGTGGCATCCTTGGCCTCTAACCGTTATTTAACAGTAGCACGCCCCCATCAACCAAAACAAGAATGTCTCCAGAACTTGCCCGATGACCCCTGGAAGGCAAATGGCCTGGTTGAGAGCCACAGCACTAGGCTAACAGCACTCTTCAAATGAATTGCCATTTCCTAATCTCCTTACCATTCTGCTAATTATCAGGCTGCGTGATGGGGTTTAGGTGATAATCAAATACACATTGGAGACTGCCCCTTAGCAAGCCCTGCACAGAGGGTCTGATAGATAAATATCATGAGAATATGTGGGCATGTGACACCCATTTTTTCAGAAGGAACTCTGCAATCTTGAGATAATAGGAAAATTCTTACATCAATGAAAATCAGTGTAAGCCTACACTGTCTCCGACATTTAAAAATCTGGGCCTAAGGAGAGTGAGAGTAGGGTTAAAGGAGACTTTAATTTGTTTATTTTTTGACTTTATTATTGACTATATTTTATTATTCAAGCTTTTGGATTAAAATTTGTATTTTTTAAAGAAAGAATCATAATTCTTCCATAGCTACATGAAGAAGAACATTTTAAGTTTTTGTAAGATTTTGATTTTGGTTTCATGGCTAAGATATGAAAGGAGGGTCAAGAAAAAGGGAAAAAAAGAGAGAGGCAAAAAGTTAAAAGGGAGAGGAGGTTAAAACTTACCTTGTTTCATCGATATAAACTGCTTCCAGCACAGATGCTGCATATTCAATATTCTTCTTTAAGTCTACGATGTTAACATCACCTTTTTCCAGCTGCTTCACTAAGCATCTTAGTCTGTTTCCAAAAGTTAGCCAAAAAGAAAGAAAAATAAAAAGAGATTTATCATAACTGTATGGAAAATAGTCCAATATTAAATATACAAATTGGGTTAAACTTTCAGTATATCTTTCCAGGTCATTAAATAGAAATATTTTTAGGTATATTTGGGGTATAATTAAGATCAGTCTTTATCACTTAAATGACTCAGAAATTATATTCACCTCTTAATAATACTAGGGCTATAGGTTGCTAGTTTAGGTACCATATTTCAAACATAGTTTTTCTGAAAATTCAAAACAATATAGGTATTTTCATAAAAGTATTTCTAACAGTAGAATTTACTTTATGGCTGTTTTGCTTCTTCAGAGTTGGCACTAAGAGAATATTTAAAGTCTACTCTTTTGACTACCACTGTAGCAATTATTCACTGTATATAGCAGTAAAAACAAAAATAAAAGGCAAAAGATTCAAGAAAATATAATTAAGATGAGAAAAAAATATATGTATGCATGCTTAGTATTTTTACTGCAATGGTTTTTCACTTGAAGGAAAACTGTAAAATATTTTCTCTTGTTTTTGCCCATGGGATGATGTATCCCAATTGTTTGAGAAATTTTAAAACATGCCTGGACTTCTGATTCACAGAAACTGTGATGTAATTAATACTATTGTTTTAAGTCACTAAATTTTGGGATAATTTTTTATGCAGCAATAGATATCTCATGGAGTGAGATAATACAAATTACCTCAATAAGTTTCTAACACTTTAAAAAACTTCTATGCATTAATTATAAATCCAGTGTTTTTGAAGATACTGCCCTTTACTAGGCAGAAAAAGAGAATATATTCTTTAGTCAGTACACACTATAAATAAACATTGTGAAGACAATTTACCCATTTTCCTAAATCAGCAGACAGAATTTAATTCCATTCCTAAGAAAATGTATTTCAGAGAGAATGGAGTGTATCTACTTTTAGGCACTGTCTTAAAGATAGTGTAACGGATTTTCAGAAAATTTACTTTGGGTGATTTCCAGTATCAAGGTTTAGGGTATAAAGGCAAGTTAAAAATTTCAGCAAGGGTATTTGACATTTCTCCATCCATAAGAAATACTTTATTTCTCCATGAAAGAAAGCCACACCTAGATTAAAACTTCTTATTCAGGAAGCTACAAAGAATTATTTTTTGTACCATATACTTTTGTATGATAAAATATTAGCAGACAATAACATTGCCAAATAAATTACATGTATCAATAAACAAGTCTTATTTGTACAGAGTCAGCAAACTAAAACAAAACAAAAATAATAACTAAAACAGGTTACTTAGAAAGAAAAAATTAAGCCTGGCTTTGAGGTTTGTGTAAAACACCGAATGTGATGATAAAGGAGCAACACATAGAATTTTGAGGGATTTTTGTAATGCTTATGACCCAAGCACATTATACTTAGTGAAATTATGTTTTATGTGGGAAGCAAAAGAAAAAGTGCCATACTTTGCAATGGCTTAAAAATATTCCCCTCACGTATCCTTCTTGTGAAAAGTGTTTGGTATAGCTCGGTTGTACGGCTTTGCTGTATTTGGTTGTATGATGTGGTCTTAAAAACCATGTGAACTTCAGATGGTTGCCTTTCATTCTCTCTGAATAACTGAACTCTTTTATTATTTAAGTTAGCAATTTTCACTACTAAAAAACTACATTTTCCAGGTTGTCTCAAAGCTACGTATGGTCAAATGACTGCATTCTGGTTAAGGAGAATAAGAAGGTCATTGAGTAAGACTTTCAGAACAATTATTTTGAAGAGGGCTAACTCAGCTAGAAGGGATTCTCTTTTACCCTTGCCTGTTACTTACTGCCTGGAATGCAGTGGAACTGTCTGAATGTCCAGGAGCTATATAGGATCATAAAGTGATCTGACTAAAGGAAGCTACCCACTAAGAATGGCAGAGAAGGAAGAAGGAATTGGTCTGGGTCCCATGCTGTGAATCCACCTGAATGAAATCACCTACATCTGAACTTAGTTCATGAGAGAACAAAAAAAAAATGTTGTGTTCAAGCCACTATTATTTTGAGTTTTCTTTTTCCTTTTTAATTTTTGAATTTTATTTTATTTATTTTTTTATACAGCAGGTTCTTATTAGTCATCAATTTTATACACATCAGTGTATACATGTCAATCCCAATCTCCCAATTCATCACACCACCACACCCACCCCCCGCCGTTTTCCCCCCTTGGTGCCCATACATTTGTTCTCTACATCTGTGTCTCAACTTCTGCCCTGCAAACCGGTTCATCTGTACCATTTTTCTAGGTTCCACATACATATGTTAATATACGATATTTGTTTTTCTCTTTCTGACTTCCTTCCTTCCTCTGCAATTTTTTGGAAGTGTTTGAGAAGGATGGGTGTTAGCTCTTCTCTAAATGTTTGATAGAAATCACCTGTGAAGCCATCTGGTCCTGGACTTTTGTTTGTTGGAATATTTTTAATCACAGTTTCAATTTCATTACTTGTGATTGGTCTGTTCATATTTTCTATTTCTTCCTGGTTCAGTCTTGGAAGGTTATACCTTTCTAAGAATTCATCCATTTCTTCCAGGTTGTCCATTTTATTGGCATAGAGTTGCTTGTAGTCATCTCTTAAGAGGCTTTGCATTTCTGCAGTGTCTGTTGTAACTTCTCCTTTTTCATATCTAATTTTATTGATTTGAGTCCTCCCTATCTTTTTCTTGATGAGTCTGGCTAATGGTTTATCAATTTTGTTTACCTTCTCAAAGAACCAGCTTTTAGTTTTATTGATCTTTGCTATTGTTTTCTTTGTATCTATTTCATTTATTTCTGCTCTGATCTTTATGATTTCTTCCCTTCTACTAACTTTGGGTTGTGTTTGTTCTTCTTCCTCTAGTTCCTTTAGGTGTAAGGTTAGATTGTTTATTTAAGATTTTTCTTGTTTCTTGAGGTAGGCTTGTATAGCTATAAACCTCCCTCTTAGAACTGCTTTTGCTGCATCCCATAGGTTTTGGATCGTTGTGTTTTCATTATCATTTGTCTCTAGGTATTTTTTTATTTCCTCTTTGATTTCTTCAGTGATCTCTTGGTTATTTAGTAACGTATTGTTTAGCCTCCATGTGTTTGTGTTTTTTACGTTTTTTTCCCTGTAATTCATTTCTAACCTCATAGTGTTGTGGTCAGAAAAGATGCTTGATATGATTTCAATTTTCTTAAATTTACTGAGGCTTGATTTGTGACCCAAGATGTTGTCTATCCTGGAGAATGTTCTGTGCGCACTTGAGAAGAAAGTGTAATCTGCTGTTTTTGGATGGAATGTCCTATAAATATCAATTAAATCTATCTGGTCTATTGTGTCATTTAAAGCTTCTGTTTCCTTATTAATTTTCTGTCTGGATGATCTGTCCATTGGCTTAAGTGAGGTGTTAAAGTCCCCCACTATTATTGTGTTACTCTCAATTTCCTCTTTTATAGCTGTTAGCAGTTGCCTTATGTATTGAGGTGCTCCTATTTTGGGTGCATACATATTTATATTGTTATATCATCTTCTTGTGTTGATCTTTTGATCATTATGTAGTGTCCTTCCTTGTCTCTTGTAACATTCTTTATTTTAAAGTCTATTTTATCTGATATGAGTATTGCTACTCCAGCTTTCTTTTGATTTCCCCTTGCGTGGAATATCTTTTTCCATCCCCTCACTTTCAGTCTGAATGTGTCCCTAGGTCTGAAGTGGGTCTCTTGTAGACAGCATATAGATGGGTCTTGTTTTTGTATCCATTCAGCAAGCCTGTGTCTTTTGGTTGGAGCATTTAATCCATTCATTTTTAAGGTAATTATCGATATATATGTTCCTATGACCATTTTCTTAATTGTTTTGGGTTTGTTTTTGTAGGCCATTTTCTTCTCTTGTGTTTCCCACTTAGAGAAGTTCCTTTAGCATTTGTTGTAGAGCTGGTTTGGTGGTGCTGAATTCTCTTAGCTTTTGCTTGTCTGTAAAGCTTTTGATTTCTCCATCGAATCTGAATGAGATCCTTGCTGGGTAGAGTAATCTTGGTTGTAGTTTCTTCCCTTTCATCACTTTAAGTATATCATGCCACTCCCTTCTGGTTTGTAGAGTTTCTGCTGAGAAATCAGCTGTTAACCTTATGGGAGTTCCCTTGTATGTTATATGTCATTTTTCCCTTGCTGCTTTCAGTAATTTTTCTTTGTCTTTAATTTTTGCCAATTTGATTACTATGTGTCTTAGCATGTTTCTCCTTGGTTTTATCCCGTATGGGACTCTCTGTGCTTCCTGGACTTGGGTGGCTATTTCCTTTCCCATGTTAGGGAAGTTTTCGACTATAATCTCTTCAAATATTTTCTTGGGTCCTTTCTCTCTCTCTTCTCCTTCTGGGACCCCTATAATGCGAATGTTGTTGCGTTTAATGTTGTCCCAGAGGTCTCTTAGGCTGTCTTCATTTCTTTTCATTCTTTTTTCTTTATTCTGTTCCACAGCAGTGAATTCCACCATTCTGTCTTCCAGGTCATTTATCCATTCTTCTGCCTCAGTTATTCTGCTATTGATTCCTTCTAGTGTAGTTTTCATTTCAGTTATTGTATTGTTCATCTCTGTTTGTTTTTTCTTTAATTCTTCTAGATCTTATTAAACATTTCTTGCATCTTCTCGATCTTTGCCTCCATTCTTTTTCCGAGGTCCTGGATCATCTTCATTATCATTATTCTGAATTCTTTTTCTGGAAGGTTGCCTATCTCCACTTCATTTAGTTGTTTTTCTGGGGTTTTATCTTGTTCCTTCATCTGGTACATAGTCCTCTGCCTTTTCATCTTGTCTATCTTTCTGTGAATGTCGTTTTTGTTCCACAGGCTGCAGGATTGTAGTTTTTCTTGCTTCTGCTGTCTGCCCTTTGGTGGATGAGGCTACCTAAGAGGCTTGTGCAAGTTTTCTGATGGGAGGGACTGGTCTTGAGATTTCTTTTAAATGCAGCTGAACCCAATCCTAACTGATAAATCAAATGAATAAGAAATGAATCAAATTATGGTCTTTTCTGGGTATATGCCCAGTAGTGGGATTACTGGGTCATATGGTAGTTCTATTTTTAGTTTTTTAAGGAACCTCCATACTATTTTCCATAATACATTCACCCTAATGTTCCTAGCAGCACTATTTGCAATAGCCAGAACAAGGAAGCAACTTAATGTCCATCGACAGAGAAATGGATAAAGAAGATGTGGTATATATATACAATGGAATATTACTCAGCCATTAAAAGGAATGAAATCAGGTCATTTGTAGAGATGTGGATGGACCTAGAGCCTGTCATACAGAGTGAAGTAAATCAGAAAGAGAAAAACAAATATTGTATATTAATGCATACGTGTGGAACCTAGAAAAATGGTATAGATGATCCTATTTGCAAAGCAGAAATAGAGACACAGACATAGAGAACAAATTTATAGAAACCAAGGGGGAAAGGGGGGTGGGTGGGAGGAATTAGGAGATTGGGATTGACACATATATACTATTGATACTATGTATAAAATAGATAACTAATGAGACCATACTCTGTAGCACAGGGAAGTCTACTTAATGCACTGTGGTGACCTGAATGGGAAGGGGGTCCAAAAGGGAGGGGATATATGTATATGCATGGCTGATTCATTTTGCTGTACAGTAGAAACTAACACAACATTGTAAAGCAACTCTACTCCAATAAAAATTAATTTTAAAAAAATGAATCAAAATAAGGAACTCAAGAATAGAGAAATTTTTATATAAAACGAGAGAGGACACTCCTGGTAAACTATACTCAGGTTCACTCCCTAACTCATGACAGCCTGCAGTTGTTCCCAGGGAGTCATCCATCAGCAGATCACACGTGATGAAACCTGGGACATCAAAAGGCTCTAATACTTACACAATGAACATGCTTTTTCACAGAGATATCTTGATGTAGTTTAAAACCAACAAACATTATAAATTGTTATATGTTAATAGGGGTAATAACCTGTAATCTGACACAAAAAATAGCTTTGAAAAATCTTAATAGGGGTATAAACCTAGAATCTAACACAAGAAATAGCTTTGAAAAAAATACTCCAAAAAAGTTTTACCACCCAACTAGAAAAACTAATTAGATATGGTTATAACTGTGTAAAACAATAGCCACCTATACACAGACACACACAGACACACACGCAGACACACACACACTCTCATACACACACCTCTAAACTCACTATGTCAACACCAAAAAACCAGAAATATATTTTGGAGGGTTACTAGGACTTCCTTTATCTCCTTTGCCTGTATGCACAAAATTTCCTTTAGTGAGTACACATTTCTATTTACATAAAAAGAAAAACCTTTGTATTGTAAAAAGATTATAATTAAAACAGATGTTAAGGAAACAATTTATATATTTGTTATTTCAATTGTGAATTTGCTTTTGTAATCAATTTATGCATACAGTAATCCCCAACAATCTTATTTAGGCTTTAGTTTCCCTTTGTAGATAATACAAGGCCAAACATTATCATGAATCATTTTCAAATGATCATACATTCTAAACTGGTGGGTTCCAAAGCATTAAGGCTTTACTGAATATACCTGTACATATTTTTTATTTTTTTTAAGAAGATATAGACTATTTGCCTAATTACTAAACTATCCTATGAGCAAATTCTCAGAACTGAAGAAGAAATCACAAAGTCATATGATAAAATAAATAAGTTCCCTAAATTTAGTAAAAACTCTTTTAAATAATGATTTGGTTTCTTTCATCAGAGTAAGCAAGCCGAGTGAAAAACAGTATAGT
Organism: Balaenoptera borealis; assembly: GCF_965194805.1. Lineage (NCBI taxonomy): Eukaryota > Metazoa > Chordata > Mammalia > Artiodactyla > Balaenopteridae > Balaenoptera > Balaenoptera borealis. The sequence continues at coordinate 51,512,741 of NC_138863.1, read as the reverse complement.
AATACCAGGACTAGGTATATTCTACTGGTTCCCAAAGCTTAAGATAAGTATATGTACTTTATGTTCTAACTTGAGCAGTTTCTGGCCCAGCAATTCAGCAATCTGTGGATAGAGACTCCACTGGCTACCCTGCACGGTAGCAAACAAGAGCTGTTCTATCAAACAGCATAGACCAGCTGTTCATAAGCAGATAATATTGCCAAGAAGGTATTAAAACCCAAGTCTGTTAAATAAATAATTATTTAGTATTTATTACTGTACCTGGGGCTGTGTTAGAAAAATTGTGTATATGAATACATATAAGAATGCATATATATGGATACACACACGTAATGCACCACAGTACCTGTCTTCAAGATACGTGCAATCTCTGGGAATGGCATGACTTATGCAAATAATGTTGTGAAATGTTGGAATACATACACTTCCCATTACTTCTTTTCCCTAATTTCCAAGCAAACTGATTTATTCACTGTGCCTCAAACACTCTCACATCATCCTAGATTCAAGTTCTTATTTCTTACTGAAATCCCTCTCTCCCATATCCCATCTTTAACTGTCTGAATCATGTTTAATTACCAGGCATATCTGGGATGCTATCTGTATCATAGGTACTTAGAAGATTTCTATCCACTGTGATCTCTCGACTTAGAAACTAAACCACACTTCATTTATCCCTCACTTATGAAATTGATATTTCTCTGGCTTTCACTATAATTTTAATATTTTGTGCATGATGTTTTCCCAACTGATTTTTCAGCCAATAAAAAAATTGCAAGGCCTGCAAAGAAGGAACACTGATCCATAATGAGGATAAAAATCAGTCAGTCAAAACTGACCCAAAAACTACAAAGATGATAGAATAAGTAAGCAAGGATGTTAAAAGTTACAATTAAAACAATAACATACTACTCAATGCTCTGTAATGGCCTGTATGGGAAAAGAACCTAAAAAAAGAGTAGATACACACACACACACATATATATATATATGTATAACTGATTCACTTTGTTGTACACCTGAAACTAACAAAACATTGTAAATCAACTATACTCCAATAAAAGTTTTAAAAAAATAACATAAACAACATTATGCCAATAAATTCAACAACTCAGACAAAATAAACAATTTCCTTAAAAGACGCAAGCTACTAAATTTCAAAAAGAAATTAATAAACTGAATTTGTAGTTAAAAACTTTCACACAAAGAAAACTTCAGGCCCAAATGACTTCATTGGCGAATTCCTACGAACATTTAATGAAGTAATAATACCTATTCCCTACAGACTTTTCCAGAAAAAGAATCCCAACTCATTCTAGGAGTACAAAATTACCCTTATAACAAAACCAGATGAAAACATTAAAAGAAGAAAAAGCAGCAGCAGCAGTAACATATTAATGAATATGCCTCATGAACATAAATGTAAACATTTCTTAACATTTTAAGAAATCATGTCCACCAGTACATAAAAGAATACTGCATCATAAAAGAGATTTATCTCAGGAATGAAAAGTTGTTATAAAATTGAAAAATTAATCAATGTAATTCACTATATTAAGAGACTAAGAAAAGCCATATGATCATCTTAATAAATACTCAAACAGTATTGGACAAAATCCAACATCAATTGCTGATTGAAACTCTTAGCATTTTAGGAATAGAGGGGAGCCTACAAAAATCTACAGCTAATGTCATAAATAATGTTAAATGACTGAATGCTTTCCTTCAAAAATCAGGAACAAGGCTCTAGTCTCGCCACAGATATTCATAATTTCATCGGATCTTTCAGCCAAAGCTATAAGGCAAGAATAAAAGCTATCCAGACTGGAAAGAAAGAAATAAAGCTGTCTTTGTTCACAGACAACATGATTGTCTAAGTAGAAAATCTGATGAAATATAACAAAAAGTTACTAGAAGTAATAAAAAGTAATAAATGATTGTAACAAGTTTACAATATAAAAAAGATACAAAAATAATATCATTCTATATAATAATAATGAACAATCTGAAATTAAAATGAAAAGCAATACCATTTACAATAGTACTGAAATGTAAAATTCTTAGATATAAATCTGACAAAGTATGTGCAAGCCCTATACACTGAAAACTATAGAACATTGCTGAATGGAATAAAGGTAGACCTAAATAAATGAAGAGATGCACCATGTTTATGGATTGAAAGACCCAATATTGTTAACATGTCATTTCTCCACAAATCTATCTATAGATTCAATACAACACCAGTAAATATCCCAGCAGGCTTTTTGTTTTTGTATATATTGACATGCTGATTCTGAAATTCACATAGAATCAAGGAGCTAAAATAGTCAAAACAAATTTTACAAAAACAACAAAGTTGGGGGATTTACACTACTTCAAGACTTATAAGACTTCAAGACATTTTAAAGCTACAGTAATCAGTACAGTATAAATGGCATAATATAGTACATTATTAACAAAAAGATAGTACAACGGATCAATGGAACAGAATATAAAGTCTAAAAATAGACCCCCAATATATAGTCAATTTATTTCAGAAAAAGATGCAATGATAATCTAGAGGAAAAAGGATAACCTTTACAACAAATTGTGCTGGATCATTAAAAATGTCCATGTGTAAAAGGAACTTTGATCCATACATGCACCACAGATTTAAATGTATATCTTAAAACTATAAACCTAGAAGAAAACATAGGAGAAAATCTTTTTGATCTTGAGTCATTCAAAGATGTCTTAGGTACAACACCTACAAAAAAAAAATAAGTTGAACTTCACCAATATTAAGAACTTCTGTTCTTCAAAAACTTTGTTTCAAGAATTAAAAGACAAGCCACAGACTGGGAGAAAATATTTACAAACCACATATCTGATAAAGGATTTTCAGAAAGCATATAAAGAACTTGCAAAACTCAATAATAACAAGATAAGCAATCCAATACAAAATCTGCCAATGATTTTTTTCTATCACCAAAAAAGATATATTCATGGCAAACATGAAAAGATGCCCAAAATTACTGGTCACCAGAAAAAATTCAACCTAAAATAAGTGAGATATAATCAAATACCTATTGGAATGACTAAAATTAAAATAACTGATCATACCAAATATTGGCAAAGATGTGAAGCAAGTTAAACTACATACACAGCTGTTGGGAATGTAAATAAGTACAATCACTTTGGAAAACTTTTTCTCAAAAAGTTACACATGTATCTACCATGTGACTCAACCACTCTATTCTTTGATGGAGAGAAAAAGAAATATATGTCCTTACACATACTTGTACATAAACATCATAGCAGCTTTATTTGTAATAGCCCCAAACTGGAAACATCCCAAATGTTCATCCACAAGTAAATGGAAAAACAAATTGGGGCATATCCATCCAAAGAAGTTCTACTCAGCAATAAAAGGAATGAACTATTGATACACATAATGACAGGAGTGAATCTCAAATAATTATGCTGAGTGAAATACGATAGATGCATATGTATGATTCGATTTATATAAAATTTTTAAAATATAAGCTATTCTTACAGTGACAGGAAGCAGATCAGAGGTTGCCTGGGAGTGAGGAGATGAAGGAGGAAAGGAGGGGAAGGGTTACAAAGGAGCTGGAGGAAGTTTTGAGGGTAATGGAAATGTTCATTTTCTTCATTGTGGTGATGGTTTCATAGGTGTACACAGATGTTCATACTTGTCAAATTATAAATTACACAGTGAAATATGTAATTTGAGATAGAAAAAGCATATATGCTAAATAGATGCTTCTGTTACATATCTTTATTTTTCATCAATTTTATTAAAATGCTTAAATTTTTAATATATACTATCATGAAAGGCATGATAAAAAATCAAAAGTAGCATTAAACTGTTAATGATCTTTCTCCAAGGAGAATGACACTAATTTTGATAATTCATAAGGCTTTTAAAATCAGCCTGAATATTAGGTGCTGAACAGGCTTTGATGTTCGCAGCTTTTTGGTGGGACTTCCTTACCTTCTAATGATCAGAACATTTAAAAGAAGATAGAAATGAAAATAGAAACCATCTTTGAAAATAATTGATTGGATCTGTGATTCAATCAAGCAGTTGCAGAAGAAAAATAATTTCTACCCTTGAACAGAGTACTGAGCTGTAGAAAATGATTATTTTTTTTATTCAAATATAGAACCAACACTTTCTAAATGAAAAAATACTCAGTATAAAGGGATGTAGTTTTCAGAATCAAGCACTTCATAAACTCTAAACTTACCTTCTGAGATTGCTACATGACCCTGTCTTGCAAAAGGACCACCTACATGACTAAGAATATTATACTAAAAAATCCCGTGTGTCTATGCATGTCTTCATTAATTCTAGGATAAAAATGTCCAGGATATCCCTAATGCTGTAAAGCATGAATGATATGTACATTAATAATTTAAATTTAAAAGAGAATTGATACTCATCATATTTCTGTCAATGTCCCCATTTTTCACCTAACTGAACAAAAGTGAGAAGGATATGGCTGTAAGAATGTCATCTTAAGAAGCAGAAAAGGTAAAGCTAAAAGAATATCTATAGTGATATTAACATTAACTTTAAATATGGCCATACGCAGGAGTGCACAGAAACACAAATAGGTACTGCCAGAATTAGAAGCTGCTATGTCATTTTCTAAGTCCTGCATGCCTCTAATCCTAACATGATAAAAAATGATGATAAGAAGCCATTAAATAATGAAGTTGTGTTGTCTACTCTGTAGGTCAATGCTTAGGAAATTAAATTCTAACCTTAGTGTAAGAAGCAAGGCTTATAGATTTAAAGTCTTGTTAGTCTTTTTTCCCCCACAGAGGCCAATGTTATAATTGTAAAGCTCCTTGATACCTTTATTTTATAGAATAAATAATTCCCCCCAAAATTGGTATCATTGAAAAAAATGGGAACAATTGTATGGCAAACATTATTGCTCTTTAAAATATATTTACATTCTACATTTAAAGGAGCAAAATAACTCCACTGGAGAATATATAATGAAAAAGTATTTTTTTTAACATCTTTATTGGAGTATAGTTGCTTTACAATGTAAACAATGTAAACAACGTTTACCTCACTACAAATAACTCAATTTCATTTCTTTTTATGGCTGAGTAATATTCCATTGTATATATGTGCCACATCTTCTTTATCCATTCATCTGTCGATGGACACTTAGGTTGCCTCTATGTCTTGGATATTGTAAATAGAGTTGCAATGAACATTGTGGTACATGACCCTTTTTTAAAAATTTTTAATTAATTTATTTATTTTTGGCTGCATTGGGTCTTCGTTGTTGCGCACGGGCTTTTCTCTAGTTGCGGTGAGCGGGGGCTACTCTTGTTTGCAGTGCACAGGCTTCTCATTGCAGTGGCTTCTCGTTGCAGAGCACGGGCTCTAGACACACAGGCTTCTGTAGTTGTGGCACATGGGCTCAGTAGTTGTGGCTCGTGGGCTCTAGAGCACAGGCTCAGTAGCTGGGGCACACGGGCTCAGTTGCTCCACAGCATGTGGGATCTTCCCGGACCAGGGCTCAAAGCCATGTCTCCTGCACTGGCAGGCGGATTCTTAATCACTGCACCACCAGGGAAGTCCCACATGACCCTTTTTGCATTATGGTTTTCTCAGGGTATATGCCCAGTAGTGGGATTGCTGGGTCATATGGTAGTTCTATTTTTATTTTTTTAGGAACTTCCATACTGTTCTCCATAGTGGCTGTATCAATTTACATTCCCACCAACAGTGCAAGAGCGTTCCCTTTTCTCCACACCCTCTCCAGCATTTATTGTTTGTAGATTTTTTATGATGGCCATTCTGACCAGTGTGAGGTGATACCTCACTGTAGTTTTGATTTGCATTTCTCTAATGATTAGTGATGTTGAGCATCCTTTCATGTGTTTGTTGGCAATCTGTCTATCTTCTTTGGAGAAATGCCTATTTAGGTCTTCTGCCCATTTTTGGATTGGGTTGTTTGTTTTTTTGATATTGAGCTGCATGAGCTGCTTATATATTTTGGAGATTAATCCTTTGTCAGTTGCTTCATTTGCAAATATTTTCTCCCATTCTGAGGGTTGTCTTTTCATCTTGTTTATGGTTTCCTTTGCTGTGCAAAAGCTTTGAAGTTTCATTAGGTCCCATTTGTTTATTTTTGTTTTTATTTCCATTTCTCGAGGAGGTGGGTCAAAAAGGATCTTGCTGTGATTTATGTCATAGAGTGTTCTGCCTATGTTTTCTTCTAAGAGTTTGACAGTGTCTGGCCTTACATTTAGGGCTTTAATCCATTTTGAGTTTATTTTTGTGTATGATGTTAGGAAGTGTTCTAATTTCATTCTTTTACATGTAGCTGACCAGTTTTCCCAGCACCACTTATTGAAGAGGCTGTCTTTTCTCCACTGTATATTCTTGCCTCCTTTATCAAAGATAAGGTGACCGTATGTGTCTGGGTTTATCTCTGGCCTTTCTATCCTGTTCCATTGATCTATATTTCTGTTTTTGTGCCAGCACCATACTGTCTTGATTACTTTAGCTTTGTAGTATAGTCTGAAGTCAGGGAGCCTGATTCCTCCAGCTCCGTTTTTCTTTCTCAGGATTACTTTGGGTATTTGGGGTCTTTTTGTTTCCATACAAATTGTGAAACTTTTTGTTCTAGTTCTGTAAACAATGTCATTGGTAATTTGATAGAGATTGCATTGAATCTGTAGATTGCTTTGGGTAATATAGTCATTTTCACAATGTTGATTCTTCCAATCCAGGAACATGGTATATCTCTCCATCTGTTTGTATCATCTTTAATTTCTTTCATCAGTGTCTTATAGTTTTCTGCATGCAGGTCTTTTGTCTCCTTAGGTAGGTTTATCCCTAGGTGGCCGTATCAATTTACATTCCCACCAGCAGTGCAAAAGGGTTCCCTTGTCTCCACACCCTCTACAGCATTTATTGTTTGTAGATTTTTTGATGATGGCAATTCTGACCAGTGTGATGTGATACCTCATTGTAGTTTTGATTTGCATTTCTCTAATGATTAGCGATGTTGACCATCTGTATGTCTTCTTTGGTGAAATGTCTATTTAGGTCTTCTACCACACTGTCTTTAGGCTCAAAACAAAAGGGTGAAAATCTTCTTAGTACTTTCAGATTACTTTCTCCACCCCAAGTAACAGGAGACTACCCTTACCTATTCCTATAGCAAACCTGGAAAGGAGGCAGGACTGCCAGTTTGAAAACAGAGAGATTAAACAAAAGTCAGCATGTTGAGTGATGATACCCCAGGTTCCTTTCTCCCACCTGTTTACAGGATGAAGACTGAGGGATTCACTGCAGGAAAGACTGAAAAGACCCAGAGAAATGAAATTTTGGAAACAAACAGTTTGTACTTGCTGAAGCCCAGAAGGTGACAAGCACCAAGTATGACAAAGAGATTCTAATCACTTTTCAGAGCCACACTCTTTAATATTAATGGCCTGTCATCAATTTGCAAGCCTTGAAGGAAAACCTCAAACATGAAAGACATAGATATATTTAAACAAATAAAGAAACTTGAAGGAAACAGAAACAATACAGAGACCAAAGGAAAACATAAAAAAAAAACCAACCCGAATTGACCACAATGAGATATCACCTCACTCCTGTCAGAATGGCTGTCATCTGTTGGCAAGGATGTGGAGAAAGGGAACCCTAGTTCACTGATGGTGGGAATGTAAATTGGTACAGCCACTATGGAAAACAGTATGGAAGTTCCTGGGTATTTATCCAAAAAAAATGAAAACACGTATTTGAAAAGATATATGCACCTCAATGTTTATAGCAGCATTATTTATAATAGCCAAGATACGGAAGTTGCCTAAGTGCCCATCAACAGATGAATGGATAAAGAAGATGTGGTACATATATGCAATGGAATATTACTCAGCCATGAAAAAGAATGAAATTTTGTCATTTGCAACAACATGGATGGACCCGGAGAGTATTATGTTTAGTGAAATAAGTTGAACAGAGAAAGGCAAACACTGTGTTTTCACTTATATGTGGAATCTAAAAAATAAAACAGATGAATGAATATAACAAAACAGAAACAGACTCATAGATACAGAGAACTATTGGGTTGGCCAAAAAGTTCGTTCGGAAAGCCCAAACGAACTTTTTGGCCAACCCAATATTTTATAATAACTTTAAATGGTGTATAATCTATAAAGATATTGAATCACTATGTGGTACACCTGAAACTAATATAACATTGTAAATTAACTATACTTCAATTTAAAAAAACTGAGAAAAGTAAGGGAAGATTTATCCGTGAAACGAGAACATGATGGTACTTTTTAAAAATAGAATAAATGGTGATGAAATAGTTCTTGGAAATTGAAACTGATGATTTATTACATACAAATGTCAACAGAAGAGGTAGAGGATAAAGTTTAATATGCCATAAAGTGGACAAAAAGACAGCAAAATGAATAATAGAATAATAATGATAAGAAAATTAGAATGCTGGTTCAGGAGGTGTAATATCTAGCTAAAGTTCTAGAAATCAGGAATGGAGGAAATTCTCAAAAAAAACCACCCAATTTTCTAGAACTAAGAATCTCCATTTTGAAAGAGCCTACTGGGGTCAGTCTCATGAGCATGAAACCTGATAGTCATAGAGGACCTTGAGCTTAGAAGGACCTCCCCACGCTTAGCTTAGTGCTCTGCTGTCATCATCCTGAAATTCTTAATAATTTTTGAACAAGAAGCCCCGCATTTTCATTTTGCACTGGGCCCTGGACATAATATAGCTGGTCCTAGGGTCAACCTACAATTCTATACTCAGCCAAACTATCAATCAAGTTTGAAGAAAGAATAAAGGCATTTTCAGATACTCAATGAGTCTAAAAATTTGACTTTCTATGCATTCTATTTCAGGAAGCCACTGGGAGATACATTTGACCAAAACAAGAACATACACTAACTCTAATACAGATAAGTGAAGAAGGGAAGCCTCCACAGGAGAGATATGTGCCCATCCTAGGAATTAACTAGTCTAGATTGAAGTAGGAGTACAGAGGAAAGGAAGTAGGGGGGAAGTCTCTGGGGGTGAAAATGGAACTGACGAACAATGGAACTGATGGTATGTTTGGAACTTTGTTTTGACAGATCAGTTGAGCATAAAATTATAAAAATACAATGATTATGAAATCAAGGAGAAAGAAAAAAGTTATACAAGATAGAAGTCATTTGATTGACACTATTTGATTGAGAAGTGAATAATATTTAGAAATTACACTGCTATAAACAGTAGTGACTTAAAAACAAAATAAGGTACAATAAAACTCTTTTGAGAAGATGAGGGTAGGGAAGTTGGTGAAATTAATGTACAAGAGCTATTCCTCTATTAACATTACAGATGTCAGTTGGTAAAGTTTGAAATTGATAAATCAAAAAATAGTAAAAGATATTATTTGGAAATATGTTAAAGAACAAATAACTAAACCGAACTAAACCATTTAGATTATTTAATTCTGGGAAATTGACTGCTGTTTTTTGATAATAATAAAAAGAGTTTTAATGAAATAATCCCCTATTAAAGTAGAATGTTTGATATACTGCTCACAAAACAAGTGACAACTTAGAAGTCAGGTCCTATACTTGGTAATTTTGGAACCACTGACCATGACAAATTTAAAGGACTGAAAAATAACAAGATGTCAAAATTCATCTTGAATTGGAAGCAAAGCAAGACTTTAAAAGGGTACAAAATATTCCAATCATGAGTTGATGGTTATGTTGAACTCTAGTCGTTCTAGCCTCTTTTGGATGCATAGTGAAGCCAAAGGAAAGAAGATTATACACGATAATTAAATATATACCTGTTCATCACATGTTCCAGGCTCATGGACTAAACTGACTGAAAACAGGCATGTATGTTTTAGATTTGAGGTAGACACAGAAAAGGAAATATATATGTGAAAAAGAGAAAGGGAGATATGGGGAAATATCAATAGTATAAAATATTAGAGTAGAGTGAACTATGATGGCTGAATTTATTACATATTTTTTGCAGAATCAGAGAAAGGGGAAAAGTATATTGAGCAGTGTTACAAAAATCAAATTAGAATGTAGTTTAAAAAGAATTAAAGTGAGTAGACAAGAGGTTGGGCATAAAAAGAACATGATGAATCTGGGGTGCTCCTAAAGCAATAAGGGGCTAGAAACCAGAAAAGTCTATGACTGTATTGGCCGAGTAAAGCAACTTCAGCACCAGTTCCACCAAAAATAAAAAAGGAATGTTCAAAAATGCGCTTGGGACATTTACTCCTAATTAATGCAGTACTTGTACCAACATGCTTCAAAAATACACTACCAGAGAAGGAAAATCATATTAAAATAGATTTTTAAAGAAATGTGCTTACAAAAATATAAAACTATGGAAAGAAAAGTCAACATGGAATTTTTCCAATTACAATAAATCATAAACATCAGAAAACCTAAGAAGCAGAAATATTTCCATGGCAAATACCATCAAAATCCTATCAGCGTGCAGAGAAGTAGAGAAATCCTTCTGTTACTCTTGACACTCAGAGATAGAAAAATTGGGATCAATTAAAGAAGAGTGTCTTGAAAGAGCAGTCCTTCTGTTGGGATGAAATTGGTGGCATAATAAGTGACCAAACTGACTTCTAATTAATTGATTGAGAAGATGGCTTTTATTGTGAAGGTTGCTGTATGTATTAGAAAAATTATTTTAGGCTTATTTGAATAATTCTCTCTCTCTCCTTCCCCCCCTTCTTCCCCTCCCCCTTTTCCTGTCCCTAACACTCTCCCTTTACCACCCTCCCTCCCTCCCAATCTCCGCCCCACCCATCTCTCTCCATGTTGTATATGAATACTCTGGATTTCAAGACACCACTAAAATTGGAGGACAAAAATTCATGTTTGATTTTGCTGAGTTTTCCTTGCCTCCATAGAAATGTAACTTTTATATACATGATCTCTCAGGATTGTTGGAAATAATTCTTTCCTTATGAGATCTTAGGAATGTTATATTGACATTGACAGAAGCAGTTCTGAGAATGCATCTTCACTTGTATAAATTACTGAGTCCCAAATTTAGTATAGCTTAACAATAGGAATAAAAAAATAAACAAAAGACTCTCAAATGAATTAGTCACATTCTAACTAGGAAATAAAACAACTGTGAACATTTAAAACTGAGAATTCAGTTCTTGAAATTGATTACTGGGATGATGCAAGATGGTAAGACAACCAGGAGAATAGTGTAGGCCCCTCTAAATAAGCAACTACAGGAAGCTTTTGGAGGATCAAAGGAAAGAGGCAGTGTCCTCAGATCCTAGCACCTTTGGGGGTTCCTGCAGAAGAACGGAGCACCAGTGGTCCTGTCCAGAAGGGGCATCTGGAACCACAGAAGAGACACAGCTGATGCAAGAAGGTTTTCCTAAGTGCAGAGAGGGAGGGAGAAATGCACTGGCTTTTCTCTTCCTCCTCACTTATCCTGTAATCTCCTGGCAGTGTCTGCCTTTGGCCAAATCCAGCCAGATGCCAGTTGACACAGGAGGCTGGGAAATTCAGCTGTGATGATACAGAGCAGAGTAGGGATAAAACAAGGAATAAATCCAAGGGCAAAGAGGTCAAGAACCCAAATACACAGTAACCAGAAATTGTCAAAAATTTTTTCTGAGATTTGGAAATAAGGCAGAAAGGTGAGTGGCATGTCTTCTCTCTAACATTGGGACAAATCCAGTGAAGGGTTATCTAAAGGAATGTATGTAGGTCAGTTTGCTATTGATTAAAGGATCCAGATTTAATGAAACTATTTGTTCATTGTACTTGTAGATTTCTGTCTGGTAGAAATGATAAAACTTTTTATTCAGTGGAACAAACAACCTCACAGGTTTAAGACCTTGTTAGACATTAGCCAGTTGTGCATCTACCCCAGCAGTCTTATCAGAATATTGCTTATATACACCTAGCTTCTTAAATGCCTTTTGAGCAAGTCATAACTTGTCACTGATTTCCTTACTATGGATTTAAGCAAAAATTTGGTACATGTTTAATTTGTATTTGCATGATTCATGATTTTACCTTTTTGAAAAGTATATTTTAACAAAAGTACTAAAAATTTTTGTACAATTTATACCAATACTCTGAACATGTAAAACAATTAAAAATGCAGCTAAATCCAGAGCTGAAGGATGAATATAATAACAAGAAAATATTTCCTCTCTCCATTCCATTCTCTCTGTTTCTTTCTTTTCTTCCTTCCTTCCTTCTTTTCCTTCCTTCCTTCTTTCCCTTCCTTCCTTTCTTTCTTTCTTTCTTTCTCTTTCTTAACTAATAAAGACATGGCTCTCATGAGTTCCTAGAATGTAGGTGAAAACTTTTTTAAATTGGCCCTAGAAGAGATGCTCCAAATAGCAACTCTTTGAAGAAACCACACCTTCCTAGCAGATCCACACAGAGGTAGTGCTATGCTCACCTGTATGCATTTTTTGTTATCGAAAATACAGACCAAGCACTGATCCTGTCCCAGGAGACTACCATAGTCTCACTACACAGTCACAGATAGAAATCTCCACATAATTTTGCTTCTAAGGCCTTTGCTCCTAATTGAGGCAAACAAGGCAAGTAATTCAGCAAGACAGATTTCTGATTTTAAACATGAAACATATTTCTGATTTTAAACATGACATGCTAAACAATAAGAAACTGCCCTAGGTCAATTTTTCCCATGACTTGTTTTCAGGGAATTCTCAGTGGTCTGGATTTTCTTGCTAGAGAGTTGTTAGATGCTAGAGTCACACCTCACATTAGGTGCTTTTCTGCAAATTCCTCCAACACGATCGAGGTAAATGCAGCCCCAACTGTATTAAGATGCACTGCTCTGGAGTTTCAGCAGGCATTTCAAATAAAATTGAATGGCCCTGTGAGACAATAATGTGGTGTGAGACACTATCAGAAAGCTCTTCACCTGGAATGATTCACAAAATCAAAAAGGGTCCTTATCCAACTCTTTTGAATCTCTGCCATGACTAGGTTACAGTGAGTGCCTGGCAATTTTATATTGTTACACCCTTAGTTACAGTCTATTTAAGGTCAATCAGTCCACAGCACTAGACCTATGTCAAATCCATGTCCCCTGTGACATATATACCATATGTGTCTGGCCAAAAGGACATGATGACTTCTAGATCTTGATCTTTCTGGAAGATCATGATTTCTTCAGAAAACATCTTTAATATGGTGATTAAACAGGTCATTTTCTTGAGAAAATCTTGAATTCTTAGTCTTTTCTTTCATCCCTACAAAGATTCCAACTTGCATCAAGACAAAGGCTAATTAGGAAATGGGCCTGGTTAAAAATGTGATTTAATATGCTTAAATAATTAAGTCAAGCTTCTAATTTCAAAGTTTCTAGTGGTTATGCCACAAACACTCCACAATTTGCAGGGGCAAATAACCTAAGGCATAAAATTTTAGCATTGTTTTTTCCAGATCTTTAACCAGAAATGCTGACTCAAAGCCTTCAATTCTATGTTTTGGTAGCCTTAGACAGACAGAAGATTTAGTATTAGAATGGGGTCCTCAAAGAAGCAGTGATCAGTAAAATTGACAGTCATATCAGAGGGATTTATGAATCACTTTGATTCTTTAGCAGTTTTACACATTTTTGTCTGGGGTATATAGGTAAGTGGAGACATTGTTTATGCATTATGGGCAGTATTTCAAGATCATACAGATTCTTGTCAATACTCAAAATAAAAATGAAACAGTATTTCATGCAGATCCAAACGTAAGAGTCGGCTTAGAAGTCAATACCTGCTTGACTTTCCAGAAAGAGTCCTCACCCTGGTAAACGCAATCCCATTCTCTATAGTAGCTCAGCAATGGTTAATGTGTGGCGGGGGGAGAAAAATCTGGTAGAATTGACCAACCCAAGAAGGCTTGAAGTTCCTTTATTTTATTTTTAATTTTTTAAAGTAAGCCAAATGCAGTTTAAGCAGATTTGCTCAGAATGGTAGGAACACAAGCATTACGTGAAAGCTTAAGGTTGAAATTCCAAGGTTCAACTTCATTTCTTTATTTTTTTTCTACTCAGACCCTTTGTATTGGCAAATAACAAAGACTTTCATAGTTTCTTAGAGATTCTTCATAAATTATCTTCTATTAAACAATAACTAGGGTATAATGAAAATAAGGTATCTAGGCAGTATTCTTAAAAAGTAGATTTTCATTTTTTTTAGCTTGGTTTTTTTATATAAATCATATTTATTATATATATTATTATATAGGCAATGAATATTCACTGTCAGTAGGCAGAGGACAAGCAGATTTTCAACACTTGCTTGTAGTAGGAGAAAAAACACCATCCTATAATTCTTAGCAAGCACAACCTAAATCATTATAATCTATAGGATCTCACAAAGCATGCCACCACAACAGAACCAGAGAGCTCTTTAAGATATATAATAAGGTAAAAAGGTTATTCTCTCTTTGTTTCCTTATTTATTTAAGGTCCATACCCCTTTGGGCTTAACAGCTATGCCTGTTTTTCAACTTCCAGAATAATCTCACAGTATAGAAATTGGGCCTGTCTTTTGTGTTCTCAGAGTTAGAAAGCAATAGCCAAATAGCAAAGATCAAAGCCCCATTTGCTTTCATTCTTCCTCAGGGTTGGTTTCATGGGGAGCCTATGACCAACCAAAACAAAGTAGTTTTGGTTGCAGGGGAAGAGTAACCTTCCTTATAGATTGTACATTCATGGATCTGACTTCTAGAAATCCTGCTTTCCTCTTCTTTCCATAGTGAATCAATCCTGGTTTCCTACCCTGTAGCTTTTGGGGCTTCAGATTTATAGCACTGACCTATTTTAAGGAGAAGATTTTTGTAAGATTTCAAATATGGAAGTTTTTCTTCTTTCTTGTTTTTTGGCCTTTACTTTTTACCAGAGTAAATCATGCACAAAATTAAATACATCTATTTAATTTTTAAATATATAACTAAATATTATATATTTGAAATCCTTTCCTAAAAATTAGCAGTTTCTTCACCCACCCAGCCTCACTCTATGCTCTGTTCACAGAAGACATCTACTTTAAAATATTTTGTCTGTTTCTTGTGGGATTTTTCTCCCTATTTTTTAATGATATACTTATTTTTCTATTTCCTGATTTATCAATATTGGATGCTACCTATCAGTTTCCTGTTATGGTAGTTGAAGATTTAGGTGTTTTACATGTCTGACTGACCATTTTACCTTATTCTAAATTCCCAATACTGCTCTATACAACTCTTAATCAATAATCAATGTCTACATTTTATGATTATGTATATAATGCTCATTACATGGCCAAATGGTGTATAATGATTACATTTCCATTCCTGGATTACTAAAAACTTCCTGAATTATTAAGCACTTTATTTTTTACTATCATTGTTTTTTTTTATGTCTATTCTAAATTCCACCTCCCCCAAATCCCATTTATATCTGCTAAATATCAATCAGCAATTCCCCCTTTTATTCTGGAGACGTCTGTCTTAGAGCTCTTTATCTTCTGGTTCAAATCTGGATGAGTTGTTTTCCAGATCTGAAACACAGCTGTCATTCTGAGACCTCCTTTGGCCACACTCCCTCACTCTAAACAGGGTATAGAGCCCCTGTTTCTGGATTCTATGACTTCCTCGTTTCTAAATTCTCCCATTTTGTTGGAAAGAGCACAGTCTCCAGTAGTTACCAAGAAAATGTATATGTGACATAAATCTTTGAATCTCTGCTAAAAATCTTTGTTCTTTCTTCTCATTTGATTGACAGCTTGACAGACTATTCTAGATTGATAAGCATTTTCTCTCAAAATTTGAAAATTTTGCTTCATTTCTTCTGCTAAAGGGTGTCATGTGCTTGGTCACTCTGTTCTGTTCTGACAGTCCTTCTGTTTCCATATTTCAAAAATTCATTAAAATATCCTACTCTCTAATGCCACCTTTTTTCTTCTCTTTGATTTTGTAAGTTTATAAAATTTTACTCTTCTAGTATCATTTTAGGGGAGGTCTCAAGTAGGAAAAAAATAGACACATGTGACCACCCACTATCTTTATTCAAAAGTAAGCATTTTCTTTTCTTGCTGCCTAACTAAATTAACAAAAAGAAGATGATAAGGTATAGCTAAGATGAAAACTAATTTTTGATGAAGTACCTCAATAATTAAAAAAATATTAATAATGAAGCAGGAAACAGAAGGCTGGTGCAAATGGGCATAACCCATTTGGTATAGAAAAAATTACAGAGTGTTTTTCACAAACAGGAGAAAATTTGTCTTTTCTGGGGCAGAAAAAATGACTGGAGAAACAAGGAATAGATCAGCTCGATGCTTTGTGATGACCTAGAGGGGTGAGATAGGGAGGATGGGAGGGAGGCTCAAGAGGGAGGGGATATGGGGATATATGTATACTTATAGTTGATTCACTTTGTTGTAAAACAGAAACTGACACAACATTGTAAAGAAATTATACTCCAATAAAGACAAAAAGAAAAAAGAAAGAATTATAGCTGAAAGTCCATTGGGATAGTAGGGAGAATTGAGTTTGTTATAGAAAAGAGAAACTCAGTATCTTGATTGGCATGCAATTCAATGGTTTTCCACTTTGTTACTCCCATCCACCCCCATGACTCTACAACTATAAAGGCTCAAGGAGACACATTCTAAGGGAGTCTGTGTACTCTAAAATGCATGAGTCATTTTCATTTGTTAATTTTAGCATTAATTTTCTGTCTTCAACAGTTACTTTAGAATTTTTATTTAAAGGTGTGATATGCTCTCAAGTTCTGTAACACATATGCTGGCTTTCTACTGCAATTTGGTTTTAAAATGTCCCATGAAAAAATCATGCTGAAGAATGTTATAATGAGTGCTTTGTCTTAGTGGTATTTAAAAGGACATTACTTTTCAAAGAAGCTACTTAAAACAAGCCTGCGGAACAAACAGTCATGCAGCTTTGAGACGATAGCGATAAAATAGCAAAGTAATGTCAGGAAACCTATCTGAATGCTAACCATATGGACTAGAAGACTTGATCTAAACTCCAGTAAACAACTGCCCCATGAAAGAGCCAGATGTTGAGCAAATGCTGCTGCTGCTACTGCTGCTAAGAAAGGGAAAATAACTATTCACACTCAATGTACATTACATTCACCATGTGCTTTTACAACCAGAAGAGAACTGAAGAGAGCAGAGGAGTGTGACAAATGTCAGTATGTTCAAGACATGAGGTTGTAAACATGTTATTATTTTTTAAAGCTACCTCTCTCAATGGCCGCTTAGACTGTTGTACACTCAATCTGATTCAGCAAATGAGTATTGATTGAAAGGGGAAAATATTTTTTAATGCAGCGAACAAGCAAGTGGTTAATTCAGCTTCTACAGCCACATGTTTTTGAGTTTAATATTAAATGCAGTTAAGATATTTTAAAGAAATAAACCTTGGACTAAAATGTTGAAGATAAGAAAACAATACATTACCAATGTAGTTTTGTATGCTTTTTTTATTGACCATCTAGATCATTCCACCAGTACCTGTGACTTTCCATCATCTGAAACCATGTCACACTCAACACAGTGATGGTATTATTGCAGACAGAATGTTAGTACTATCTAGTTTAATCTTGAAATTGGAGTAGACCCATCCAGTTAACTCCGATGATTCAACTCACTCACCCCATAGAGAAGATTTTTAACCATAATCTTAACCTCTCTACCACTCTTCCCCTCACTTGTCCTCATTATCTTCTTGCTCTTGAGCTCCCTCCTTTAATCATTCCCTGTTATGTAAACCTTCCTCTATTACCCATGCTCAACTAGGTCTTGGCTATTCCTCTACTCCCAGAGGAGATGGTCACTGTCAAGGGAAGTCACTGCATCCTTTTTTTAAAAAACACCATTACTGAGATACATTTAACATATAAAAATTGTATATATGTA
This sequence comes from Balaenoptera borealis, assembly GCF_965194805.1. Taxonomy (NCBI): domain Eukaryota; kingdom Metazoa; phylum Chordata; class Mammalia; order Artiodactyla; family Balaenopteridae; genus Balaenoptera; species Balaenoptera borealis. Next base: position 51,494,756 of record NC_138863.1, on the reverse strand, counting down.
AGGTATGCAACTTGATGTTTTGATATCAGTATGCATTGTGAAAAGATCACAATTAAGCTAAATAACTTATCCATCATCTGTACATAGTTATTTGGGTGTCAGTGTGTGTGTCTGTGTGTGATAAGATTTACTTTAACAGCTATCCTTTTAGCAAATTTCAAGTATAAAATACAGCATTGTTAACAGTCAACTTGATATACATTTTTCAAGTTGGTAACCCTTCCTCCAATCTCTAAGCTTGACTTTATCAATCGTTTTCCCTAAGAAAACTTTCTGTGTAGATGAAATTCACCCCTTTGAACTAATTAGGTTCATAAGTGTCCTTGTTACTGCTATACAGCCTCCAGCAACCTTAACTCAAGCATCTAAAAACTCAGCACAAAGGCATCACTTCTCATCAAATTTCAACTCTCAGTTCCATTGCATACAACATACCCCAGGATCCAAGTACTGACATCCCCTTACACCCATATCATATCTCATATCTTAATACTGAAGTTTTGTGTTAGTTGTGTATGTGTATGTATTTATACATATACATAAGCTTCCAAACTGGCATTATTTCCCTACATATACCAATAATTTAATTGAATATTTTGAAATTATAAATGATTAATCCAATATATGAATATATAGTCTACATGTATGTGTCTTGTGGCATAATAAGTCTCTTAGTCCTAAATTACCATTGGCAGTCCTGTTTATTCAAAAAACTATTTAAAATCTACCTAAAGATCATAAAACTTATTTAATTCTCACAAAAACCTTAATGAATTATTCGCAATTTTAAAATGAGGGCACTGAGGCTCAGAGTTTTAACTAAACTGTTCACATCTACACAATTAAATAGTGGAAGAGGTAAATCTGAAACTAGTATATATTTCTCAAAAATCCATGCCTTTTCCTTCTATACCAAGCTAAATATAAGACTAAGATTATGTTTGGCAAATACCTGAAACAACCAAGCTAAATATAAGACTAAGATTATACTTAGCAAATACCTGAAACAACCAAGCTAAATATAAGACTAAGATTATACTTAGCAAATACCTGAAATATTGATCAATGTCAATAAGCAATAGGGAAGAAATGTTTTCTTCTCAAATCCTTACATTCTAAACTGTCAACTTTTGATGTATTCATTCCTAAGGATTGGTAAAAGTGATAGCAAAGTAAATAGTACTGGACATCTTTTGAGTGTCCACATACGTACAGCCAGGTAAGTCCTATAGTTAGTAGTAAATGGTCACCTATACGGCATAATTACAGTGGTTCTTATGGAATTTTTCAACCAACAAATCTTTCTGAGAATAACACAACACATTGCTTAAACTGTTCTCCTTTGAGGAGTCTACCTTATCAATATGGGAACATGGTTTTGGTATGAAGGGTACCTGAGTTTCACACACACACACACACCATACACACTTTATAACTCAGTGGCAGCCTTCCTTAAATGCTGTACAATATAAACTCTTAGATTTGAGAAAATGATAAAACAATATGGGGCTCTGTTTGGGCTTTTGATTTTATTTCTGAAGCTGTTTTTTTATTTAATCTTTTCAACTATTAACTCAGAACAAATCATGAGTGACCATTAGTTTAACAAGGAAAGACACATATCTGAAGATTTTCTGAAAGGAAACAAAAAACACTTCCTTTCAGAAGAAAATAAATCATTCTTAGGAACTGCAGTCCTGATCCCCAAACAGAAGACACAAAGGAGCATCACTCTAACTTGGTGTTTTTTGACACACATTTAAAGATTATAAAGTGAAAGCCAGACAAGGGAGAATGCTTTTGATTAAATTAGTGATTAGCTAGAACTCCATGGCAACACACCAACACTTGTGAAAAGCATTGTGTCTTAAAAATTGTACATTATCAAACTCCATTTTAACATCTTGTTCTAAGGATGGAGTAAAATGTCAACGACACCTGACACTTAACGGCATTTAGGATAACTGGGGCATTAGAAGCTCAAGGTGGCTGTTCTGTAATAGTAAAAGTTACTATTATCAAGTACATACCTTCTTTTTCTCCCAGGTACAACTGAATTAGGTCCCAGTTTTCAAGTAGCTAGTGACCTGATAGCTCTTACCTGTCCTATTGCAGGAAAGCATATATGAGTTTGGGAATTCAATAGGCAGTAAGGTAAGGAGATGGCCTATATGGAAGAACACAGGGATGTGCTACTGGCAAGAAGGGATAAGGCCCCACTGAAGCCCCATTACCTATGATTTTAAATTCTAGTAAGGAGTCTGGACCTTACACTACATGAAGGAATTTAGGAAATGGTCATGATGAAAGCAGTTTTTTTTTTTTTTTAACATCTTTGTTGGAGTATAATTGCTTTACAATGGTGTGTTAGTTTCTGCTGTATAACAAAGTGAATCAGCTATACATATACATACATCCCCATATCTCCTCCCTCTTGCCTTTCCCTCCCACCCTCCCTATCCCACCCCTCTAGGTGGTCACAAAGCACTGAGCTGATCTCCCTGTGCTATGCGGCTGCTTCCCACTAGCTATCTATTTTACGTTTGGTAGTGTATATATGTCCATGCCACTCTCTCGCTTTGTCCCAGCTTACCCTTCCCCCTCCCCATGTCCTCTGAAAGCAGTTTTTGATAGGTTTATCTGGCTTAGTTTTTAGCTAGAAAGAATCTTAAATCCAAAGTAATATTTATACTTATAGGTAAATAGCTGCGTTAGAGGATTTTATCAACTGATGTATCACCAAGAGTTTAATTAGATGACTAAGAATTATAATACAAAATTAGTGCACAAAATCAAATTGAGCAAACTCACAAACTTGAAGAATCATTGGCTAATTTTTTATTTTCACTATCTTTGCTACAGAGTAATAAAAATATATTTTGAATGGAAATGATTATAGATTGAATTTCATTATAATGTTATTAACTGTCAGATATGCAACAGATTGGTGTTGCTTTAAGGGACATGTTGGCTAAAATTATTCAGAAGAAAAAAAATCAGATTTCCTTCATCTAAGTCAATAGAAAATATAGATGAGTGGTGATTTTTAAAATAAAAGCATAAAATTAAATCCTCTCTTTCCTAGGTTTTTAATCATTCCTTTATACAAATTTCTGTCATCAGTATATAAACATGCTGAATATTTTCCCATAAAATAACTGCTAACACTTATTAAGCACTTACATTGTGTCAGAAACTCTTTTAAGTGCTTTACACTTATTAACTCATTTGATCTTACATCAATCCTTTTGGGTGACTTACGTTTATCTTGATTTTATAATGAAGAATCTGAGATAGCAGGATATTAAGTAGCTTGCCCTAGATCACACATAACTAGTAAGTAGTTTCTTAGATAGGTAGCCAGCCAGTCTTAAATATTATACTAATTACCATGCTATCCTTAGTCCTTTCTAGCTACTACTCTTGTACTCTTTTGCCTTCCCTTCATTACCAAACTTCCCCCAAAATAGTCACAGTCTTACCTCTGATTCACTCTTCAGGGCCCACCTTCCACCTCTGCCATGGCACTGAAACCAGTCTTGCCTATACCATCATGATTTCTTCATGGCTACATCCAAGGATACTCCTTGGTCCTATGCTTCTCACTCTCTGCAGCATGTATCACTTCTGAACATTTTTGGAATGTTTTTCTTTCTTGTTTTCTCTGGCATCATCTTATATTTATTTGGTATGCTAAAGTTTTTTCTCAGTTTTTCTTCTTTTTCTCTAATTGCCCTTGCAGTACAATAGAGTGAGTAGAGTATAACTCTCCCCTCCTAAACATTTGCTACATTGGTGGTGACCTTGACCATGTGAGTTGCTTTGACCAAGGCAATGTGTGTCTTGAAACAAATGGCAGTCTTGAATGTATTTGCAGTTCTGCTTGTTCTCTGGGATCCTGAGATCCACCAGGAGAAAAACATACACCAAATAGTAGCTGGCTAATGACAATGAGGAAACACATGGAGCAGACCTGAATCTAGCCTACAGCCTGGAGACAAGCTGAGATGATCCCAGATGAGTTAAGCAGAAAAACAGCAGACTTGCAGACCCATGAATAAGAAATCAAACGTTTAAAATCAAATGTTGTAAACCATTGGGAAGTCATAGGTTCAGACACACTATCAAAGTGTGAGACTGCGATAAACGGCAAATAAATTACCATACACGACTCTTAGTGTTTTCATTTGCAAAGTTGGGGGAAAAAAACCAGTGTATGCTTTGCTTGGGTTGTTGAGGAAGTGAAGCATATGAAATAATGCATGTGAAGTGCTTAGCACAGTGACTGAATAACTGACATATAATATGAGCCCAATTAATGCTTGATATTATTATTATTACACCAAAGAATGGTATCCTCATCTCCAGACTCAAATATGCTACTAAAAAGCTGCTCTGGGAGGTTACTTAGAGACCTTAAAATCTACAGGTGCCATCATGAGCTCATTGTATTCCTCCTCCTATGGTACCTAACACTGAAAATGACAATCAGTTTCACACAGCTCACAAGCAAGCAGACTAAGTGTCCCCTCTGCCTTCTCCTTCATTAACCCTTTTGTCCATTTTTTTTTTCAATTTACCTCCAATATATGTCATTTATTCATCTCCTCTCCTTACTGCTACCACCTTAATTCACTTATTTTACTGCATTAGTCCCTATTTTAGTTAAAGTATTGCTAACTATTATAAGAGATAAAACTCCAGCCTAGTAGCTTAACACAATCACAGTTTATTTCTCACTCATAAAAAGTTGTGAGTTTCTGGTTAATAAATGATTTAGGACCTAAGTTCTTTCCTTCATATGGTGCCACTATTTTCAATACATGGCTTCCATGATCACTGGACTCACGCATATCAAGCCAATGGAGTGGGAAAGAGCATAGATTGTTGCATGTAGAAGGCTTTATGTTAAGACATCAAAGTGGTGCTCATAACTTCCATTCATCTTACACTGAGGAGAAATCAGTTACATGGTCACATCTCACTTTATGGGAGACTGGGAAGGGCAATTCAACTGTGTGCCAAGGAAAGAGAGTGATGGGTGTGATGGACAGTTAGCCATATGTTGCCCCACTTCCCTTACTGGCCTCTGTGCTTCCAGCGCTGGTCCTTCTGCCATCCATTTCCTGGCAGGGGCCAGAGGGATTTTTTGGATAAACAAAATTTTTACCTTTCTGAACTTGTCTCATGCCTATCTCTTCATCGTGCACTAGGATCTACTCACGTTGATTTTTTTTTGGTTCCTTGACCATCCAAACAAATTCCTTCCTGGAGTATTTGTACTGGCCCTTCTCTCTTCCTAGAACACTCTTCTATAATCTTCACATGGCTGGCACCCTTCTTCTCACTAAGACTTCAGCTTAAATGACACCTCTTCAGAGAAGCCCTCCCTGACAACCCAATCTAAAATAGTCATCCAGTCACTTTCTAGCACATCCATCTATTGTAATGTTCTGCATAGAACTTATGACAATTTGATATGTTACTTTCCATCAGGAATCTACTTAGTATTTCTGTCTATCTATCTATCTATCTATCTATCTATCTATCTATCTATCTATCTATCTATCTATCATCTATCGAATCTATGTATCTATGTAACTATTCACTTATCTATCTATTCGTCCCACAGTCCCACAGTATAAGTAGGCAGAGATCCTTGTATGTTTTATGTACTACCCTACTACCCAGCATGCTAGCATTGTTTAATACATCGTTAGTGTTCAGTAAATTTGACTCACAACACACTAATGAAGTGTGTTGAAATTTCTATGCAATGAGCTAGGCACACTTTAATGCCCCAACCAACTCTACTGAGCTGAAAAAGGCAAAGCAAGTTTGTTGCTTAAATTAACATTGCAAAAGATAGCTGTAGCTGAAGGCTAAATTTACTAGGAAACAAACTGGTCAAATTATGCCTAAAGAAAGGCTTAGCTGACCAACTTGTGTCCTCTTCTCTTTCCACTGAGCCTAAAAATCTGAGTGGAATATCTGGGGATAGAAAACATAATATGTTTTTCTCTACTTATTCAGGACTTTTTTCCCCAAATAAAATTTATTTTTACACGCAGTGAAACCACTAAACTTTAGAGTCTGGGACAGAATAGCTTCTTCAATTTAATGAATTAAATTATTCTCCCTGTTTACATCAGAAAATCTTAGTGTAAAGACAGAACAAACTTATAATGTGGTATTTAAAAGTTAAAAAGCACAGTAGAAAGCCAAATTCTTTTTTTTAAATTGGGGTAGAGTTGTTTTACAATGTTGTGTTAGTTTCTTCTGTACAGGGAAGTGGAGTTCCTGTGCTATACAGCAGGTTCTCATTAGTAATCTATTGTATACATATTCGTGTATATATGTCAATCCCAATCTCCCAATTCATCCTACACCCCCTTTCCCCCCTTGGTGTCCATAAGTTTGTTCTCTACATCTGTGTCTCTATTTCTTCCTGGCAAACTGGTTCATCTGTACCATTTTTCTAGTTTCCACATATATGTGTTAATATATGATATTTGTTTTTCTCTTTCTGACTTGCTTTACTCTGTATGACAGACTCTAGGTCCATCAACATCTCTACAAATGACCTAATTTCATTCCTTTTTATGGCTGAGTAATATTCCATTGCATATATGTGCCACATCTTCTTTATCCATTCATCTGTCTATGGGCATTTAGGTTGCTTCCATGACCTGGCTATTGTAAACAGAGCTGCAATGAACATTGGGGTGCATGTGTCTTTTTGAATTACAGTTTTCTCTGGGTATATGCCCAGTAGTGGGATTGCTGGGTCATATGGTAATTCTATTTTCATTTATTTATTTATTTATTTAAAAAAATTTTTTTAAAACATTTTTTATTTCTCTTTTAATGTTGTATCTGTTTTATTTATTTATTTTTAGCTGCATTGGGTTTTCTTCACGGCTTTCTCTAGTTGAGCCAAGTGGGGGCTACTCATTGTGGTGTGTGGGCTTCTCATTGTGGTGGCTTCTCTTGTTGGGGAGCACGGGCTCTAGGGACGCAGGCTTCAGTAGTTGTGGCACATGGGCTCAGTAGTTGTGGCTTGTGGGCTCTAGAGCACAGGCTCAGAAGTTGTGGCACACAGGCTTAGTTGCTCTGTGGCATGTGGGATCTTCCCAGACCAGGGCTCAAACCCGTGTCCCCTGCATTGGCAGGTGGATTCTTAACCACTGTGCCACCAGGGAAGCCCAAATTGTTAGTTTTTTAAGGAACCTCCATACTGTTCTCCATAGTGGCTGTATCAATTGACATTCCCACCAACAGTGCAAGAGGCTTGCCTTTGCTCCACACCCTCTCCAGCATTTGATGTTTGTAAATTTTCTGATGATGGCTATTCTGACCTGTGTGAGGTGATACCTCATTGTGGTTTTGATTTGCATTTCTCTAATAATTAGTGATGTTGGGCAGCTTTTCATATGCCTCTTGGCCATCTGTATGTCTTTGGAGAAATGTCTATTTAGGGCTTCTGCCCATTTTAGGATTGGGTTGTTTGCTTTTTTAATGTTGAGCTGCAAGAGCTGTTTATATATTTTGGAGATTGATCCTTTGTCCGTTGATTCATTTGCAAATATTTTCTTCCATTCTGACGGTTGCCTTTTTGTCTTGTTTGTAGTTTCCTTTGCTGTGCAAAAGCTTTTAAGTTTCATTAGGTCCCATTTTTTAATTTTTGTTTTTACTTCCATTACTGTAGGAGGTGGGTCTAAAAAGATCTTGCTGTGATTTATGTTAAAAAGTGTTCTTCCTATGTTTTCCTCTAAGGGTTTTATAGTGTCTGGCCTTACATTTAGGTCTTTAATCCATTTTGAGTTTATTTTTGTGTATGGTGTTAGGGAGTGTTCTAATTTCATTCTTTTACATGTAGACGTCCAGTTTTCCCAGCACCACTTATTGAAGAGACTGTCTTTTCTCCATTGTATATCCTTGCCTCCTTTGTCATATATTAGTTGACTTGGGTAGGTTTATTCCTAGGTATTTTATTCTTTTTGTTGCAATGGTGAATGGGATTGTTTCCTTAATTTATCTTTCTGATCTTTTGTTGTTAGTTTATAGGAATGCAAGAGATTTCTGTGCATTAATTTTGTTTCCTGCAACTTTACCAAATTCATTGATTAGCTCTAGTAGTTTTCTGGTAGCATCTTTAGGATTCTCTATGTATAGTATCATGTCATCTGCAAACAGTGACAGTTTTACTTCTTCTTTTCCAATTTGTATTACTTTCATTTCTTTTTCTTCTCTGATTGCCATGGCTAGGACTTCCAAAACTATGTTGAATATAAGTGGCGAAAGTGGACATCCTTGTCTTGTTCCTGATCTTAGAGTAAATGCTTTCAATTTTTCACCATTGAGAATGATGTTTGCTGTGGGTTTGTCGCATATGGTCTTTATTATCTTGAGGTAGGTTCCCTCTATGCCCACTTTCAGGAGAGTTTTTATTATAAATGGGTGTTGAATTGTGTCAAAAGCTTTTTCTGCATTTATTGAGGTGATCATATGGTTTTTATTCTTCAATGTATTAATATGGTTTATCACATTGACTGATTTGAGTATACTGAAGAATCATTGCATCCCTGGGATAAATCCCACTTGATCATGGTGTATGATCCTTTTAATGTGTTGTTGGATTCTGTTTGCTAGTATTTTGTTGAGGATTTTTGCATCTATATTCATCAGTGTTATTGGTCTGTAATTTTCTTTTTTTGCAGTAATTTTGTCTGGTTTTGGTATCAGGGTGATTGTGGCCTCGTAGAATGAGTTTGAGAGTGTTCCTTCCTCTGCAATTTTTTGGAAGAGTTTGAGAAGGATGGGTGTTAGCTCTTCTAAATATTTGATAGAATTCACCTGTGAAGCCATCTGGTCCTGGACGTTTGTTTGCTGGAAGATTTTCATCACAGTTTCCATTTCATTACTTGTGATTGGTCTTTTCATATTTTCTATTTCTTCCTGGTTCCATCTCAGAAGGTTTTACCTTTCTAAGATATTGTCCATTTCTTCCAGGTTGTCTATTTTATTGGCATAGAGTTGCTTGTAGTAGTCTTTTAGTATGCTTTGTATTTCTGCGGTGTCTGTTGTAACTTCCCCGTTTTCATTTCTAATTTTATTGATTTGAGTCCTCTCCTTCTTTTTCTTGATGAGTCTGGCTAAAGATTTATCAATTTTGTTTATCTTCTCAAAGAACCAGATTTTAGCTTTATTGATCTTTGCTATTGTTTTCTTTGTTTCTATTTCATTTATTTCTGCTCTGATCTTTATGATTTCTTTCCTTCTGCTAATTTTGGGTTGTGTTTGTTCTTCTTTCTCTAGTTCCTTTAGGTGTAAGTTTAGATGTTTGTATGAAATTTTCTTGTTTCTTGAGGTAGGATTGTATTGCTATAAACTTCTCTTTTAGAATTGCTTTTGCTGCATCCCATAGGTTTTGGATCATCGTGTTTTTGTTGTCATTTGTCTCTAGGTTCTTTCTGACTTCCTCTTGATTTCTTCAGTGATCTCTTGGTTATTTAGTAACATATTGTTTAGCCTCCATGTATTTGTGTTTTTTACATTTTTTCCCCTGTAATTGATTTCTAATCTCATAGCTTTGTGGTAGGAAAAGATGCTTGATATGATTTCAACTTTCTTAATTTGCTGAGGCTTGATTTGTGACCCAAGATGTGATCTATCCTGGAGAATGTTCCATGTGCCTTTGAGAAGAAAGTGTAATCTGCTGTTTTTGGATGGAATGCCCTATAAATATCAATTAAATCTATCTGGTCTATTGTGTCATTTAAAGCTTCTGTTTCCTTATTAATTTTCTGTCTGGATGATCTGTCCATTGGTGTAAGTGAGATGTTAAAGTCCCCCACTATTATTGTGTTACTGTCGATTTCCTCTTTTATAAACTGTTAGTATTTGCCTTATGTACTGAGGTGCTCCTATGTTGGGTGCATATATATTTATAATTGTAATATCTTCTTCTTGTTTTGATCCCTGGATCATTATGTAGTGTCCTTCCTTGTCTCTTGTAACATTCTTTATTTTAAAGTCTAATTTATCTGATATGAGTATTGCTACTCCAGCTTTCTTTTGATTTCCATTTGCATGGAATATCTTTTTCCATCCCCTCACTTTCAGTCTGTATGTGTCCCTAGGTCTGAAGTGGGTCTCTTGTAGACAGCATATAGATGGGTCTTGTTTTTGCATCCATTCAGCAAGCCTGTGTCTTTTGTTTGGAGCATTTAATACATTCACATTTAAGTAATTATCGATATGTATGTTCCTATGACCATTTTCTTAATTGTTTTGAGTTTGTTTTTGTAGGTCCTTTTCTTCTTTTGTGGTTCCCACTTAGAGAAGTTCCTTTAGCATTTGTTGTAGAGCTGGTTTGGTGGTGTTGAATTCTCTTAGCCTTTGCTTGTCTGTAAAGCTTTTGATTTCCCCATCGAATATGAATGAGATCTTTGCCAGGTAGAGAAATCTTAGCTGTAGGTTCTTCCCTTTCAGCACTTTAAATATATCGTGCCACTCCCTTCTGGCTTGTAGAGTTTCTGCTGAAAAATCAGCTGTTAACCTTATGGGAGTTCCCTTGTATGTTATTTGTCATTTTTCCCTTGTTTTTTTTAGTAATTTTTCTTTGTCTTTAATTTTTGTCAATTTGATTACTCTGTGTCTCGGCATGTTTCTCCCTGGGTTTATCCTGCCTAGGACTCTCTATGCTTCCTGGACTTGGGTGGCTATTTCCTTTCCCATGTTAGGGAACTTTTCGACTATAATCTCTTCAAATATTTTCTCTGGTTCTTTCTGTCTCTCTTCTCCTTCTGAGACCCCTATAATGTGAATGTTGGTGTATTTAATGTTGTCCCAGAGGTCTCTTAGGCTGTCTTCTTTTCTTTTCATTCTTTTTTCTTTTTTCTGTTCTGTGGCAGTGAATGCCACCATTCTGTCTTGCAGGTCACTTATCCTTTCTTCTGCCTCATTTATTCTGCTGTTGATTCCTTCTAGTGTATTTTTCCTTTCAGTTATTGTATTGTTCATCTCTGTTTGTTTGTTCTTTAATTCTTCTAGGTGCTTTTTCTTTAATTCTTCTAGGTCTTTGTTAAACATTTCTTTCATCTTCTTGATGTTTGTCTCCATTCTTTTTCTGAGGTCCTGGATCTTCCTCAGTATCATTATTATGAATTCTTTTTCTGGAAGGTTGCCTATCTCCACTTCATTTAATTGTTTTTCTGGGGTTTTATCTTGTTCCTTCATCTGGTACATAGTCCTCTGCCTTTTCATTTTGTCTATCTTTCTGTGAATGTGGTTTTCGTTCCACAGGCTGCAGGGTTGTAGTTCTTCATGCTTCTGTGTTTTTCTCTTTCTGATTTACCTCACTCTGTATGCCAGTCTCTAGGTCCATCCACATCTCTACGAATAACCTAATTTCGTTCCTTTTTATGGCTGAATAATATTCCATTTTACATAGGTACCACATCTTCTTTATCCATTTGTCTGTCAATGGACATTTAGGTTGCCTCCATTACCTGGCTATTGTAAATAGTGCTGCAGTGAACATTGGGGTACATGTGTCTTTTGAATTATGGTTTTATCTGTGTATATGCCCAGTAGTGGGATTGATGGATCATATGGTAGTTCTATTTTTAGTTTTGTAAGGAACCTCCATACTATTCTCCATAGTGGCTGTATCAATTGACATTCCCACCAACAGGGCAAGAGGGTTCCTTTTTCTCCACACCCTCTCCAGTGTTTATTGTTTGTAGATTTTCTGATGCTGCCATTCTAACTGGTGTGAGGTAATACCTCACTGTAGTTTTGATTTGCATTTCTCTAATAATTAGTGATGTTGAGCATCTTTTCATGTGCCTCTTGGCCATCTGTATGTCTTCTTTGGAGAAATGTCTATTTAGGTTTTCTGCCCATTTTTTGAATGGGCTCTTTGTTTGTTTGATATTGGGCTGCCTGAGCTGTTTATATATTTTGGAGATTAATCCTTTGTCCACTGCTTCATTTGCAAATATTTTCTCCCATTCTGAGGGTTGTCTTTTCTTCTTGTTTATGGTTTCCTTTGCTGAGCAAAAGCTTTTAAGTTTCATTAGGTCCCATTTTTTTGTTTGTTTGTTTTTATTTCCATTACTCTAGGAGGTGGGTGACAAAAGATGTTGTGTGGTTTATGTCAAAGAGTGTTCTTCCTATGTTTTCCTCTAAGAGTTTTATAGTGTCTGGCCTTATATTTAGGTCTTTAATCCATTTTGAGTTTGTTTTTGTGTATGGTGTTAGGGAGTGTTCTAATTTCATTCTTTTACATGTAGCTGTCCAGTTTTCCCAGCACCACTTATTGAAGAGGCTGTCTTTTCTCCATTGTATATCCTTGCCTCCTTTGTCATAGATTAGTTGACCATAGGTACATGGGTTTATCCCTGGGCTCTCTAACCTGTTCCACTGATCTGTATTTCTGTTTTTGTGTCAGTAACATATTGTCTTGATTACTGTAGCTTTGTAGTATAGTCTGAAGTCAGGGAGTCTGATTCCTCCAGCTCCATTTTTTTTTTCCCCAAGATTGCTTGGGTATTCGGGGTCTTTTGTGTCTCCATACAAATATTAAGATTTTTTGTGCTAGTTCTGTAAAAAATGCCATTGGTAATTTGATAGGGATTGCATTGAATTTGTGGATGGCTTTGGGTAGTATAGACGTTTTCACAATATTGATTCTTCCACTCCAAGTACATGATATATCTCTCCATCTGTTTTTGTCATCTTTGATTTCTTTCATCAGTCTTATAGTTTTCTGAATACAGGTCTTTTACCTCCTTAGGTAGGTTTATTCCTAGGTATTTTATTCTTTTTGTTGCAATGGTGAATGGGGTTGAGAAAGCCAAATTCTTGATGCTTAAAACAATGAAGGACATTTTTAATATTTAATAATTTTAACAATATAACTTAGTTTGATTAAATGTGAAATTAAGAGTTTTTATTTTGTTTCTTCTGAATAGAAAGTTTGTAGTGATAAATTCATAGCAGTTAATAGTTGCTGGGAACTTTTGATGTGCCAGTCAGTGTATATGCATACTTTATAAGAACTGTATGAGTTTGCAAAACTGAGGCAAAAGACGTTGTTACTTTCCTGAAATCAGAAAGCTATTGAGAGTAACCACTATACACAGTGCAAGTAGGATTTGCAAATCTCAATGTAATAGCTATGTCCTGAACTACTAAAAAACTGCAGTCAGTGTGCTTTGCTGTGTTAACAGTCATGTTATCTGAATTTTGAATATTAACACTTTACTAAAACGACCTTTTATTTGGGACACTATCATGCAATACTTCTTGCCTAGATGTGAGGCATAGCAGATTCTGAGAAATCTACCCAGAATTTCCTTCATGGCCAGCAAGTCAATACATGCCCCCAAAGCTACCTGTAGTATTAGTTTCTGCATTTATGAGACACATAGTGGGTAAATACACCTAGCTTGCAGGAAACTTGAAATCTAAAACAAAAGCACTGATGCAGTATAAATGCCAGACCTGTTATCTACAAGGAGTGGCTAAATTTTGCTTCTAGCATTTCTGTGGATCACTAGGCTTGCTTTCCTTTCTGACTTTGCTACTTCACCACTTCCCCAACCCCATTCCTGCTTAAGCAATAGAATATTAGAACTGGATGCTACATTAAAAGTTAAAAAATCATCAAGTTTCAGAATTTCAGATATTGAAGGATGTTTTTATATTAATTTGGTTTAAAATCTTTATTTTGTCAATGAAACAAATCAGTTCAGAGAAGTCTGCCATTAGGGGCAGTGAGGACTGGAACTCCAGCCTCTGTTCCTGGATTCACTGTCCTTCTGCCATAGCACACTTCCTCCTCTTACTGTTTCTGGTTGTCCGTAGCTCCTTAGGGTTCCTTGGACCTCTGTAACTCCCAAAGACATTATTTTTCCTAGCTAATTCCCAAAGACCACTATGCTTTCTTCCTTCTCTGATTTTGCTACTTTATTACTCTCCCACTCCCATTACAGCACCAATATTTTTCTATCCTATTATGCTTATTTTCTGTGCTTTCTATTTGCTTAGATATTAGAACAGTGGATAAATGTATCCTAATGCATATATTAATGGAGGCTAAAGCCTGGAATACTTCTTTCTCTTTCATAGCAAAAATTTTGTTTATTTAAAAACATACCTTCTGAAGTCTCCAATGTTTGGGATTTTGGGAAATTAAGCAGAACAAAACAAATGATATCTTATGCAGTTATTTTAGAGCCCCTTAAGTCACTTGGGGCATAGTGCCAGCTTCATATAGAAGGATACAGAGGCAAAAGAGTAATGGTAACGTAACAGCCAGAACAAATGAAATTAACATGTGTATAAATATTTAAACTGGGATAGACATCACTCCCTGGTTTTAATATTTTTATCTCTTCTCTAATCACAAACAATTCTTTATTTAGTTTCTTTTCTGGTTTCAAGAGAAAGCAGATTTCAAGAGGGGCCATTTTAACATTTAACAATAAGGACATTTTCCACAGTTACTTTTTCAAATGTAACAGTTTGTTCAATTTCTTTTACTGGATTTCCAGACCTGAAATTTATTATTGCCTTTTGTCTACTAAAGGCAAATGTACTTAATTCTAAAATTCTTCCCTTCACCTTTGATTCTATTATTAGTTTTAATCTACATTAATGACAAAGCTCTAGGAAAAAAAAGTATATAGAATATGTATGTACTTGCATGTTTGTGTGCATCTTGTGGGTAAGTTGTTTTTTGTTTTTTTTTTTTAACAAAGTGAGTATCCAGCCTAGCCAACATTCAAAACAAAATAAAATATTTTATAATCTCTAAATCCCTTGGTGGAAAGATTAGTTTAACTTAAAGTCACACAATTAAAATTGTTCAACTCAATGTTTACTTATTTCCCCAAAGCTGAAGACTGTTGTCTAGCAACACCAACTAGGAATAAAATGAGAGAAACAAGGGTAGAGTGAGTAGTAAGTTTGGTTTAATCTTAAAATATGTAAAAACTAATGGCAGATGAGTCTCTACCTTATATATAAAGAGTATAGACTCCAGTCTCCCTTGCCTGCTTTGATGAACCTCACCATGTTCTCGTCTTTGAAATTCTGTATTCCCATGGCTCCTGTGACACTCAATGACTTCTCATTTTGCTCCAATCTGGTCCCACCTTATAGCCTCTTACTAGTTCCTTTCTCATCCTGCTGCTTAAATGTTAGTGTTGCCCAGCTTTATATACTTGCTTCTCTTCTCATTTTAGTCTACGTGACCCCAAATTCTCCTGTCAACTACATGCTGACAGCATAAATCTATATTTCCTGCCCCTCCTCAAGGTTCCAACCTATATACAGCACTTCCTACCTGTGTTCCTTTTTCAGATGTCCCCATTGGCCTCAACCTCCCATAACCCCAGATTGGAGCTTACTAACCTTCCCCAAAACCTGCTCTTTCCTCTCTACACTGTATTTTAGATAATGGCACCACCATCCACCAAGTCCTGCAAGCTAGAAATGTGGTTATTAGCCTTATCTCAGACTTCACACTTAACATTAACCCATGATATTCAATTAGTCGTTAAAGGCCACTGATTCTCCATCATACCTCATATATTTAACCTCTCTTCTTTTCTACAGCCATGACTTTAGTTCAAATCCTGATCATCTCTTGCTTGGACTGTCAGTTCAGTCTAGTAACTGTTCTACCTGCCTCTAGATCCTCCTACCCGTTTGCCCTAGACAATCCTTCATTTACACTACCACTGAGGTAATGTTAATAAACCACATATTCAAGCAAGGTAAAACTCTTCAGGATCCCTATTGCCTTCAGAAATTCTGAAAGGAAATTCCTCAGCATACCTATGCCTAGAAGACGACAAACTACTGGTCAACATACAAGAATTAAATAAAATGTTTTCTCCTTTGTGAGATTCTTCTTGACCTACTGAAGCAGAATTAACCAACTCCTTCTGCTAATGTTACTGTATATACTACGTATCTCTGTTTTGTATTTACCACATTGTACTTTGATTATGTGTTTACATGACTATACTGCCTCTGGATTGTAAGTTCTTTGAGGCCTTGCATTGTGGCTATTTATCTTTGTGGACAGTGAACATAAGTTTTCAGTAGAAAAATACACAAATTTTCTCTGGGAACGTTGAAGAATAAAAGAATTTTTAAATTTTGGATTATAACCCAACAACAATTTAGAGCATAAATTGGAATGGGTAGAAAATGGTGACCAGGAAAAAAGTAGAAAACTGGTTGCAATAATACAAACACAGAAAAAATGACAAAGTCCTAAATAAAGACAGAGCTGGAGGTCTGCAGGAAGGGTACTGGTGAATTTGGAAGAAAACTATTATTTGTCTATTTACAGAACTTAAATTCTGACATTCAGAAGATTTTTCTTAAAATTTCTTTAGTCACATTTCTGTATGCAGTCTGAAGTACAAATATATTCATTGTGTTCTCCCTTCTGCAAATCTTCTTTTGAATTACTACCATGTAAAACATGCTTGGGAACCCTGACTGTGTAACTTATAGTTTCAAAAATGACATATTTCTTGATTTTTAAAAATAAAACTAATACTAAAGTATGATCTATGAAAATGTATCAGTAATTTGGAAACAAATATCTGTACACTAAAAGTGGGAGTATTTTCTCTCTTTTTCTTTAATTCTTAAATTATCAGATATGCTTTGTGTATGTGAGTGGCTTCACAAATGTTATCCATATAAACTTCTGAATGACCAGAAGCTTTCTCTAATAATCCTATCATCAAGTAATACTGCAGATATTTTGGAGAGCTTTTCCCTTGGTTACTAGTATTGACCTGTATTTTATGCCTAACTTTTCAACAAATGAACATGAGAATCTCATGTTCAGATGCCTACAGATCTGATGATGTTTCTATGATGATGTCTACAGATCTGATGATGTTTCTATGATGTTTACAAAGAATTATTTTACTAGCTCCTTATTTTTTCCTTAATGTTATATATTTATTAATTTTTAATTAAATAAAATTTAACCCTTTAGGCCTAGTTTCTGTTTAAGTTGTCTGTGCCATAATTTTTATAAGGATTTCTTTTAAAAATATATATTCTATAATAGTAAGAATATTCAATATTCATAGTATAGTCCCATCATACTATATTCAGAGTATATTCTCAACAACTCTGTATTACTGAATAATAATACAAAATGCAGTATTTTAATTTTAATTTTTTTTAATGCAGAAAACACACAAAGAAAGAAAATAGAAACCACACGTACTCTAACTATGTTATTTAGAAGAATATAAAGAGGTAAAACTCTTGTCCTTTTAAATTAAAAGCTTGATGCTTCTCATTCCAAAATTTCCCCCATGGTTATAACAATATGCCTACCTACAGATATCTATCTATCTTTCTATATATCTATATGGAAAAACTTTTTGTTATAAAAGAGAGATCATATTCTACACACTATTCTGCAATTAAAAAAAATTTATTCATGTTTCAGCACTGGGCTTTCAATTCAGTATGTTGTACATATAGATAGAACTCCTTTAAACATTTAAAAAATAACATATAATTTACTTACAGTGAAATACATAAATCTTAAGTGTACAGTTCAATGAATTTCAACAAATATATGCACGAGTGTAAACAGATACTCCTCTCAAGATTTAGAATATTTCCATCACTCCAGAAAGATCTCTTACATCCTTTCCCATCAATTACTGTACCATCCACCTTCACCTCAGGCAACCACTGTTCTGATTTCTTGCACCCTAGATTAATTTTATCTTTTTTAGAACTTTATATAAATATAATCGTACAGCATCATACCTCATTTCAAAAATATTTAACTATTCTCATGTTAATAGATTGATAAGGTGTTTCAAGTATTTTGTTTAAAATTACTTCATAAGTGTGTGTATTTAATTTTTAGATCTTTAATGACTCTGAACTTTATTTTTTTTGAAAGACAACCAGTTTTATTTGTTTAAATAATATTTGAGGGCAAAAAGAACACTGAGAAGAACATGAACTGGAGAGGCTCACTGCTTGTGGAAGATGCTCTAATGAGAATAATGAAAAAAAGGAGAGAGAAGAGTTTCTCAGTTCACATTTAACCCATATTATTTAAAATGGACAGTGATCATTTTGAAATGTACAGGAATATTGAACCACTATGTTGTGTAACAGGAACTAACATAGTGTTGTAGGTCATTATACTTCAAAAACAAACAAACAAACAAACAAACTCATAGAAAAAGAGATCAGATTTGTGGTTACCAGAGACGGGGGGGCGGGGGGGGGGGGAAATTGGTTGAAGGCAGTCAAAAGGCACAAACTTCCAGATAAGATAAATAAGTACTCAGGATGTAATGTACAACATGATTAATATAATTAACACTGCTGTATGTTATATATGAAAGTTGTTAAGAGAGTTAATCTTAAGATGAACTTTATTTTTAATATGTTGTGAAATATGGCATAAATTAATTTTATTGCAAAATGATTACTGGTATCCCCAAATCATTTACATCATAGTCTATATTTCCCACACTAGTTTGAAAGCTCACATTTATCATGTATTAAAATCTCACATATACTACTTGGATATACTTTTAACCTCTTTTTTTCTGATCTATTTTTCTATTCTTGTGATATAGTATTGCCTCTTAATTATAGCAGTATTACATTACATTTTATTTTCTGACAGAGAAACTATCTCCTCATTTTACTTGTTTCTCAAAACAACTTGGCTGTATTCCACTTATATATAAATATATAGAACAGTGTCTGATATGTTAAATACCCAATAAATATTATCTATTACCATTTTATCTAAGAAATATTCAGCTTCACTCTAAAAAAATAATATGTAAAAGAACATGTTCAAGAATACTTTTTAGTAGAACTCAAAGTTAGAAATCTTTTTTTAAATCTTCAATCTTTTTACCTCAATTCATATTACTAGCTTTGCCCCCTTACTTTATTCCTGTATGATTTTCAGTTTTTGCTTGTAAAACGTCAAAGCAGTAAATACACCTTCTTCCCCATAATATGAATTATGAGTGGAACACAAACCTCAGGAAGAGAAAGAGGAAATTTAGTCATTCTTTAGAGTACAGGAAAGCACAAGAATGGGTGTGTAGTTATCTGCACCCATAGATGTCTGTTTCCTATTATTTGTTTTTGAAGGAATCATTAGAATATAAGGTAAATCTGTGCTCTCAGCAGAATATCTACCCATCCATTTTTTTTTTTTACAACAAAAAATGATTTATTTGCAACACAGCCCAGTCCCCATCATTTCAATACAGCACAGGAGTAGAAAAGAGTCACACTGCAAGAATCATTTAGTCCAAGGCAGAGCTCCATTTGCTACTGAGGTATTTCTGAGCTTATGGGCCAGTAAGCACATTACCCCTTCTGCTCCATTCATTCACTGTATTAATCATGTATTATATTTCTAGGGAATCATCTTTATAAATGTCACTGTGCCAGGTGTTCAAGGGATTATGAAGAAGTCTAAGAACTTCCCATGTACTTAAGAAATGTGCTATTTATTTGGAAGGATCACATGCAATTTTTTGAATAGGCAAACGACAATGATTATCTATCTATTTATCTATCTATCATCTAACTACATATCATCTCTCCATATAAATAGACAGCTAAAGAGCAAATAAGTAATAACTCAAATAAGTGTGCACTTCTTCTAGCTATAAAATCTTAACATATGCTTATTTGATCCTAAATCCATTCCATGGGGCAGACTTAATCCTCAAACTGACCATTTGTCCTTGCTCATTCACCTCAGTGTCCATGCTGGGAAGACAGATGGGATGGTGAAGGAAAAGATGGAGAGGGTATTCCAGGCTGAGTGCACAAGCTACTCAGTTTATAAGTATTCTTAAAATGTCAGTCTTTATCCAATATATACTATTTTCCCCTAAATTTCACACACTGCCTTAAAAATATTAATTCTAAATAGATGGTAATAAAAAATGGGATAAATATAAAAAGATGAGCCATAGAAGTTGGATACATTGGGCAATCAAGTTTGTTAATGTCAGCTATTAAGGACATCTAACCATCTCCCCTGACTTGATACGCTTCCATGACCCTCAAGACTCCTGATTACAATTTAGTTTCTCGTGAATGTAGAGTGTGCTGGGACACAGCACACTGATGAATAATACAAGGCTCCGGACCTCCTGATAATTATATTTCTGATTGGATTGTAATAAACTAGCTACCTGTTATTTTATTTTATTTTTTTATATATTTTTTCATTTTTCTTTTATTTATTTTTTTATACAGCAGGTTCTTATTAGTCATCCATTTTATACACATCAGTGTATACATGTCAATCCCAATCTCCCAATTCATCACACCACCACCAACCCCCCCACCACTTTCCCCCCTTGGTGTCCATATATTTGTTCTCTACATCTGTGTCTCAATTCATGCCCTGCAAACTGCTTCATCTGTACCATTTTTCTAGGTTGCACAAATATGCATTAATATGATATTTGTTTTTCTCTTTCTGACTTACTTCACTCTGTATGACAGTCTCTAGATTCATCCACGTCACTACAAATGACCCAATTTCATTCCTTTTTATGGCTGAGTACTACTCCATTGTATATATGTACCACATCTTCTTTATCCATTTGTCTGTCAAAGGGCATTTAGGTTGCTTCCATGACCTGGCTATTGTAAATAGAGCTGCAATGAACATTGTGGTGCATGCGTCTTTTTGAATTATGGTTTTCTCTGGGTATATGCCCATTAGTGGGATTGCTGGGTCATATGGTAATTCTATTTTTAGTTTTTTAAGGAACCTCCGTACTGTTCTCCATAGTGGCTGTATCAATTTACATTCCCACCAACAGTGCAAGAGGGTTCCCTTTTCTCCACACCCTCTCCAGCATTTGTTGTTTGTACATATTTCTGATAATGCCCATTCTAACTGGTGTGAGGTGATACATCATTGTAGTTTTGATTTGCATTTCTCTAATAATTAGTGATGTTGAGCAGCTTTTCATGTGCTTCTCGGCCACCTGTATGTCCTCTTTGGAGAAATGTCTATTTAGGTCGTCTGCCCATTTTTGGATTGGGTTGTTTGTTTTTTTAATATTGAGCTATATGAACAGTTTATCTATTTTGGAGATTAATCCTTTGTCCTTTGATTCGTTGGCAAATATTTTCTCCCATTCTGAGGGTTGTCTTTTCATCTTGTTTGTAGTTTCCTTTGCTTTGAAAAAGCTTTTAAGTTTCATTAGGTCTCATTTGTTTAGTTTTGTTTTTATTTCCATTACTCTAGGAGGTGGGTCAAAAAAGATCTTGCTGTGATTTAAAGAGTGTTCTTCCTATGTTTTACTCTAAGAGTGTTATAGTGTCCAGTCTTATATTTAGTTCTCTAATCCATTTTGAGTTTATTTTTGTGTATGGTGTTAGGGAGTGTTCTAATTTCATTCTTTTACATGTAGTTGTCCAGTTTTCCCAGCACCACTTATTGAAGAGACTGTCTTTTCTCCATTGTATATCCTTGCCTCCTTTGTCATAGATTAGTTGACCATAGGTGCGTGGGTTTAACTTTGGGCTTTCTATCCTGTTCCATTGATCTATATTTCTGGTTTTGTGCCAGTACCATATTGTCTTGATTACTGTAGTTTTGTAGAATAATCTGAAGTCAGGGACTCTGATTCCTCCAGCTCTGTTTTTTTCTCTCAAGACTGCTTTGGCTATTCGGGGCTTTTTGTGTCTCCATACAAATTTTAAGATTTTTTGTTCTAGTTCTGTAAAAAATGCCATTGGTAATTTGATAGGGATTGCATTGAATCTGTAGATTGCTTTGGGTAGTATAGTCATTTTCACAATATTGAGTCTTCAAATCCAAGAACATGGCATATCTCTCCATCTGTTGGTATCATCTTTAATTTCTTTCAACAGTGTCTTATACTTTTCTGCATACAGGTCTTTTGTCTCCCTAGGTAGGTTTATTCCTAGGTATTTTACACTTTTTGTTGCAATGGTAAATGGGAGTGTTTCCTTAATTTCTGTTTCAGATTTTTCATCATTAGTGTAGAGGAATGAAAGAGATTTCTGTGCATTAATTTTGTTTCCTGCAACTTTACCAAATTCATTGATTAGCTCTCATAGTTTTCTGGTAGCATCTTTAGGATTCTCTATGTAGAGTATCATGTCATCTGCAAACAGTGACAGTTTACTTCTTCTTTTCCAATTTGTATTCCTTTTATTTCTGTTTCTTCTCTGATTGCCATGGCTAGGACTTCCAAAACTATGTTGAATAATAGTGATGAGAGAGGACATTCTTGTCTTGTTCCTGATCTTAGAGGAAATGCTTTCAGTTTTTCAACGTTGAAAATGATGTTTGTTGTAGGTTTGTCATATATGGCCTTTATTATGTTGAGGTAGCTTCCCTCTATGCCCACTTTCTGGAGAGTTTTTATCATAAATGGGTGTTCAATTTTGTCAAAAGCTTTTTCTGCACCTATTGAGATGATCATATGGTTTTTATTCTTCAATTTGTTAATATGGTGTATCACATTGATTGATTTGCATATATTGAAGAATCCTTGCATCCCTGGGATAAATCCCACTTGATCGTGGTGTATGATCCTTTTAATGTGTTGTTGGATTCTGTTTGCTAGTACTTTGTTGAGGATTTTTACATCTATATTCATCAGTGATATTGGTCTGTAAAATTCTTTTTTTGTAGTATCTTTGTCTGGTTTTGGTATCAGGGTGATGGTGGCCTCATAGAATGAGTTTGGGAGTGTTCCTTCCTCTGCAATATTTTGGAAGAGTTTGAGAAGGATGGGTGTTAGCTCTTCTCTAAATGTTTGATAGAATTCACCTGTGAAGCCATCTGGTCCTGGACTTTTGTTTGTTGGAAGATTTTTAATCACAGTTTCAATTTCATTACTTGTGATTGGTCTGTTCTAATTTTCTATTTCTTCCTGGTTCAGCCTCGGAAGGTTATACATTTCTAACAATTTGTCCATTTCTTCCAGGTTGTCCATTTTATTGGCATAGAGTTGCTTGTAGTAGTCTCTTAGGATGCTTTGTATTTCTGTGGTGTCCGTTGTAACTTCTCCTTTTTCATATCTAATTTTATTGATGTGAGTCCTCCCTGTCTTTTTCTTGATGAGTCTGGCTAATGGTTTATCAAATTTGTTTATCTTCTCAAAGAACCAGCTTTTAGTTTTATTGATCTGTGTTATTGTTTTCTTTGTTTCTATTTCATTTATTTCTGCTCTGATCTTTATGATTTCTTTCCTTCTGCTAACTTTGGGTTTTGTTTGTTCTTCTTTCTCTACTTCCTTTAGGTGTAAAGTTAGATTGTTTATATTAGATTTTTCTTGTTTCTTTAGGTAGGCTTATACAGCTATAAACCTCCCTCTTAGAACTGCTTTTGCTGCATCCCATAGGTTTTGGATCATTGTGTTTTCATTATCATTTGTCTCTAGGTATTTTTTGATTTCCTCTTTGATTTCTTAGCCTCCATGTGTTTGTGATTTTTACGTTTTTTTTCCCTGTAATTCATTTCTAATCTCATAGCGTTGTGGTCAGAAAAGATGCTTGATATGATTTCAGTTTTCTTAAATTTACTGAGGCTTGATTTGTGACCCAAGATGTGATCTATTCTGGAGAATGTTCTGTGAG
The DNA here is from genome assembly GCF_965194805.1 of Balaenoptera borealis. Lineage (NCBI taxonomy): Eukaryota > Metazoa > Chordata > Mammalia > Artiodactyla > Balaenopteridae > Balaenoptera > Balaenoptera borealis. Next base: position 51,471,065 of record NC_138863.1, on the reverse strand, counting down.
CACTTGAGAAGAAAGTGTAATCTGCTGTTTTTGGATGGAATGTCCTATAAATATCAATTAAATCTATCTGGTCTATTGTGTCATTTAAAGCTTCTGTTTCCTTATTTATTTTCATTTTGGATGATCTGTCCATTGGTGTAAGTGAGGTGTTAAAGTCCCCCACTATTATTGTGTTACTGTCGATTTTCTCTTTTATAGCTGTTAGCAGTTGCCTTATGTATTGAGGTGCTCCTGTGTTGGGTGCATATATATTTATAATTGCTATATCTTCTTCTTGGATTGATCCCTGGATCATTATGTAGTGTCCTTCCTTGTCTCTTGTAACATTCTTTATTTTAATGTCTATTTTATCTGATATGAGTATTGCTACTCCAGTTTTCTTTTGATTTCCATTTGCATGGAATATCTTTTTCCATCCCCTCACTTTCAGTCTGTGTGTGTCCCTAGGTCTGAAGTGGGTCTCTTGTAGACAGCATATAGATGGGTCTTGTTTTTGCATCCATTCAGCAAGCCTGTGTCTTTTGGTTTGAGCATTTAATGCATTCACGTTTTTTTTTAAATGTTTATTTATTTATTTATTTATGGCTGTGTTGGGTCTTCGTTTCTGTGTGAGGGCTTTCTCTAGTTGCGGCAAGTGGGGGCCACCCTTCATCGCGGTGCGCGTTCCTCTCACTGTCGTGGCCTGTCTTGCTGCAGAGCACAGGCTCCAGACGCGCAGGCTCAGCAATTGTGGCTCATGGGCTTAGTCGCTCCGTGGCATGTGGGATCTTCCCAGACCAGGGCTTGAACCCGTGTCCCCTGCATTGGCAGGCAGATGCTCAACCACTGCGCCACCAGGGAAGCCCGCATTCACATTTAAGGTAATTATCTATATGCATGTTCCTATTACCATTTTCTTAATTGTTTTGGGTTTGTTTTTGCAGGTCCTTTTCTTCTCTTGTGATTCTCACTTAGAGAAGTTCCTTTAGCATTTGTTGTAGAGTTGGTTTGGTGGTGCTGAGTTCTCTTAGCTTTTGCTAGTCTGTAAAGCTTTTGATATCCCCATTGAATCTGAATGAGATCTTTGCCAGGTAGAGCTATCTTGGTTGTTGGTTCTTCCCTTTCAGCACTTTAAGTATTTCATGCCACTCCCTTCTGGCTTGTAGAATTTCTGCTGAGAGATCAGCTGTTAACCTTATGGGAGTTTCCTTGTATGTTACTTGTCATTTTTCCCTTGCCGCTTCCAATAATTTTTCTTTGTCTTAATTTTTGCCAGTTTGATTACTATGTGTCTCGGCATGTTTCTCCCTGGGTTTATCCTGTATGGGATTCGTTGTGCTTCCTGGACTTGGGTGGCTATTTCCTTTCCCATGTTAGGGAAGTTTTTGACTATAATCTCTTCAAATATTTTCTCGGGTCCTTTCTGTCTCTCTTCTCCTTCTGGGACCCCTATAATGCGAATGTTGGTGCATTTAATGTTGTCCCAGAGGTCTCTTAGGCTGTCTTCATTTCTTTTCATTCTTTTTTCTTTAGTCTGTTCCACAGCAGTGAATTCCACCATTCTGTCTTCCAGGTCATTTATCCATTCTTCTGCCTCAGTTATTCTGCTATTGATTCCTTCTAGTGTAGTTTTCATTTCAGTTATTGTGTTGTTCATCTCTGTTTGTTTGTTCTTCAATTCTTCTAGATCTTATTAAACATTTCTTGCATCTTCTCGATCTTTGCCTCCATTCTTTTTCCAAGGTCCTGATCATCTTCACTATCATTATTCTGAATTCTTTTTCTGGAAGGTTTCCTGTTTCCACTTCATTTAGTTGTTTTTCTGGGGTTTTATTTTATTCCTTCATCTGGTATATAGCTCTCTGCCTTTTCATCTTGTCTATCTTTCTGTGAATGTGGTTTTTGTTCCAGAGGCTGCAGAATTGTAGTTCTTTTTGCTTCTGCTGTCTGCCCTCTGGTGGATGAGGCTATCTAAGAGGTTTGTGCAAGTTTCCTAATGGCGGGACTGGTGGTGGGTAGAGCTGGCTGTTGCTTTGGTGTGCAGAGTTCAATACAACTTCAATCCACTTGTCTGCTGGTGGGTGGGGCTGGGTTCCCTCCCTGTTGATTGTTTGGCCTGAGGCGACCCAACACTGTAGCCTACCTGGGCTCTTTACTGTGGCTAATGGCAGACTCTGGGAGGGCTTAAGCCAAGGAGCACTTCCAGAACTTCTGGTGCTAGTGTCCTTGCCCTCACAGTGAGACACAGCTACCTCCCACCTCTGCAGGAGGCCCTCCAACTCTAGCAGGTAGGTCCGGTTCAGTCTCCTATGGGGTCACTGCTCCTTCCCCTGGGTCCCAGTGCACACACTACTTTGTGTGTGCCCTCCAAGAGTGGAGTCTCTGTTTCCCCCAGTCCTGTCGAAGTCCTGCATCAAATCCTGATAGACTTCAAAGTCTGATTCTCTAGGAATTCCTCCTCCTGTTGCCAGACCCCCAGATTGGGAAGCCTGACATGGGGCTCAGAACCTTCACTCCAGTTGGTGGACTTCTATGGTATAAGTGTTCTCCAGTTTGTGAGTCACCCACCCAGCAGTTATGGGATTTGATTTTATTGTGATTGCGCCCCTCCTACCATCTCATTGTGGCTTCTCCTTTGTCTTTGGATGTGGGGTATCTTTTTTGGTGAGTTCCAGTGTCTTCCTCTCGATGACTGTTCAGCAGTTAGTTGTGATTCTTGTGTTCTTGCAAGAAGGAGTGAAAGCATGTCCTTCTACTCCGCCATCTTGAACTGATCTCCTGTTATTTTAAATTTATACCCTAGAATGATAGTCATTAGATAGTCTTTTAAGAACTACTAACTAAGAGTTGAAGACTCTGGCTCCTCTACAAAGCAAGCTGCATCAAATCCCTCCTCTGAGGTTCAGAGATTTGAATGTAAGATAGAATTTGCTGACAACAAAAAAAGCTAGAGCTCTCATATCATTAATAAATGCCTTCAAGAAAACTTTCAGGATTTATTTTGACTAAATAAATATAAAATAAATTAGAAGAAAACTAGCATTTACATTTAAAAAAATATATATCAACAAAGGATAGTGGTTCAACAACAACATTATTACTTTGAACATTTTAGTTACTTCAATATTAATGGCTTGTATTTTTTTCCTCTCACCTGGTACTAAAAGCGTTTATCTGCTAACATTTTTAAGCAAAACAAACAAACAAACAAAAAAGTTTTTAATGAAGTAATGATGACACACAACTTCCAAGTAAATTGTGAGTGTATTAATAATACAACATAAATAAACATGTGATAGATAAATGTTAATCAGAGAGCTGTTCCTCTGGGTTCATTAATGTGAATTAAAAAAAAAAACTTCAACTAACAAAGTATTTTTTCATTTACTTTTGGCTTTTATAGAACACATGTTTCCCTGCTGTAGTTATGTTTTTAATAATAATGCGATTAATAACACATATATGGTTAGAATTTTATAATTCACAAGGCACTTTCATCTACACGATCTCAATTAAGCATGATAACATCCTTGTGACATACATGTGGTAGGTAGATATCGACAATGTTGCTCACACACTCTGTTTTAAGGGTAGATCCTAAGTCTCTTCTACAGGATACACTTTAGGCAGTCATATTTAATATCACATCACTCTGTGCCTTTCAGCAATAATTAACTAGGCAAAAGGTGAGCACTGGTCCAAGGGCAGGCAGTTTACAGAGTATCTAGATGTAGCCTGGCACAAAAAGTTAAGCTGGAATCAATAGATTCTCTCTTAAAAATGCAAATTGGGAAACAAGAAGAAGCAAGCAGTGCTAGGTGAAGATGATTATCCTTTAAACTGCCTCCACATGAGCTTTGGGATTGCTTCAGAATGCATGTACAGGCTATCTGGCTGCTGTACACCAATCCCACCATGAAGATTTTCACTGCCTTTCTCTTAATTTTGTTACTTCACCACACTGTCATAGATACAGGAAGATGGAAGTGAGGTTATGTAACAGGGAAGAGCGAAATCTGACTACATGTTGGATCTGTTTCTTTTTCTTTAACCTTTGCTTTCAGCTGCTTTTGTTCACTAAAAGGATACTATCTATACATAATGGCCTGCCTCGAGGAACCCTCCCCCTCTGCCTGAATGTTGAACCAAAGTGCCTTTGTTCAGGGAAACATCCGGAACCTGTCCACCTGTGGATGGCTACAAGAAAGAAGAAATTAACACTTCCCTTCCTGAGGCTGGCCATTCCAGGTGATATTTGCAAAACTTACGGCCTTTTTACTTTACTTCCTCATCTCCTCCTCCTCTCTGTGCTGTAAAAGAAACTGGCATCTAAACCCCGATAAGATAGTTGTTTTGAGACTTTAGTCTGCCATCTTCTCTGTCTGCCGGCTTTCCGAATAAAGTCGTATTCCTTGCCTCAACGCCTCGTGTCCAATTCATTGGCCTGTCGTGCGGCAAGCAGAGAGAGCTTGGACTTGGTAAGAGTTAGGCACACATGTGCTTGCTTACTAACAGAGGTGCACTGAAGAAAGAGAGCACCTTTGGTTTTGCAAGCATGTGGATGTGTCAGTGTGTGCGTGGCTGCTCCTAGAACCCTTTCTATATCTCTCTGTTCTTTCCTTAAGGGTGTACAGTGGGTGGCCCTGGACCTCTTTCCCAAGAGAAATGAAGCCAAGTAATGAAGAGGACACTCATCTTCAAGTAAGGAATACCCTGCAAAATTGTTTTTATAGGCTCTAAAATCTAACCTGCAAGCCAGTGGATATGTTAAGATTTATATTCTACCACTGCCTTAGTTAACTATAAAGTAAATTTTGGCTATCCCTGGGTTACAAAAACTATTACCTATTGCATCAAGCGTCCAATGTCTTTTTTTTGTTTGTTTTGATCTCTTCCATTAGTGGAAAAAAATCTTACTTATCCTCTTCCTCTCTCCTCCTCCCACTGGCATAAGAGCATTGTCCTTGCTTAGTAAACTCCATTTCCTGAGCTCAGAGGAGAAAAGACAAGAGCTATTTTTCTCTTATCCTTGGGCTGACAACAAAGAGAAGATTTACTCATTAAATTTGATTGGGAGTCATTTTTATATATGCCACACTCAAGTACAAACTAGACAACATTCTTGGAATGTTGAAATGAATGTGAAAGAAACAGCGTAGTGTAGGTTCACCAGAACAGGAGTCTGAAAGCCCATGTTCTTGTTTCCATTCTACTGTGTATAGACTCTGAGATGTTAGGCCAGTCATTTACAGCAGATGCTATTTATTTAGGCTTTATTACTTTAACCCAGGCTTCCTACACTTCCAATATCAGCACCTACACACCTTTACCTGAGACTTTCTCTGGATGCCACTGCGTACTCTGTCAGATCTGATTCTGGAAGTAACCTCAACCAGTAACTGGCAACAGCAATGGTTGCCATAATAATACCCCATTACCCTCACCGCTTGCATGGCATCACTCTGAGACATGTGTTCTACATTGCTTCCTAGAGTTCCCCAGTAAGTTCCAGTTTCCCACACTAGAAACTTACTTGATAACACATTCTTCCATGTATCACTTCCCCACTTCCTTACCACTGTTTGCAGAGATCAACAGGTCAGCATTTGGGAGACCATAAACAAAGACAGTGTTTTTATATATTAAAAAGCAGATACACAAGCTAGTGGAATTGGATAACTTGCCAGCCAGATGGCAAGAAGAATCCCATTGCTGGTTGTAATTGCAATGGTGATAATCTGTGGTGTGCTCCAGCCCCACAGTTGCTAGCTCACTTGTGAAGAAATGGGATAAAAGACAGATGGAAGGAAGTACTTATGCATAGCATTCAAGAGCTGTGGGATCAATGGTAATTAAAGGAGCTATGGAATTGAATGGTTATTGTTAACTGTCATTGCAGTGCTTAAGGAAAGAAAATGACAGAGTTAGTTGAGCCCACTCTCAACTCAGGGGAAGGTGTGAGGGCCAGAAAGTCTTCATGGCAGCATTTAAATAGACACTTATACTCTATAACTAGAGGAATATGTTGTAAATCAGGCCCAAGACTTTATTGTGAGAAAGACTGAAACACAGAACTGAAAAGTCCCTTATGCTACAGTAAGGTCCTCTTAAGAAAGGAATGTGACCATAGGATGTGGAGTGGATGCACTTGGTAACACAATCTCCAAATTCCCTTGAACCCTAACAGAGGTGTATCACTCTTCTGTTAAAGTATAGCAGTCTTTTCTTCCCTGGAGTCTATGCAGATGGCTCAGAAACTGATCTTGCCTCACTTTACTTCACTACTTCCAGACCGACAGCTAGGGTCAAGTCTTAGCTTGACCTGGCTTGAGAAGTACAGTCCCTTTTATCAGAGGAGAGAGATTATTCACAGAGAACTGTAGGAGCTTGATATTACATACCAGCAAAAACTGAGAGAACATGTCTGAGAATTGATCTTAAGGGATACTGGAATATAAGGGCTGAAATACAAGGAGTGGACTCTAAGGTTGGTATGCATATGCACACACACGCGTGCGCACATACACGTACACACTCAAAAAAATATTAATAGCAGGTGAACAGAAGGTTGATATTTGCTGCCATAATGGAAATTTTAAAACTCTTAGCCAGTTTCCAGAGCAGAACTAGTTCTAGACTCAAAACCATCAATTAGGAAAACAGGGTCCCCTTGTGGAAGAAGCCTGCAACAGCACAACAAATATATTGAGTAAAAATTCCCTAATATTTCCCCCCAAATACCAGGGTTTCTGTGCCCTGGAAAAAATACTCACATTTTTGAGGGGTGTTGGATACCAGGGGACCTTAACTACCATCATGGACAGGCTTCTTTAGAGTATATAGATGGCAGGTGATAAATGGAGTCCTGGCTCAGATCTATATCATGGTGGAACTATTGTGTCCATGGATCCATCCTATGATTATTTCCGCAGTCCCTGAATGCAGAATCTGGATAGATATACTCATCAACTGGCAAAATCTTTGAACTGATTTCCAAATCTTTACAGTAAGAAGCATCATGGCAAGAAAGACCAAGTACAAGTCCTTAAAACTGCTTCTTCCCCTCTGGCAGGGAATGTAAATCAAATGCAATATGACATTCTGGGTGTAATGGCAGATATTAGCACACCATGGAAGACTTAAAGGTACAGAGATGGTCATTTCCATCATATCTGCAATTAATTCATCATTCTGGCCCTGCAAAACCAGGCTAGATCATGACAGATGATGGTCAACTAACCACAAATGAATTAAATAATAGCTCCATTTGCAGTTGCTGTACTAAATGTGTTATCATTTCTAGAGCAGATTAACAAAGCTTCTGTTACATGATATGCAACTACTGAAGTGGAGAATGTTTTCTTTTCAATACCCATCAGAAAGGAGGATCAGAAGCAGTTTAGATTCATGTGGGCTGGATAGCAGCACATGTTCATGATCATGTCCCGGGATTGTTAATCCTCCTGCTCTCTGACACAATACAGGGACCTTGATCATTTGGACATTCTGCAGAACATCACACTAATCTACTATATTAATGACAGCATGTTACTCAGACTTGAGCAGCAAGTGAAAAGGAAACCCATACTGTGACATATGTCTGATAGAGGGTAGGAGATAAATCCTATAATGATTCAAGGGTGAAGGTTTAGGAGTCTGGTTGCTGGGAACATGACAGAATACATACCACAAGGTAAAGAACAAGTTATTGTACTTTGCACCTCCAGCACTAAGAAACAAACACAGATTTTTGAAGACATTTAGTTTATAACACATTAGGAAATGTTACTTATGGGATGAAGCCTAATATACTGAGTATACTGAGAAAGTAAGTTTCAGGAAAAAGGTAGACTAGACTTCTGTGTTGCAGTGACACCTCTCTCTCAGCTCACTCCTATGGCTTCATGGGGGGATTCTGTTTGACCAGCTGATGGAGCTGGAGAAAAATCTGGGCTTGTTTCATTGATAACTCATTGCAATAAACCACTGGGAGCTGAAAATGTCACACTACATCCTCACTCAGTGACAGCCCTGAAAGACAATAGTATGGGGAAATCCTCCCAGTGGGCAGGGCTTTAAGTAGTGTATCTAGTCATCAACTGGGTGGATGGAGAATTGGCTCAAGGTAAGGATATGTATGGAATACTGAGCAGCAGTAAATGATTTGACTGTGTGGTTAAGAGCTTTGGAAAGACCAGGATTGGAAGACTGGAGACAATAGTGTCTAGAGAAGAAATAGTGGAAGGAATTATTGGAGGTAGTCACAAAGTGTGTAGAGCTTTGCTTCTTGTACAGCTTGCAGTATAAACACTGAACAACGAAATGAATAGAATTACCTGTCTCGTGGAACAAGTTTTCCCCTGTGGCTACTACACTTATTGTATAATGGCCCATTGGAGGAATAGTTATTGTGGTGCAGATGTAGACTATGCATGGGCTCTCTCTTCTGAGGCAGATCTAGCTATTGCCTCTGTTGAATGACTGACTCATCGTAATAAAAAAACAACAATGATCACTAGGTATGATACAATCCCTTGAGGAAACCAACCAGTCATCTGGTTGCAAGCTGGTAATATCTGACCCTTTCCTTCCTGGAAAGGGCAATGAATTGTCATTACTAGGATTGATAAATATTTTGGTATGGATTTGCCTTTTCTGCCCAAGTGTCTCATCCAGCAATACTATCTAAGGGCTCAGAGAATGAGAGATTTATTGTCATGGGATCCTGTATAACTCCTTTTTGAATGAAAGAATAAAATGGCCCATATTACAGCAAAGGAAAGGTGACAAAAAGTACATGACTATGAGATATCACTCATTTTACTATATATTGCATTACCCCAAATCTGCTGGCATGATATAATGCTGGATTAGTCTCTTAGAGGCACAAGTAAACCACTAGTTTATGGATGACACTGTTACTCTGTGGGATTGGGGTACTATCCTTTAAGAGACAGTGGCTATTGTGTGGTGCTATGTCTCTAAGTAGCTAGAACACATGGATCTGAGAACCAAGAGTCAAACTAGAAGTAGCCCCTTGTACTGTCTCTCCTAGTGACCCACTTGGGTGATTAGTGCTTTCCATACTCAACTTTCAATTCTGCTGTATAATAGATACTGTTCCCCAGGACATGGGGTAGGGGATGATTTACAAGTGGGTAGCTGTGTTCCAATAAAACTTCATTTACAAAAAGAGACTACTGGCCAGATTTAATCCATGGGTTGTAGTTTGCTTATCCTTGCTCTAAATTACTTCTAAGTTTCCTTCATGGTCTAAAGTTCTGTATGGTATGTCTCTATATACAAGAAACACTTTGGAAAGTCCTCCAAGTCACAAGAGATTACCAATATCTCTATGAAGAGATTATAAAGTTTATAAAAATCATACATAATATAAAATTATTGCCAAGATTTTATAATTCAAAATCAGTCCTCTTATAGTAAAAACAATGCATTCGTAATAGACCATCTTTAAAAGTGAACTTTTTTGAACATTTAGCATTAAGGCATTGACAGTTTTATTGAAAATATAATTTGAAAAATAATATCCACTGGGGAAATTATTCCTTTTTTCAGATGACAGGACTTGCTGACAATATTATTCTGAACGAGTTTAATAATTGTAGCCTAAATCAGAAAAGAATCATTTCCATGTTAGAGCACTCAGGAAGAAACACCGCATGTAACATATGTAATAATTTAGAAGCACGAAAATGTTGTTGTTTAAAGCATAATGCTATAATTAAATCAATTATGTAGTAATGTAAGAGAAATTTCTTGACTCCAATAAAAATGAATGTGGTTTATGTAAATCATCACTTTTAAATTGCTAAAAATAAATTAGAGATTGAAGTGCTAAATAAAATACCTTGAAATAAATCTTTAATAAAGAACCTGAAATGTAAGTTCAAGTCATTGAGAACTTTAAAAAGCAAATCTCTGCATAATAAGCAATTGTAAATTAACTAAATTCCTATGTATATCATTTTACCTCCCCTTTTCTTTTCAAACAGGCAGAATACTTGAAAGGATGAAATAAAATAGAACAATTCAGAAATTAACAGAAATAGCTATGGAACAAATAAATAATTATAATATAAGAAGTAAACTTTGGCCAAGCACAGTTTTAAAACTTTAAACAATACTGATAATATAAATGTGACTAATTGGGGGAAAACATACATATTTGGAATCACTGCCTCCTCCCTCTTTACATCCATAAATTGTTCAACAGAAAATTTTCATTTTCATCCAATTGTACATCTATGTACTTTTTTTCAGATATAGCATGAGTTACATCATAAAGAATTAAAAATGTAAGAAACAACCCAACTAATTTCTTTTATTCAGTCAAAGGCAAAACGTATGTGGTTTTTTCTCTGTAGTTAAGAAGCGCAGTCTCTATCCCATAAAAGGCTATTAGAATTTATTAAAAACCAGCTTAGTGCTACCACTTATCCATGATCTGCCATGTTTGTTTTTCCTTTTTAGATTTAAATAGTATTTTCTTTGTCCTTAATTCTTATTTCTACTATTTGTCATAAATGCCACATAAACATCTGTTAGTAGGTTTATAAGGTAGGCCTTAATCTTTTTTTTTAAAAAAAAAAAGTGACAAAGAGGGCTTGCAAATTACTCTCTAAGAACTTCATGAAACCCAGGTTTTCCTTTCAGGTGAAAAATTGGATATGATTTTATGTTTATTTAAGAGACTCAATTTGCTATTAATTCTGAAGAGAGACAACCGATAAACTATATCTTTATTTAATATAAATAGATATGTTTTTACTTCAAATGTTATAAAATTAGATAAAGAAAAATCAGCATTTTATGTTTATATCGAGATTTTGTTGTGTAGAGTACAGAGTAATATTGACTATAATACTATTATTATAATTGCATAATTATGGGTATCACAATGAAAGATCACTTATTCCTCTTATGCCTAACTAAAACTTTAAAACATTGCCATTTCTAGTAATGAAATGTGGGGTCTAGAAAGCAGAAAAACAAATATGTACCCAGGGTGATAGGAGAAAGACAGAGGACCCAGTGATGGAATCACAATTATCCTCTAAGATTATAAAGTGTTTGCTGTGTTCATGTTTGGTGGACTCTGATAAGAAAATATCAAAGATGAGAAAGGATAAATTACTCAATTTGAATATCAAATCAGTCATTTCAGTTAAAATCTCATTCAAAAAATGAGCAGTTGTTTGAAAGTTGAAAAGAGTGAATTGATAAAGAAAAACTTATTTTGCAGATATATGCAGCCAGATAAAAATATGCATGAAAATACAGTTGGGGAAAATATCAAAACGACAATTTTAAGAGTGTTTGTTGCATAACAATACAGAGAGGTGAAATAACTACAAGTGATGGATGTGACTAGCTCAGGAATGGTGGAAAAATTGTCCTGTAACTCAGTAAAATAGTTAAAATTGGATTCAAAGGTATTGAGAAGGTAATTTAAAAAGAAAGGGGGAGAGAATGCCAACGTAATGAACAAAATTGGTTTTAGAAGTGATCAGTTGGCCCATAGCCCTAGGGAGAGAAGCAGAGTTATCAGGGTAATTGAGGCAGGACACTATGAACATACTAAAGATAAAAGAAAAATCCAAATAATGTAAAAATGAAATCTGCAGAAAGAAGAAACAAAACAGGACTTAATTTCATTTTTTGAAATAATAATTTATTATTCTACATTTCAACATTATTTGTGCACATTATTGTTATTTTTTTAATAGATCTTTATTGGAGTATAATTGCTTCACAATACTGTGTTAGTTTCTGTCATACAACAAAGTAAATCAGACATATGCATACATATGTCCCCATATCCCCTCCCTCTTGAGCCTCCCTCCCATCCTCCCTATCCTACCCCTCTAGGTCATCGCAAAGCACCGAGCTGATCTCCTTGTGCTATGCTGCTGCTTCCCACTAGCTAACTATTTTACATTTGGTAGTGTATATATGTCGCTGCTACTTTCACTTCGCCCCAGCATCCCCCTCCCCGCTGTGTCCTCAAGTCCATTCTCTATGTCTACGTCTTTATTCCTGCCCTTCCACTAGGTTCATCGGTACCATTCTTTTTTTTTTTTAAGATTCCATATATATGCGTTAGCATACAGTATTTGTTTTTCTCTTTCTGACTTACTTCACTCTGTATGACAGACACTAGGTCCATCCACCTCACTACAAATAACTCAATTTCGTTTCTTTTTATGACTGAGTAATATTCCATTGTATATATGTGCCACATCTTTAACCATTCATCTGTTGATGGACATTTAGGTTGCTTCCATGTCCTGGCTACTGTAAACAGTGCTGCAATGAACACTGTGGTACATGTCTCTTTTTGAATTATGGTTTTCTCAGGGTATATGCCCAGTAGTGGGATTGCTGGGTCATATGGTAGTTCTATTTTTAGTTTTTTAAGGAACCTCCATACTGTTCTCCATAGTTTTTGTATCAATTTACATTCCCACCAACAGTGCAGGAGGGTTCCCTTTTCACCACACCTTTTCCAGCATTTATTTTTTCTAGATTTTTTGATCATGGCCATTCTGACCAGGGTGAGGTGATACCTCATTGTAGTTTTGATTTGCATTTCTCTAATAAATAGTGATGTTGAGCATCTTTTCACATGCCTCCTGGCCATCTGTATGTCTTCTTTAGTGAATTGTTTTTTGTTTGTTTGTTTTGTTTTGTTTTTTGTTTGTTTTTTTATTGTTATTTTTATTAGCACAGATGGTAATACTATATCCTTAGCCACAACACAACAGGATTGCAAAGAAGAGAAGTGTTCTAAGAAATCCTCTGGTTTCCTTTCCCTTACAGTTAATAATTTATTAATATCTTTTATTCAGAGAGGAATAAGATAGGCAAAGGAAATAATTATTCCTTTGGGGGGTATGGAGGGAATAATTAGCAAAGTTCAAAAGTTGCTGAAAAACTGCACTTTCCAGGGAAAGTCATTGAATATAGAAATTGTTTTGCAATTGTGTTGCAATTGTAGAAACTTAGAAGTAATACATAATATGTCATATGCTCATTTAGTGCTTTATAAACCTTGAAAGACAGCTTCAGTATATTATCTCCTTCCATCCTCAGTATGCCTTTGAGTGATAGGCAAATATCATCCTATTTTATTGATACAAAGCCATCTTTGGCCAGTTACTGCCCCAAAGACAATATAAACTTCTTAATCTTGGTGTTCAGTGTACTCCTCTAGTTCCTCCCACATTCCCTTACAAATGTTACCAGCTTCCTAAATCTAAATGGATTCCTGAACACTCTATGACTGCACATCTCATTTTCGCTCATCCATACCTGTGGCAGAAACACTACTCTGTACTCACCAAACTTGTATCCTTTTCCTCCTAGGAACCCAGCTTAAACTACATTTCCCAATGTTTTTGCAGATAAATGAGGCCATGTGATCATATTCTGGCTAATGGAGTTCAGGAAGAAATGATATACACAACTTCCATGCCTGATTTCTAAAATCTCCCATACAGTTTGTCATGCAAGTGCTCTACTTCTTTATCTTCCTTCCCTGATACGGAAGATATAGTGGAAGATTCCAAGGACCTAGACCCTCTAGGACCCGGGTTCCTACATCACCCCTTGAAGACTGCCTCTTGAATATGGTGGACTACCATGTGAGCAGGAAATATACCATTACTATGTTACGCTATTAAGATTAGGGTTACTGTTACTGTAGTAAGTCTGCCCTAACTAATATTATAACTGCATTCTTTTCTTCACCCATTCAGATAGGAACTCTATTTTCCAACCAAGTTCAAGTTAACCTACTCCAGGAAAATGTTCCTGCCCACTCTGGCACTTCCTAATTTTCTCTACAAATTCATCAATGCTGTTTACTGTTTAGTGTGTGTATAACTCCATTTTGTAAGTCAGGTTTATTGACATATAACTTATGTAATTTAAAAAGTCATTCTTAGGTACACAGATCAATGAGTTTTAACAAATATATACAGCCATGCAACAATCACTACAATAAAGATCTAGAATATTTTCATCACCCCTAAAAGTTGCATCATTGCCCTTTTCCATCAATTCTCTTCTTACCACTAGTCCTTGGCAACATCTGATGTGTTTTTTTGTCCCTATAGTTCTTCTTTTCTAAAATGTTATGTAAGTGGAAACATAAAGTCTATAGCTTTTTTGGCTGGCTTCTTTCACTAAACACAATTATTTCAAGACTCACTCAGGCTGTTGAATATATCAGAAGTATGTTTCTTTTTAAAGGAATAATATTCCACTGAATGGATAAGCCAAAATTTCTTTATCCATTCCCCAGCTGATGGACATTCACATGGAAGTCTCTGTACTGATGTATGATTTCACTTCTCTCATATCAATGCCTAGGAATGGAATGGTTGTATTATATACAGGTATAAGTTTAAATTTTTAAGAAACTGCTCAACTTTTTTCCAGAGTGACTGTACCATTTTGCATTCTCAAGAGCAGTGTATGAATTCCAGTACACCCACATCAAACAAATACTTTATCATCAAGCAAATACTTTATATAGTTATTCCTCATAATTTTAGCCATTTTGATAGTTATGTAGTGATATCTCATTGTGGTTTTAATTTGCATTTCACTAATGATGAATGCTTCTACTGCTATAAGTATCTTTTCATGTGCTTACTTGTCATTTGTATATCTTTTTTGGTGAAGTGTTTTCAATTTTTTTCCCATTTTTTTAACCGGGTTATTTTTCTTTTCTTTTTTTAAATAAAGTTTTGAGAATTCCTTATATATTCTTGATATAAGTTCTTTTTCACATTGATGATTTGCAGATATTTTCTCCCTGTCCATGGCATCTTTTCATTCACTTAACAGTGTCTTTCAAGAGCAGAAGTTTTTTTGTTTTTTTTTAAAGTTTTGATGATGTCCAATTTATCATTTTAAAAAATGCTCTGGATTATATACTTTGTGCCATATCTAAGAAATATTTGCCTAATTAAAATCACTAAGCTTTTCTGCTATGATATCTTTAAGACATTTTATAGTTTTAGGTTTTACATTTAGGTCTATGATCCATTTTGACTTATTTTACATATATTGTGAGGTACTGATGGGAGTTTCTTTTATTTTTGTATATAGATATCTAACTTTGGGGAGCATCATTTGTTGAAAAGCCTATTATTTCTCCACTGAATTGCCTTTGTAGCCTTGTTTCAAAAGTCAATTTTCCAGGGGCTTCCCTGGTGGTCCAGTGGTTAAGGCTCCATGCTCCTAATGCAAGGGGTACAGGTTTGATCCCTGGTTGGGGAACTAAGATCCCACATGCTGTGCGACAGAGCCAAAAAAATAAAATAAAATTAAAATAAAACAACAAAAAAGTCAATTTTCCACATACATGTGGGTCAATTTATAAACTCTATTCTATCGCATTTTTCTATTTTTCTACCTAACACTAATACATACCATACTGTCTTGATTACTGTGGTTTTTAATAACTCCTGAAAACAGGTAGTATTAGTCATCCAAATTTATTCTTCTTTCGAAAAGTTGTTTTAACTAGTTTAGGTTCTTCACATTTCCATATGAATTTTAAAATGAACTTTTTATATTCCACACACACAAAAGAAAGCCTGCTGGGATTATGATGGGAATTGTATTAAGTCTATAAGACAATTTTGAGTGAATTAACATCTTAACAGTTTTCTGACCCACAAACCTGATATACTTATAAACATGGCATGCCTCTCCAGTTATTAATGACTCCTTCAACTTCTCTCTGCTGTTTCATAGTTTTTAATGTATAAACCTTGCACGTTACCAGATTTATCCTAAGTATTTTGTAATGTTTTGTTGCTATCATAAATATTATGTATCCTACTGCATTACTAAACTTATTAGTTCTAGGAGTCTTTTAAAAAAAGTTCCATCAGTTTCTACACAGATGACTATCTGTTCTGCTAATAACAGATTTGGTTCTTTCTTTTCAACCTAGATATATTTTCTTTCTTTTTCTTGTCTTGCTGCATTTGCTAGAATTTCCAGTACCACATTGAATAGAAGCAGTGAGAGTAAACATCTTCATTTTGTTCCAGTTGGCAGCTTATTTTCTTTCCATATTTGGCTTCTTTTTGTACACTTTCATATCCCACCTTGATCTTCATTGATGGGCACATTGAGAATTGGTAGAAAGCATGAAGCTTCTACTGTTATGAGTATCTAATAGGGAATACTATATTGTTTACTGGTTGACTTATTATAGATCTACTTTAAATACAGGATAAAAGATTAGTAGATTGTGAAGAAGAGATATTATAAGCAGTCTCCTTAAGAAATCATTTTAATAATTATATAAATATTTAGTTAATCAAATATTAAGGGCTAACTTATCTAAAAAGACTAAGAAAACCTAGTGCTGGCAATGAGGTGGAATAACGTGAAACTCACATATTGTAGGAATACAAAATGATAGACTTAGTGTGGAAAACAGTTCAGCACTTTCTTATGAAGTGATGCTCTCCATGCCCAAATTCAAGGACTGATCCCATTAGAGAGAAAGATTACACAGCTGGGAAACTATTTTCATGAGGGTCTTTATGGGATAGACTCAGAGGCACAAGTAGGATGCCATAAGTGTTCAGGCAGTTAAGTATGACACAGAGTAGAGGAGAGAAGTTTATTACCACAGTTTCAAGGACTACCATGTGGTTTCAGCAGAGAGGATTCTGGGAAATGCAGTGTTGGAAGAACCACAAGAGAGCACCTCCCAGCAAACACATTATCATTTCCACTGTGGATACTGGCAATAGGGCCTTGGCAAAGCTCTGCTCACAAGTGACTTCACAAGCAGTGAAAATTGACCAAGGAATCAATTTTTCAGAACCAGAAGAATCTGCAAGGTGTTTGTGAGTTCAGAGGGGACATCCTGATGTTTCCCAGCACTAATTGCATAAGGCTCTAAATGTGGCTGGAGGACCTATGCTAGGCAGGTGCATCTAAGACTCAATATTATACACAGGTTATCAAGAAATAAAGATGCAATGTCAGATTATCCTGATTCATCCTCATGAACAACAGGGTAACAGATTACCCTCATATAAAAATGAGGTAACGTATGTGGTCAAACTTTGAAAAAATGCATTATTTTTTTCAAGTTGCAATGCATTACTCATATTGATACATTAGTTTATATGCATTTAAAATTTTACAAACAGCTTTCATATATTTATATCATTTGAGTAAATAAATAAATTATTAAGTAAGCTAATAGGAATTATTGTTTCTATTTTACAAAGGAATGAACTGAGATTCAAAGGGGATGAGTGATTTGTCTAAGGCTACACATTTGGTAAGTGGCTCAGACAAGACTGGGTCTTCTGAATTCTAATCTAAAGTTCTTTACATTCTATTAAGCTCATCATGTTAAGAATAAATTTGCAATACCAACTTTAATATTAATAGCTAACAATATTTGGAAAAAGGTTGCTGGAGTCTTCACTTTGGATTGAAAAGAGGATATTCAGAGAATCAGGAATGCAGTTTATTTTTAAATTTTTATTCTCTTTTTAAACTGTATTTCAATAGATTATTACATACTGTACTTTTACTTCCAAATATGCATTACGTAGACTACACACTCTAAATACATTAAAACATTTCAGGGGCTTCCCTGGTGGCTCAGTGGTTAAGAATCTGCCTGCCAATGCAGGGGACACGGGTTCGAGCCCTGGTCTGGGAAGATCCCACATGCCGCGGAGCAACTAAGCCCGTGAGCCACAACTACTGAGCCTGCGCATCTGGAGCCTGTGCTCCGCAACAAGAGAGGCCGCGACAGTGAGAGGCCCGCGCACCGCGATGAAGAGTGACCCCCGCTCGACGCAACTGGAGAAAGCCCTCGCACAGAAACGAAGACCCAACACAGCCAAAGATAAATAAATAAATAAAACAAAAAAAACAAAAAAACATTTCAAAGTTATCCGAATTGGATATAATTGTTTAAAATCAGAGGTAAAAACATGGATGTTTCTTTCATTTCTGATACATGTTGGCTTAAAATTAAGTGAAGAAAATCTGCCAAATTCCTGTTGGAATGCAGCAGTCATTAAAAAAAGTGAAAAGTTACTTATATCCTTTTGCAAGACACTAAGAATGGACATGTTTTCATTGTTCTTCCTCTGACCAGGCTGTGTTTAGGTTTAAAAGGTTTATATTTTGGTTTCATTTTGCTTCCAAATAATAAATTTCTGGTTTGGAGTTTAGACTAGTTCAGTTATGCAATGCATTTTAATACCCACACTTAAACATATTTCCAGGCTAAGCAGATGTTAATACTCTAATGCATTTATGCCATATGACACTTGTGGATCCAGAATTAAGTTTTAAATATTTGTGTTTAATTTTTTTTAAGAAAACAGATGATATTTGAACATTTATCACAAAATTTTTTTAAAATGTAAGATAAATAAATCATGGGGATGTAATGTACAGCATAGTGAATATAGTCAATAATATTGTAATAACTGTACGGTGACAGCTGGTAACTAGATTCATTGTGGTGATCATTTCATAATGTATAGAAATGTTGAATCACTATGTCATATGCCTGAAACTAATATAATATTGGAAGTCAACTATACGTCAATAAAAAAAGAAAAAAAGTGTTATTTGATATAACCATGACTCACTGAGCTAAGACATCCTAAATAGTATCTTTCTTTCCACTCACAGTGCCATCATCATCCATCTAAAAGAACCATTAGTTCACAAGCCAATACATTAACAAACATGTATCAGTTGAATACCTACTATGTGCTAGGTACTGTGCATGGTGTGGCAGAGTTTTAATTGAAAGGTGCTAGTCTCATTCTCACAGACTAGAAGTACACACAGACAAGTGCTCTGATGATCAGCACATAAGATGACTAATGCTGTGACAAAGGAAAGCACAGATTGTTATGAAACAAATAAACAAACCAAGTATGTGTATCTTTCAATCCAGATGATGTAGGAAGTTTCCTGAGGGGATCTTTGGGGTTTATCCTTGAAATAAGTACTGAAGCTATAGTATGAGTTTGTCAGGTGAAGGAGGAATCCCAGGCATAAAGAACATGTTCAAAGGTTTGAAGGCAGGTAAGAGTAGGAAGCCTGCAGTAAACTGCAAATCATTAAACACAAGGGATCTTAGGGCCCCTGTGTGAGGTGTGGCAGCTAAGGATCTTGGAAGGCAGGCAGGGGACATATGCACTATTAAGAGGTTTGGAACCTATTCAGAGGCTTGTGGGGGAGCTAGCGACAAAATAGAGTAGGGAATACTACTCCTGACATATTACAGTATGATGGAGGACAAATCTAAGAGAGATGGGACTATGGCAGGGAAACTGAGGCTATTTTGTTACCCAAGTATAAAACACAAGAAGGCAGTGAGGGTGGAAAGGAGGAGCTTGATGACTGATGAGATGTGATGATGAAAGAGAGGGAGATGCTAGGATTTAGGAAACTGGGGGAGATTAGTGAGCATCTCCATGATAGTGGCCATGGCAGGTTAGGCTGAGAGTAATGAACAGTTCAGTTCTGAGCACCCCAAACATGTGGTGCTTATAGGACATCCAAGCAAAAATGCCCAGAAGGAGCAGGGCACTTAGTCTGGAACCAAGATCTCTCTGAGGTGGTGACATGCACTTGAAATTCATCAGAATGCAGGCAGAGGAGGGTCTGGTCGAGCCTCAGATTTTCACTTCTTCTAAGTGTTCATAAGTGATTCCAAAACACATTGTTCAGAGACTACATATGTAGTAATGAAGAGTAGTTGAAGTTACTGATATGAACAAACATCTCTAGAAGACTTTGTAAACAGAAGGAAAGGATATTAAAGATGGAATCATGAAAATGACAATATTTACATGATGGGCAAGAAAAGATGAACATTATAAGGAGAGATTGAAAAGAACTGGCAGTGAGGAAGCTGAGGGAGAAAACATCAAGGAAGTATGCATCAGAATAGTTATATTGTTGGTACTCCTGAAGTTATAACGTCGGTATAATATTGGTACTCCTGAAGATAAGGTCCAGAAAGAAAATCCTGAAAACTACTGATTAAATTTGGCAACTGAGGGAACTGGGGATGTTAATGGGACCAGTTATAGTGGACTGATGGGGATCAAAGTCAGTTGCAAAGGGTGGAGGCTCGACCGGACAGTGGGAAGGTGGAGACAGTGAATGTGGACCAAGAAGTGGTAATGTGAACGGAAGAAGAGAGCCAGAGCGTTAACAAGGTGAGGACCTAAGAACAACAGAAGTGGTACTCTTTTTACTTTTTCATTAGTTCTTGAGTATGCTTATATGGTAGGTGGGAA
This sequence comes from Balaenoptera borealis, assembly GCF_965194805.1. Classification (NCBI taxonomy): domain Eukaryota; kingdom Metazoa; phylum Chordata; class Mammalia; order Artiodactyla; family Balaenopteridae; genus Balaenoptera; species Balaenoptera borealis. Next base: position 51,450,738 of record NC_138863.1, on the reverse strand, counting down.
AAAAATAGAGATGGGAAAGCCAGAAAGACAGCAAGAGCAAATGTTAGAGGGAGAGGAAAACCGGCAGAGAGGGGGAGAGCCTGCATTACCATTTGGTTAGTCCATGTGCCAGGCACCATAAATAGTTTAACTTTTTTTAATATGTAGATATGATTGTCTAACTCTATGTGTGGATATGATTATCTCCGATTTACAGATCTATGAAATGAGGCTCAGAGAGTAGAAACAGATGCTCTAGGCCACACAACAAACAGGGCTGGGAATGCAGTACAGGATTTTCTGGCTACAATATGCATTTTCTTTTAATTACACCAGTTTCTCCAGCTTTTAAAACCTCCCTCTGCCTTTCACAAACATGAAAATCTCACCCCACACTTCCAGCTGATATAATATGTCCCCTCAATATAAATCACTATTATCTGTATATTTTCACTAGCCAGGAATTTCAATCCCTCTGGTGTATAATATAAATCTAGTAATATTTTTTTGTTTCCAAATACAAAATTACAATGCCAACTATGTTCTTTTCAACCTACATGCACTCTCCTATCCCAGTTGTCCCCTACTGAAAATCACTAAACCACACCAAGCTATCCCCTGGCCTAACCCATCCTAATGTTGTTGCACGTGAAGAAATGAGCCCTGCCATTTGCCATTCTTAGTATACTCCGTTTTGAAAAACTGACAACATCATATACATAAATCTATATAATCAAGAAACAAGTTTTCACAGAAAGCATTGAAAGAGGTAGGAAGGCTCTTTCCCAGAAAATTCAGTGCTGCAGTAATAGCATGCTGGTTTCACACCCTCCCTGGCACTCACATCTTGATCCCATATGACAACCATGTAAATGAAAAGAACTTCACCCACAGGATCGAGGCTGCTGCCAAATGCTCACTTCAATGTCATAGAGACTCCACGGGGAAAGCAATACCTTTGTAACAACGTGATAATTCTGTGGCTTCTAAAATTTCGTAGAACACCAGTGGTCCTAATTTTCTCTGGAGCTACACCTAATTCCGTTCCACATGATATGGGCTCTTCTGTATTCTGTTCATTTTTATAACCTTTAAGAAGATTCTGTTAAGCCCACATTAATTTCAATGTCTTAGCATTCTCAACATGAATTACTCATTATCCTATTTTCTTAGTCACTCTCCCCAAGTATATATAATGCGTTCAGAATTGCCTTTGAGATGAATATTTCCTTTTTACTCCATTGCTCCCTCTCTCATTTTACCCTTCATGCTTTTATGTCCTGAAAGTGCAAGGTTATTTCTCCTCATGTATTGATTTTCCTGCTTTGGTAATTTCTGGTTTTGCCAAAAAAAAAATCATGCAATATGCTTCTTATCCAAGGATAAACTGATTTTTTTTTGGTTTTTGTAAGGAGATTTGCTGGCTCAAATCTCAACAGATTTATGTGGGGTTAGGAGAAAAACTAACACTTAATCTTTATATAGCCTAAACATATTCTACCAAGTCTAATTGATATTATTAAAACAAACACTTATCTATGACCTTGATGATGAAAGTCTTAGTTATTAAAGAAGATTATTTTTAAAGATTCTACAATATATTAATCCTAATCCTAGTTTAACTTTTCTTTTCTGGCTTTAAATTAATCAACAAATTTAAAAATGCTCACTATGGTTTTGCCCTTAAATTTGCATTTTAAATCTGCTCATATTTAGCAGTAATGTATTTTTATTTACTCCAATACTTCTATATCAGAGCTCCTTTGCTTAAACAATTAGAATAAATGCATTAAAAGGGTGTATCATTATATGGACTTTATTTACTTCTGTGGTAACCAACCTAAGAGATAATTTTGCCTAGATAGATTTTCTGATGGCTCAAAGGAACAATATGAGAAGTGAGAAGTATGCATAAGCCCTCTGCCTTTTTCTCTTAGCTGAGTCATCCATATCTGTACAGCTGTTCTTTAGAAGCTGCCAGAATGACTTCAGCCCCTGCTGACAAGCACAGCAACCCATCAAGGAACACAAAAAGATGTAGTTCCTCTGAAAATTGGCATGACAAAGCAAAAAAATGTGATGCACATTGTTTAATTGTCATACAATGGGATTATTTTCTTCAGTGTTAGACCATAAGATTCTGAATATTTATTCAGTCTCTAGTGGATTCTGAGGCTATGTCAAATCAGAAAGCAGCTTTCCACTTTCAAGTTTCTTTCTTCTGCAAAAGAATGCAAACTATGCCTGTGGTCTGCATCTCTTGGACTGAACAACTGATAGGCTCTGTATTGCCTATCTTCAGTGACTGTCATTCACTAAGATCTATAAAATAAGGGCCAGCTGGAAGGTATACAAGTTGTCTTGGCTCATAGTGAAGACAGGAAAAATATAGTAATTGTTTAATTAATAAATATTCAAAGTCATGAATGAAGCTTGGTATGACACTGAAATTAATGACAAACAAGCTCAACAGGGGAGGCTCCTGCCTGTTTTCTTTGTTATTATATCCACAAAGCCAAGAATGTGCTAGGTTGGTTTAGTAGGTTGTCTGTGTGGATGAAAGTATGCAGATCATGGCACCTATGTGTTCACGTAGCAGGTACCTATTGTAATATGCCAGACCCTCTGCAAGGTGCTGGGATGCAAGGTTTCTGTTTTCATGCAGGCCACGTTGACCAGTAGGAAATTGGCAGAAGGAAACTTGAGAGAAAAATACAGCTTTACACAGGCTTAAGAAATATTTTAAATAACTATTATGTTGTAAAGGTGTATTAGCTTAAGAAATATTTTAAATAACTATTATGTTGTAAAGGTGTATTATAAATCCAAATAAGAGAACAATATTTTCTAGAACTAAAGAAATGTATTTTTTTTAATTTATGTTTATCTTTGTTACCTCAATAAGTAGATATTATTAACCATAAGTAGGAATTTGTTTTGAATTTACTCTTTTGAGGACTCAGGAAAACTAGCTTTTTAAAAATTAACTGTTAATCTTCAGTATCAAATCACTTTTCCTATATTCTTAGCTAAGTTCAATTGAACAATTTGCAAATGGGCTACTTATTACAAAAGGCTCCTGTTAAATATAAAGTTACACATATAATTTGACAGAGTATCTTGAAGGTTCAGAATAGCAGATTCACTATTACTGATTTTGTGACTCCTTTGTCCCCGTGGGATCTGACCTCAAAGTTACTACCCTAAATGAGAAATATCCTGCCTGTAAAATATTACATATCTGCAAAATATTTTGTCCTATATCACTAGCAGGAATACAATTAATTAAATACCAATTTATCTTAATATTTACACATTAAATCTCTTTTAATGGGTGATAATAAAGTGTTTTGAGGAAAATAAATCTTGTTTCAATGAGAAGCAAAAAATACTATTTAGGGCAAATGACTGCTAATGACTTCTGTATGACTATTAATTTAAAGCAGATAGATGTTTTTCATGTTGAATGAGATATAAAACCAAAATGGTCATTAAAAACAGCAGTAATGGCATTTTTCACTAAGAACATTTACTGATGCCCTCTGACTGTATTCCAATTCATGACATCACAGCCAGAATTTCCCAGCTCTCCTGGAGTTCCAACTGACATATTTCTCCATTTCTTGCATATTTCTCTGTGAAGGGACATGGTGTCCCATTTTTAATAGTTCACAAGCTCTCCCCAAGGCAATATGTTAGAACAAGCCTGAAGATTTTAGTTATGGATCAACATGTGGCTATAAACATTACTTTTTTTCCCCAAGTCTTAGCACACATACACACACACACACACACACATACACACACACACACACAAATATTTTTAAGAAGGTTATCTTGCGCATTTATTCTTTAATTTATTTACACAAAAACGATGAGTTCCTCTTAGGTGCCAGGCACTCTGCTAGTAATGGGTTTCAGTGATAAAAAGAAGAAGAAAAAAAATGTGGTCAGTGTCCTGCCATATGGATCTGCAATGAGAAATAAGGCATAAAGAAGGGAGACTTTATTACTTTGAAAACGTTTCTTTCGTTTTAACTATAGTACTGAAAATTTGTTTTTTCATTTATGGAATGAAGACTCTTGGACTTTACAGTGGTTTTTCAAATTTCTCCCCTAGGACTTGATTCTGGGAAGATTCTTTGGGACTCCCTCAGAAAGCACCTTGAACTGAGAAATGCACAAGGCTACCCTCTGCCCTTAATCTCTTTGACAGAGCTCTCTAAACATATTTGAGCTGCCAGTTAATTTTTTAGTTGCAGGAAGAGTTCCAAGGCTAAGAACCAATTTATAAGCCACTAGGCTAGATAATCTTTTAAGTTCTCTTCCAACTTCACCATTCAAGGGTTCTAGGAAATGTTGTCTACTCTGGCTTTATGATTTCAAAGTAATTGTTTTTAGAATTAAAGTTTGTTGGTCTGTCACTAATCACTGGAAATGAGAGCCCCCAAATTACACTGGACTTTAAATCCCACCCTGCCACTTACCAGCTATGTGATCTTGGGCAAGTTAGGTTTTTTTCCCTAGACTTCTTTTATAAAAGGAAATGAGAGTAGAATCTACATCCCCAGGATTAAATGCAATATTGTATTGGAAATTTCTTACTATTGTGTTGGGCAAATAATAAGCCAAAGAATCAATCCCAGACTTCACAGTTTCTTGGATATTAGAAGCTGAATTCATTTCTCATGATGCAGAATCTCTGCTACACAAGTAAAAGGTTATGTGATTCACCAATATTTTTCATTTTCATCTTGATGGAATTTTCATTTGAGACATTCAGAATACTTTATGAAGTTTAGTGAAAACATTTGTAGAACACTCCAGTGGAGTAGATAGGTAAAACTATATTTTTTATTATTTTTTTTATTTTATAAAAGAAATAATAAAGTAGAGAAATTAAGTGGCTTCTCAGAAATGAATAAATAACTAGGCTTTAGACCCAGAAATAAAATCAGAGATGATGTTCCATGAAAATAATACTATAACTACATGAGTTAGTAAAATTTTAAACACATTTAGTTCCCACAAAATGAATTCTAGTTGAATGCCCAAGAATACTCAATATTCTGAGTGTTATGTATAATACAACTATTTTATAAAAAATTGTGTCTTTTCTAATTTATTACAAAATAAAGCAAATATTATTTTACCTTGATGAGTTTTAACAAACATCTAAAATAAATGGCTTTGTAAGGAACTTTGTATTTGTAAACAAGTTAAAGCAGTGGGAAAAAAGGATATTCCAAGAAGATATATCCAAGTAAAGGACAGGAAAACACACTCAGTTTCTCTCTTCTTTGTTTAATAATTAAAAATATTCATTTATTGTCAATGCCGGTAAACATGTCTTATGATTTTAACAAGGGGGAAAAAACTCCGACTTTTCCTCCCCAAATAAGAAATTAGCTTTTCTTTGGTAGAGATTCAGTCACAAAAGTTATATAGAGAAGTTCTCTACTAGGGAAGTAATAACTAAAATAATGAGCATTTTTCTAAGAAGAAAGATAGGGACAATTGGAAAATTGAACGCAGGCTGAAAGCAGACCAAAAACTTTTTTTTTTTAAAACATTTCTACTGCTGCCCTAATGTCTAGCAATTGGAGCTAAACATTTCTTTTAAGTCTATGAAAAAAAGGGGGAATTCTTTGGAAGACATTAGTGTCTGTCAGAAGAGAACTGGAAAAATTCATTTCCAATGTAAGCCCTACTTGTAGGGTCCTTGCCTGGGGAAGTAGGTCCAACTGTCATCAGTGAACAGAGCCAGGAAGTTCCCATGGACCACAAGGAGGATGGTATAGAAAAGTACAGCAACTTAGGAGCTTTGAGAGCAGCCATCTGAGGGCCCTACTTCTTCCAGTAGTGAGAGGCTACATCAGTTTCAAGGGGCTTCTGACAGGAGCCTTATATCTGGCAGACTAGGCCAGTGTGTATCCCCAACATCCTACACACAGCTACAGAGCCTGGCACTGAAGTGATGCTCTGCAGATTTCTAGAGCAACAAATAACTTTTTCAGGCACAGCACAGATTTTCTTAGTGAGCCAGGGAATCAGTCAGAGACTCACTACAGCCAGGAGAGAAGACATCCCTGTTTTGAGATACAGTAGGAGACTGGAAGATAGGGCCATAAATATTACTCGTGCTATTAATTTTTATTGTCCATTTTCTAGGCTAGTGCCTGGAAAAAATACTCATTACAAGTTTATATGCTTCATTTCATTTAAACCTCATGATAATACTGTGAGGGAGATAAGGTAAGAAATATTATTTCAGTTTTATTGAGGAGGGAATAAACTAAAATTTCTATGTCTCAGTGGTTAGGTAGCAGGGAGCAGAAGCTATCCAACCTTAATTTCCTCACCAGATCTTGACTACCTTACATTAATCCTCTTTATTAAGCTCCATTTGGGGATCATTCATTTGGGGATCAATGTATACAATTTTAGGCGTATTTTTAAATTATAATATGCTAATTATAAAATGATATGCATAAAATATTTTAATGCCTAAATTTTGGGGATTTCAAAATATAACAACTTACTTTTCATAATTACCTGTATGTGAGAAAATTTAAAAGAGATGGAAATCAGAGAGCTCCCATGTGATCTTAAAAATTTAGACTTTCTACCCAATTCCAAGCACTTTAGACTTTCTACCTAATACCAAGCATTTTTCTATTTTAGAGGTCAAATTTGTTACTGCCATTACTTTTTGCTTGAAATTTTATATTTTGTCCCAAATCTATAAGGCAATAAAAGCACTGCTCTGTGGGTACCTATTGCAGCAAGCATGTTCACTCCACATCTACACTCCTCTGTGATATCCCTTGGCCCCTGTCCTTTTTAATTCCAGTGTGGGTGGCTTGTCCTCTCCACCCTCTGTCTACTGCACGGTTGACTGCCCTCGACACAAGTCAGCTGAAACTAGTCATTCAGAAAAAATTAGTCGTTCAGTGTTGGGCAATAGATTCAGCAAACATTAAAGTGTTTATTATGTGCCAGTGGCTTTAACAGAGGTTATCACAACAAACTCTGAGGTAGGTACTATCACTCCTGCAGCTCAGAAATGTTTAATGACTTGCTCAGGGTCATAGAAATAGTTATTGCTAGGACTTAATCCAAGTTTTGGACTTTGAATTCATTGCTCTTTTTCCTACACAAACAACACATCCGGCTAAAATCTTAGGGTATGAATGAACATTTGTTAACAGAAGCAAAAAGTGTAATAAAGGATGACCATGCTGAGAAATTAGAAATAGGAAGATATAAGTCTCAAGTATGATAATGATTGGCAAATATAGACTCTTTGGTTAGTAATTAATTTAGTGACACATAGATATTGTCCCAACATATGACACCAAATGTGACTGAAAAGTATACATGTGCTCTTACCTTATACGCTATACAAAAACTAACTCAACAAGGATCACAGATGTAACATAAGAGCTTAAACTATAAAACTGTTAGAAGAAAATGGGAAAAGCTTCATGACACTGGATTTGTCAATGATTTCTTGGACATGACACCAAAAGCTCAGGCAACAAAAGAGAAAAGAGAAAAATTTGGCTTTCTCAAAATTAAAAACCTTGGTGCATCAAAAGACACTATCAAAAAGAAAAAAAAAAGAAGAGAAAAGGCAACACACAGAAGGGAGAAAATATTCACAAATCATCTATCTGATAAGGAATTCATAACCAGAATTTACAAAGAACTTTTATAACTCAATAACAACAAAAACCCAAACAACCCAATTAAAAAATGGGCAAAGGACTTGAATAGACAGCTCTTCAAAGAAGACATACAAATGGTCTGGCCAATAAGCACATGAAAAGATACTCAGCATCACTAATAATTAGAAAAATGCAAATCAAAACCACAGTGAGATGTCAATTCACACCCATTAGAATGGTTAGCATAAAAACACAAAGAAACAGAAAATAAGCAGCATTGGCAAGGATGTGGAAAAATTGAAACCCTTGTGAATTGCTGATAGGAATATAAAATGGTGCAACCATTGTGGAAAATAGTATGACAACTCCTCAAAAATTTAAAGAGTTACCATATGATCCGGTAATTCCACTTCTAGGTATATACCCAAAAGAACTGAAAGCAGGAACTCAAACAGATAATTGTACACCAATGTTTATAGAATCATTATTCACGATAGCCAAAGGATAGAAATAATCCAAATGCCTACTGATGAATGAATGGATAAACAAAATGTGGCATATGCATATAATAGAATATAATTTACCTTAAAAGGGGAGAAATTCTGGTATATGCTACAGCATGAATAAAATTTGAAAATGTTATGCTAAGTAATATAAACCAGTTGCAAAAAGACAAATATGCTATGATTCCACTTACATGAAGTACTTAGATTACTCAGATTCATAGAAACAGAAAGTAGAACAGTAGTTACCAGGAACGGGGAATGGTTTAATGGGTATAAGGTTTCAGTTTGGGATGACAATGATCAAAAAGTTCTGGAGACGGGGCTTCCCTGGTGGCGCAGTGGTTGAGAATCTGCCTGCCAATGCAGGGGACACAGGTTCGAGCCCTGGTCTGGGAAGATCCCACATGCCGCAGAGCAGCTGGGCCCGTGAGCCACAATTACTGAGCCTGCACGTCTGGAGCCTGTGCTCCGCAACAAGAGAGGCCGCGATACTGAGAGGCCCGCGCACCGCGATGAAGAGTGGCCCCCACTTGCCACAACTAGAGAAAGCCCTCCCACAGAAACGAAGACCCAACACAGCCAAAAATAAATAAATAAATAAATAAAAAATTTAAAAAAAAAAAAAAAAAAAAAAAAAAAAAGTTCTGGAGATGGATAATAGTGATGATTGCACAGCAATGTGAATGTAATTAATGCCATGGAACTGTAGACTTAAAAATGGTTAAAATAGTAAATTTTATATTATGTGTATTTTACCACAATTAAAAACAATATGCCTGCAGTTACTTGAGAAGGTGAGTACACAGCCCTTTAAAAACTGTGTGTGTGTGAATTGGGATCAAAGATTGAGGGGAGGCACGCAACATTACTTTTCTCTGAATATTGGCAATGCAGTTTTTTGTTTAATTTATTCAACATTTTACAATTGTATATTAAGGTTTTTATTCACTTATTTATAACATAAGCAAGTCATGGCTCCTGTCCTTGAAAAGTTCACAGGCTATTTTGAGTAAACAGTACATCACACACAAACCTGTTATGCTAAGTCAGTTCCTTATCTCTCATTCATTCAACAAATAATTACTGAAAGTCTAGCACACGCCAAGAATTAGCCTAGGCTTCGGGGACACTATGGTGTATAAAACAAAGTTCCTGTCCTAATGTAGCTGACATATTTGAGGAGAGACAGACAATAAACAATTGAATAAATATGTAATGTTAGATGGTGATCAATACTGGGGGAAGATAAAGCAGTGTAAGGAGGAGAGGGAGGGACTGACTTGGTGAGAGCAGGGTGAGGGATATTTTATAAAATGGCCAGTGGCCTGTCTGAAAAAAAAAAAAAAAGAGATTAAAGTGATATTAGAGTAGAGAACTGAGTGAAAGGAAAAGTAAGCAATGTGGATTTCTGCAGGGAGAGCATTCCGGGCAGAGGAAAATTGAATTGCTGAAGCCCTGAGATAAGGACATGCTTAGGCATTCAAGGAGTACGGAGGTCAAAGTACTAAAAATACTCCAAATTTTAAAGGTGAGAAGATGAGAGAGAATCAAAAAAGGTCACTGAGACGGAGTGGCCAACAGAGTGGTGGAACCAAGGGAAGAAATTATCTCAAGAAGGAGGGGGCATTTAGTTAACACAAGTGCTGCTGATTGTTCCCCTGAGCAGACAGAGATAGGACCACTGCGTTTAGCAACATGAGGTCACCGAAGACAAGAGCCATTTTAGTGGCGATGTGGGGACAAAGCCTGATTCAAGTGAGTTTAAGAAATATGGAAAAAGAGGAAGTAGAGAAAGCACATACAGATAACACATTGGGATTTTGCTATAAATGGTAAAGAAGAATGGGGAGAAAGCTGGAGAAAAATGTGGGTTGAGGAAGGTTTTTTTCTAAGTGGAAAAAATAACAGTATGTTTTTATGCTGAAAGCACTGATCCAATAGGACAAATTGATGTGGGGTAAAGAGGGAGCAATGGATAAAGTCTTCAAGAAGGTGAGAAGGAATGCAGTTTAAGGTATAAATAGAAGTGATGGCTTTCATGGGCAGGCTTATCTACATTTGTAGGAGTGAAGGCAGAATATGTAAACATGGGTGCAGTTAGGTGGGTAGATGTGCTATCAATGTTGCCCAAGTACTGGTGCAATAGTTTGAAAGTTGAATTTAACAGTGTTGGGGTTTCGCCAGAAGAATAATATAGAGAGTAATGGAACAAGGACATTGAGAGTGTAAGGAAGGTCATGAATGCAATTATGGGTCATTGAGTATGACCTGTGTGGGGAGAGAAATAAGGACACAGTTCAGAGACAGGGCAAAATGAAAAGGTGGCAGGATTAATGGATAGTAGATTCCATTTGGATCAAAGTTTCTGGAATTGGGACACTGGAGGAAGTGAACTGGAAAGACAGGAGGTAGTTGTTAGAAACTGAGATTGTGGAAGGGCTGCAGTTATTAGGTCTAGAGTATGACCATGGCAGCAGGTGATTGAGAATGACTGGAATGGGATCAAGGAACTGAGATTCCAGGGTTCTACGCGGAAACACGATTGCAGAGACAGTGAGCTGGATGATAAACTCTTTAAGGACAAGTGAGCGAGGGTCTCTGCATTATTTAAATCAAAGTAACATTGAAGAAAATTTTGGAAAGCATTTCACCAATTCTTCCTCTAGAGCAAGAATTCTTAACCTAGAGTCTATGGAAGGGATTGTAGAATTCCCAGAATCCTCTGAAATTGTAAGCAACTTCTTTTCTTTGCGTAAATATGTGCTTTTTTAAAAAGAAAATCCATGGTTTTCATTAGGTTCTCAAACTGGTCTAATATCTCCAAATACAAAAACTACTACCGAGGCATAAGAAACTGTATATAATAAAAGTAAAATAATAATTCAAAAGTAATCCATTCCTAGGGCTGTCTTTACCTATAGGCATAGCGACTCCTGTTTATAAGGTTGTACAATTTAAATTTGCCAAGCTCCTATCACCATCTTTGCTCATTCCACTGCAGCCATAGTGGTCTTGTAGTTATTCCTTGAATTTGCGAAATCTTTGCACTTGTAGCCTGTCGCACTCACTGTTCATCTGTCTGAAATGTTTTCTCACCATATATTGATAAAATTCAGATTCTCGTTGCTTCGGATTTCCACTCAAATGTCTCCTCGTCAAATAAGCCTTCCTACTCCCTGCCTACAACAGCAGCCCCATCCCTCCAGGGGCCATTTCTACCCTTTACTCCAATCTGGTTTTCTTCATAGCACTTATCTCCACCGGACATACTTTCTATCCGTTCATTTGCATGTTTCTTGTTTATTTTAAACAGACTCTACAATGAAAGTGTCGTAAGAGCAAAATGTTGCCTGTTTTATCTTTGCTATTCTTGTGGCATTCCCAGCACTTAAAATGGTATCAGATGTGTAGTGACAACTTAGTAAATATTAGTTGTTGAATGGATCTCAAATTCTCATCAGTTACGTCTTGGGCAACAGCACTGAAGAAATTGTTAAAATGCAAATGTTTTCAGAAGGCCTATAGGCTTGTTTCTCTTGAATCGTACTTTATTGCTCTTCCTCTTCTCAGTCTCTCCCTGTTCTTCCTCTGATCTTTAAATGTTATGTAGAAACACTCATAGATGGGCCCTATCCACCAGCTCTTCTCTCAGCACTGCTTTCTCTCTGGCTGCAGCCCTCTCTTCACGCCAAACTGCTTGGACAGTCACTCTCCACTCTGCCTCTGCCTCCTGCTCTCCCTCCGCCTCCTGCTCTCCCTCCTCAGAATCTACTGCAACCCCACTTCCACTGCTGCAGCTCTAGGAAGGCGTCTCTCCAAAGGTCAGTGATGACCTCATCACCAAACATAATGACATGGCTTTAAATATAAAAAGTTATCTTTGGCCTTATTGGCCAGTTCCCTGGCTTCTCTAGCATCACTCAGTGCTGCTGTAGCCTCTCTAATCTCCCTCCCACACTCTCCTTTTCATCCTTTGGTACCCAGGTCAGACTGCCCTTTACCTTGACCCCATAGGGTCCTGCCTCGGTAATCTTAGTGCGTTCTTCCTGAAAGTCTCATTACCTCTTAGGGCTTCCCTGCCTGCTTTACATGGCTGGTCTCCAGACTTTGTGCTCTACCTTTCCTCTTGAATTCCAGAGGCACTCAACATCTCTACCAAGAAGACTGTAAACTCTTTGAAGCTTATATGTTTATTTTATATTTCCACTGCCCTCCTTTACAGATGAGCAGATGGAAGCACAGAGAGGTTTAGTAACTTAGTGGAAGTCACACAGTTATGGAGCAGCTGATCAGAAGCATCATAGTTCAGTAACTGGGTAAGTTACTGAACTTTTCTGTACCTTAGTTCCCACATCTATAGAAGGGGATGAAAGAATAGTCCCTATGCCACAAGTTGGCTATGAGTATTAAAATGTAATAAAAGTATGGGTACCTGATACATCGTAAATGGCAAGTACGTGTTAGGTGTTATTTTCCTTATTTGGGGTTTGAATAGTTTCCCGTTGAATTATATGTCATAGTGTAAAGTGTAAAACCTCAAAAGTAGGGAAAGCATTTGAGCAGAGAAAGATAGAAAGAAAGAAAGGTTGTGAACTTTTACATGAAAAATATGCAAAAGAAAAAATATTAGTACACTAAATGGAAAGAAAGAAAGTCTCCTACATGTTAGGAGTTTCACAGTTAATTTCACTTTAACAGTATTTGGAATATATTCAGTTCATGACATCATAATACTGAGTTACACTGACTTTACCATCTAAATGGGAGATTGTGTGTGGAATCTTTGACAGAATAATGAATAATTCTGTCATTTTCAAAGTCATAAAATTATTAATTAACTGAAGCTTTTGGTAAATAACATGTCACTTTATCTCCTCAGCTGTAAAAATTAGCCCCTGGAGTCTGGAAATTAGCTTTCACCAGTGTTTCCACTGTTAAAAATAAGACAACAGACTCAGAGTGGAGTCATGCTAAGCCCCATACCACCAAACTGAGACGTAAATTAATTACAGTTTTGGTCTTTCCCAGAAATGGAATCTTAAGCCCGTCAATCAGGAATCCCTAGATCAGCACTAGTGAGGTAGTCTGATAGACCCCTGCCATGCCCTAAAGGAAAGTGACCTTGATACAACCAATCCACCTTTTACTAGTATAACTTCCTCATTCCTGCTCCCTTCTGCTTGAAAAAGTCTTTCATTTTGTACAGCTCCTCAGAGTTCCTTTCTGTCTGCTAGATCAAATGCTGCCCAATTCATGAACTGTTGAATAAAGCCAATAAGATCTTTAAAATTTACTCAGATGAATATTTTTTAATCCCAAGTATGAGGAATGGCCTTGTTTTGTACTTTCAGATGCCCAGGCACTTAGGAGGAAACAGAAGTTCATCAAAAAGTGGTCTTGTTTAGGTTGCTTCCATGTCCTGGCTATTGTAAAGAGTGCTGCAATGAGCATTGGGGTGCATGTATCTTTTCAAATTATGGTTTTCTCCAGGTGTATGCCCAGGAGTGGGAAGCCACTTAAATACCCATCGACAGAGGAATGAATAAATAAGATGTGGTACATACATACAATGGAATATTACTCAGCCATAAAAAAAGAACGAAATAATGCCATTTGCAGCAACATGGATGGACCTAGAGATTGTCATACTGAGTGAACTAAGTCAGACAGAGAAGGACAAATATCGTATGATATTGCTTATATAAATAAGCTTATATGTGGAATCTAAAAAAATTGTACAAATGAACTTATCTACAAAACAGAAATAGAGTCACAGATGTAGAAAGCAATCTTATGATTACCAGGGGGGAAAAGGGTGGGAGGAATAAATTGGGAGGTTGGGATTCACATATACACACTATTCTATATAAAATAGATAACTAATAAGGCCCTACTGTATAGCACAGGGAGCTCTACACAATACTCTTTAATGACCTATACAGGAAAAGAATCTTAAAAAGAGTTGATATACATATATGTATAACTGATTCACTTTGCTGTACACCTGAAACTAACACAACATTGTAAATCAACTATACTCTAATAAAAATTTTTTAAAAAAAGGTCTTGCTTTCCTTTTCCAATACATGGTTGATAGGTTTGTTCCTAATCCAAAAAGGTCACCTGTTGTAATAATTATCACAGGATAGAGTTTTGTTAAACTGGACTAAATGTATGTTTCTGCCTCTTGGGCAAAAAACCAGGATGATCTATTTCAGTATGTTAAAGATAAAGATAGATTTTTTTTTTTTTTCCTCAAAGAAAAGACTGATATCCCACTATCATTGGTAGTGTCTACGATAAAATATCAGACACTAACCAAAACCTTCTTTGTCAGTTTTGGTCCTCTAAGTGCTACCTGTCATTTGAAGTTCTAGAGCCTTTATACCTATATCATTTTTGACTTTTAGTTATATTTCTCCTACTGGATGCCCCATCTTGGTATGTCCATCAGCAGTACCTACACACTGTCAGCACAGTGGACTGATTGATATGTTCTAACACCATCATTCTAGAAGTAATGCTGCAGACATGAGAAGTCATTCAAATATATATGACACTCTGGATCCACTGAGTTCATTCTCTTCCTGTCTCAAATGGGGCAAGGGTAGAAGGGAGAGTGCTGGCACCAGAAACACCTGCACTTGAACTCTGACTCTACCACCCAGTATTTTATGTGGGGTTACTTGGGCCTCTCAGGGCCTCAGTTTCCTCATCTGTAAAATGGGGATAATACCACTTACCTCACAAGGAATTAAAGAATTGAGCATGTAAAATGCTTTCAATCAATGTTAGTTCACTTACTTGAACTAACATGAGAGCCCTTTTCTTGATGTTTGAGCACTTAGAATGTTAACTGACATAAGCACCTATGTGATCAAAACCATTTTCATTCTTCACAATAGTCCCTGTCACCTCTGCTAAGCATATGGTTTCATTTGTAAACAGGAGACAAGGGCTGAAATGACAGGCAGGTAACTCAACTGTTTTCTCTTGCATGACTGCACCAATGGCAATAATCAATATTTCAGTGGTAACTAGATTGCATTTAATGAGCTATTTGAAACCATTACTTAACTTTGTTTTCATCTGGTGCTTATTAGTGCCTTACTGAAGAACATGAATTTTAATTAAAGTCTTCTTCATGAATTTGGGAAGATATTTTTTCCATATATCTGTGAAAGGATAACCTTGCTCAAACCTCAAAGGCATGTTTCCTTTTCTTTGAATCATTGCACAAAAGAAAATTTTATAGGCCTTCTTTTGTAGAACTAAAAGAAGCACAAGAGACAGCTTTTTACACTTGCTTAATAGATGGTGAAATCTTTCAATGTAATTTGTACTTCTCAATGATGCATTTATCTTACCATGCCCTTTTCATATTATCTTCTTATTTCTTAGTTACCTAAGGAAATGTTTAGTATAAACTAGATGTTTATCCATGAAATATCCATGAATTTCCATTTTACAAATGAAAAATATGGCAATAAAAATCTAGTCCTTGAGGGGACTTCCCTTCCCTGGTGGTACAGTGGTTAGGAATCCGCCTGCCAATGCAGGGGACACTGGTTTGATCCCTGGTCCGGGAAGATCCCACATGCCGCAGAGCGACTAATCCCGCACGCCACAACTACTGAGCCTGTGCTCTAGAGCCCGTGAGCCACAACTACTGAGCCCACATGCCACAACTACTGAAGCCTGTGCCCCTAGAGCCTGTGCTCTGCAACAAGAGAAGCCACCGCAATGAGAAGCCCACACACTGCAACGAAGAGTAGCCCTGGCTCGCCACAACTAGAGAAAGTCCCCGCGCAGCAGTAAAGACCCAGTGCAGCCAAAAAAAAAAAAAAAAATCTAGTCCTTGAAAAGCACTTTTAAGAGAGCTCTAAAATGCAAACATAATCTGGATTCAACAAAAATTAAATTTATTTAATTTGAATAATATGTTTTCATTAATAATATGTAGTCTTGAATAATCATCAGAATGTAATTGTTTTGAAAAATGACTCAATCCAATTCTCTGGGTAAAAATGCTCACATAAAAGTGCCCCAAGTTCTAAGTGTTCTGTTCAATCTAGGGGAAACGTATGCATTTTAAACTCTTGAACAACTGGGAATTATAAGGCAAGGGCTGATCGCACTTTCAGGGAAAAGTAAATATTCTACTTCCATCTATGACAAAAGTTCACGAAAATTTTGAATCATAATCACCTGCAGAACTTTTCAAAAATTAATAACACTCCATGAGATTTTGATTGAGCAGGTCTACTTCATGTGAATTTCATAATGTGAATCATAATGCAATTATGTTTATGTTTTGTGAAAGAAGGAAAATAATGTTTATTTTCTAAAGTCCTTAACCCGATTTACTTGGGGTAGAGGGGGTGATAACTATATATTCATTATCTTACTTCATTGTAAAGATATAAACCTGCCTTCAAGTGAGGAACCTCCTGTTTCATAGCTTGGGCATAGATCACTGAGATTATACCATAAAATGCAACTTTTATTGAAGAACAATTTATGGGGATTGTTGAATTATGATAAAGCCAAGATAAAAAGCAAAATGAAGTATATACAGTCTGCAGGATTTACAGAATTGTCAAAAGTAGTTTCAAAATAAGCAAATAGATACTTTTAAGGCCATTTATTAAATATACAATTTGTGTTTCCATTTGCTTTCAGACATACTATATCAAATTTAAATGTTGTTCTTCAGAAAGTTTGTCTAATAAAATACACTACCATAACTTCTGCATGGCTAACGTCTGCTCTCATCATTGATGACTACCTTGCTGTCAAACTTTCAGAGAGCTTCCAAGTGGAATGAATTCTGAAGAACAAAATTTCTGAAGCATATTTTTGTCCCCCACTCCCCCCTTTTCTTTTGACCATTAATCTAAGCCAAAAACACCTTGTGCCATAAAACTCACTTCATAAAATACCCCTTGTAAAACAGCAGAAAATGGAAACTTTGAAACTAGAAACAGAATACCAAAAAAAAAAAAAAAAAGCTACCTCGTAGCTAGATCTAGCATCTTCATACTTTCAAGTAGGAAAAGTTTTTAAGGAAGATTTTACCCTAAAAATTATATGGTTATGTTGCCTCATTAAAATAGCTAGAATGTCAGAGATGATAGCTCTGATGTTAATACAGGAAGAAATTCACTGAAATATGGGAATTGAAAATAGTTCAATAATTTATTAAAGATGATGAATATTTTCACATGTCAAATGGGTTAACTGTAGAGAAGTTTTTTTAGTTTTATTTAGAAATCTTTTGGAATAGCATAAATATTATATTTCCTTGAATCAGGAATAAGACATGGCAGAAAGTAGACTTCCATTAAGAACATAAACACATTCTTGTTCTCTAGGCTTTTTTGTAAGAAACACAAGGGAAAATGATTTTTAAAAATAAAAATTTTTAAAGATATATTTTCTCTCTATTGAGACCCTAAAATCTCATTGTTAAATGGATGGAAGATACCGTAAAAGGTTAAAGAGGCTCCAAAGTGTGGTCAGTAACTCCCTTTTCAACAAGAGCAGGCCCATTCCACAGCACCTGGCACACAAGTTATTAAATTTTTGAAATATAAATACATGTTATTTGATGAACACATTACCAATTTTATGTAATCCAATTCAAATTCTAAACAAGCATTTCATTACATATTTACATACATTAGATTAATATATATGTTCAACTTTAACATGAATATTTAGAAATGTCACACAAGGAATAAGATGTTATTAATGGCATACCTTCCCCTTCTTACTAACCAATGTAATGCTATGGTAGGACCACCTTACAGTAATAAAGCCTGGTTTTGCCAGGCTTACTAGTTGTGGAACCATGGACAAGTCAAACAGATCTTTCTATGTCTTAGAATCCTCATTTGTAAATTGGAGAGTTTGGTTATGTAACTTAATTTCTAATGTCCCTTTGAGTTCTTAGGACTCTGACTTAAAGCACTATTTCCTCCTAGAATTTTCCAAAGTATACATTGTTTTTTGTGGGGGGGGCGGTGATCAGTAACTGTATTTCTCTGGCATCCTCTGGCACTGCTTAATGTGGGCACTTGGCTATTCATTAATAATAAAATCTAAATCTTTAATAGTACTTTACAGTCTAAAATCTCTTTTTCAAACACCGTTACTTTTGGTCCCAATTCTCACAATGTCTTGAGAGGAGGGGCAAGAGTAATTCTTCCCATTTCACTAAGGAGAGAACCGAAATTCAAGGGGATTAGAGTCGTTCCTAGATTTTAAATCCAAGGAGTAGCTAATCTGACGCCAAACTCCAGTTTTCTGATCCCCCATCCAGTGCACTCTATTAATGAAGTCATTTCTGAGTCATGCTTGTTGTAGAGGTAGGTTACTTTTCTAAGTTTCTAACTATGAAAGATATAGAAATATTTGTGGCTATAACTCTTGCATGTCCGTTAATGACATATTTGAAGATGTCACATTTCTATCATTAGTGTGTACCCATATGGTGGACTCATATGGGAACTCTACAGTCTGCCTTCTAGTTACCTTCCCTGAGATTCAGCATCCCCAGAAACACCATCCTGACCTAGTCAGATATTTCAATACACAAGTATGAGATGCAGTTTTGTCTTAGCCATTATTCATAGTATAAGCCCTTAGCTATAAAACTTTCTTTGTAATTTCACTGAATGAGCAACTAATAGGAAGAAAATTGTTCTTATTCTAGAGTTTTATTGTGTTTATATAAACTCTTATTATAGAGTTTGATATGGTACACTTTCTTTGAAAAAACTTTAAATTTGTTACATTCTTTTCTTTAGTTATCTGCTATATATTAGCAGACTTTGCTCACATTTGCTGCTGGGAATCTGGATTATAAAGCAAATCTCAAAGACTTGGAAACATAGAGTGTGTTCGCTGTTCACTGATAGAAATCAACAACGAAAATATAACTAGAAAATCCCCCATATGCTTGGAAATTAAGAAATACCTTTGTGATTAATCCATGGATCAGAGAATATCCATGGATTAATCATATTATGTAAGCTATTTTTGAGCTGAATTATAAACAAAAATACATCATATCAAAGCATTAAATGCAGATAAGACAAAATAGAGGAAAATGCATATAGCATTAAATGTAGATATTAGACATGAAGAAAGGCTAACAATGAGCAAAGTATTCATTTCAAGAAATTAGAAAAAGAGCAGCAAAGTAACTATTGCTTTTCTCATATGGTCTATGGTTTGAAAGTGAAATTTTTAATACAGTAAACATCTTTATATGATGATATCATGAGAAACAATCAGAAAATATAGGCTGATTTATAAATTAAATTCAATAATCATATTTAATGCCTATTGTGCAAGCATATGGTATTCATTTGGTAATTTTATTATTGGATGGATATACAACACTATACAAAATCAACCACTTTATAGCATACATACATTTTTTAAACATGAAAGAGGTCTGAAGGTGTTCAGTATAATGTCATAGGCAGTAGACCAAACTAGGTGATCTTCTTTTGAATTTTATCCTTTAGAAACTGTAGAATACTATGTTTCTTCTAAGACAAAAAGCTAGAAAATCTGTCATTAAAATTGCCCCAATCTTTAAAAATTATTACTCTTAAAATTTTTTGCAGCCTAATTGACAAGGCTGGCATTTTACACAGATCTACATCTTCAGACAATTAAAGAGTTTTGTGATATAGTTATCAAAATCATCATGATTAAATTGAGCACCAAACTGGGAGAATTAGTATATTATCACTATGATTTCTCATTTTTAGGAATTAAAATAGTAAATGTCATCTTTGACAGGAATATCCATAGGCTATATTTAATAGTTCTCCTGAATTATATAACAACATGTAAGACATAGTAGTCACTTAATGTTTTTGATACCATCATTGGTATTTATTGAAAAATACTATTATATCTTGCATTATGCTGCAAAATATATAAATATGAGGAAGCTTTCAAATATGCAATAAAATATTTACAAAGAAAAAAGAACAAAGCTTTAAAACCCCCCAAGAACATCAGCATACACAAATGCATTGCATGGTTACTTTTACGATTCTTAGCAATGACTGCAAATTGGCTTCAATCTTCTTAGCTATTATAACTTAGTTATACATAATTTAATTGTCTCCAGACTTTACCACCCTGAGTGTATGAATGAAATTACATTCATATGTATGCCAAGATTCTACTAGCTTCGGCCTCCAAAAGGAGCCTCATTTTGGTGTTTCCTCCAACCTTAAGCGTAACTGGAAGCCCAAGCTGTAAATATATTATTTTCCCAGTTCCGATGAGCACTGCATTATTGCTTCCCTCAGGTCACCCTTGTAGTTCACTTACAGTTGTTCTGGGCACTTGACACTGGCCTGGGGACCTGCTACTCTCATACTGTGACCTAAATGGCCAAAGTGTGGACAGCAAACAAATCCCACAACACAACTGAGCTCAGGCTTTAATATTAAACCAATCTCTGATAAAGACCAAAAAAAGGAAACGTGGTCTCTAGCGGTATAACATCCCCAAATCCACACCATTGTGTACACAATCACTCAGAGCATTCAGCTCATTGCTGCCTTGGCTTCTTAAACACCTCCACTTCCAGCCATGGCTTTTGCTTTACAATGATGTCATCACTTTTGTGCTTTCCTCTGGACAAAGAAATATTTTGCATGAAAGGTGTCTTCACCTTTGCAAGGCAGAAAACTGCTTGCATCTTTAAAGTAATAGTGTTTGTGTGTGTGCAGTTTTCTTTACTTGTTTTTCTCATTTCCTCTCTCTCTCTCTCTCTCGCTCCTCTCTCTCTCTCTCTCTTCCTCTCTCTCTCTGTCTCTCTCTCCCTCTCTCTCTCTCACTCACACACACACACACACACACACACACACACACACACACACACACACACACAAGATTTCAAAGATTTTAGGAGGATTTTTTTTATCCAGAGATCAGGTTCAAAGTGCCGGCTACGGTTATTTGTCTTCCCTGAAAGAAGCCTCTGCAGAAAAAAAAAAAAAAAAGAGCTCATCCCAAACACAGTATACAGAAATGGGCACCTCATTCTAAAGCAACTACAGACACAACTGCGTGCTCTACATTCCAATTCAGTGATCACTGCCTTTTCCCTTGGCTTTCTAGGTCTAAATTCTCTGCTTTTAGGATCAACCAGGATATCCTTTACAGGTAGATAGATCCCTGAACTTATTTTTTGGGCTGGAGGAGGTGACTAATTTCAGAGTCTTTATTTAGACTGGTGACTACCACATTTATATCTTCAGCCTGAACCTCTCTGCCTCATTGCCATCTCCACTTAGGTATTTAATAGACATCTCATGTTTAATATGTTCAAAAATGAGCTGCCAATATTGCCCCCTTCATTTTCGATCCTCTCTCTGTTATCCCCATCTCAGTTAATGGAGAGGCCATTCTTCCAGGTACTCTGCCTACATAGCTTCAAGTTGTTTGGGGCTTTGTTCGTCAACCATACCCCATATCAAATCCAGCACCTCCACTCTGGACACAATTCCTTGCCTACAGTACAGGGATAAATACTAGTTCTTGCTTCCTCTCTTGCCTTCCTATAGTCTACTCTGAACGGAACAGCCAGAGTGATCCTTTTAAAATCTCTGCCCCAAGCCCTCTATGCCTCCTTATCTCACTCAGAGTAAAAGCTGGCCTCTCTTTAATACATCTTACAAGACTCTACATGATCTTAACCTATTAACCCCCAAACCTCCTCTCTTACCACACCTCCGCTTGCTCATTCCTTCTGCATACATCCACTTGCTAATCCTTGAACACTCAGGCATGCTTCTGTTTAGAGTCTAAAATGGTTGTTCCCTCTGCTCTTCCCCCAGGAATCTGTGCAGTTTTATTCTCTCATCTACTTCTAAGTCTTGGCTCAAGTCTCTTTCTCAAAAGGTCACCCTAACCACTGTAGTTAAAGTCACGACAAATCCTGGCACTCTCATTTTTCCTTATCTCGATCTTCTTTGTCTTATTTCCATGGCAAATTCCACCTCCTAACATACTAAATAATTTGCTTATTCATCATGTTTATTGTTTATCGTCTGTCTCCTGTAATGTAAATTCGGCAAGGAGAAGGATATTTATCTGTCTTGTTCAAGAGTCTAGAATAGTGTCTGACACATCCACAGCAGACAATATAAATACCTCTTAGAGGAATGAATGAGGTATCATCAGGTTTTTAGATGTATATGTCTTACATGAAAGGATGACAAGCTAAGTCATCACAATTTGAATTTCCTAAAAATATCAGTATCTTTAAATTTATCCATTTTAGTTGAAATAATCTAAAAGACTTAACTTTCTAAAATATATTAGCCCTACCCACAAGAAGTGAAAAACAAAAACAAAAAACTTGACCTTTTTCAAATTAATCTTGAATTTTAACTTACTCTGTGGTCACATACAATTGAAAGAGTAAAACCTAAGACTTCCTCTAGTGAAACACAGAGATGAATTGAGATAACAAAGAGTAGAATTAAAATTTCCATAGAAGAGTGGGTATATTTTCCATGAATACCAGCTCAGAGAAAGTTAGAGGATGAAATAGAAAAGGTAGAAACAATAATATTTATTGAATACCATGTCAGGAACTGGGTTCAAATTTTTACTTTATACTTTATTGGTTTTTTTAATCAAGCAATTTACTTTTGAAAGGGTAATACATGTAACAGTACAATGTTCTAAAGGTGTAAAAGGGTATACCATAAAAAGTACATCTCTCATCCATCCCTGATACCTGGAAGGCACCTAATTTCTCTTCTGGAGGGAAAGACTGTAACTGTTTCTTTTATAGCCTTCTAGAAGTGATCTACACACATATGAATGTATGCATATTGACACATTTTTATACAAGTAATGGTTGAGTCCTGTTTTAAAAATGAGAAAAATCACCTCAGAGAGTCTGAATGGCAATCCCACGATCATTCAGAAAATAAATGGCAGAGCTGGCATTTGAACTCCTACCTGTCTCACTCTAAAGCCCACACCAAGAATATTTTCAAGTATTTCACCAAAAGACAGCTGAAAAAATTGACTTGTCCTCCATAGAAGCACTTTTCCTTCATTTGACAGCTAGTTAAGAAGTAAGTGGTTAAGACCCTCTTTTCTTTTCCAAGAAATTTCTTTGAAACGAAATCTGAGATAAAGGCTTGTAAAGGCAGATCTGAGTATTAATGCTTAAATCCTCATCCATGTGAGGAAAAAAAAGAATATAGCAAGAAGCTGAGTTTTGCTTTTCCCTCTGGCCTAAATGTGAAAGCTATTTGGTCAGAAAATTCTTGATTTAAATACTGATAAGGAATTTTTTTTAATTGTAATTTTGTTTAAAGCTCCAGATATCCCTTTAATAGATAATCAGCCCTATCTCACATTAATAACCCAGGGGGAGGGAGTGTACACAGACTGCTACAAAGAAAACAATTTGCCTAACTTCAACTATTAATCTAATTTAGGGTTGTAAACTCTAAAATTAATACTAAAACCTTTGGAGTCTGCAGTGTAATAGTTAACTTGTGCTATGTTTCTGTGTAAGTCATCTATTCAGTATCAATATAAATGAACTTGGGTATCCATTTCATTTTGTTAAAATTATGTTTCCCTCATGATCTTAATAACTTATTACTTCCTTTGCCTCTGATACAATCATGGATTGAAAACTTTGTTAACTGTAGCATGAATTCAGCCCTTGGGAAATTGCTTTTTATCCATAATGTAGTAAAACTTTCTCCAACATACATCAAGTGCTTAATTTAAGACAGGTGCCATGTTAGATACCGTGCAATAAGAATAAATAGGGCATGTTCTCCATTCTCAAAGAGATTCCCATCTGGTGGGAAATACAGGGATGCACATAAACAATCATAAGGCAAAGCCATTAACAAAGAGATATAAGCAAAGTACAATGAGAGCACTTAGGAGAAAGTATTCATTTTGACAGAGAGGATCAGAAATAGCTTCATGGGGGCTCCCCTGGTGGCGCAGTGGCTAAGAATCCACCTACCAATGCAGGGGACACAGGTTCGATCCCTGGTCCAGGAAGATCCCACATGCCGTGGAGCAACTAAGCCCGTGTGCCACAACACTAAACCTGTGCTCTAGAGCCCACGAGCCACAACTACTGAGCCTGTGTGCCACAACTACTGAAGCCCGCGTGCCTAGAGCCGGTGCTCTGCAAGAGAAGCCACAGCAATGAGAAGCCCGCACAATGAAGAGTAGTCCCGCAACTAGAGAAAGCCTGTGCACAGCAATGAAGACCCAACGCAGCCAAAAAAGAAAAAAAAAATTAAAAAAAAAAAAAAAGCTTCATGAAGGAGGGACATGAAAGTTGAAAATTTAAAGATATTTATGTTAGATGAGGGAAAAAGCACAAGAAAAAGGTATAGAGTTATGGTGGTACATGGTCATCTATAAAGGAAGCAGCAAGTACTTTTATGGGAAAAAAATTAATGCCAGCCACAAATGCAATAAATCCACCCCTGGAGATTTGAAGACATTATTGAACTCAAACTACCTCATGCTATGATGATGTAAAGCCAATCAGTATGTTTGTTATTTGTTTGGGATCTACTTTTTCTCTGTAAACCCAAATCTTTAAAGAAAAATAATGTACCTATTAAATTATAAACTGATTTTACATCAATAGCCTGAAGAAGCCAGGGTGGGCAAAGGAAAGTATACAAAAGGCAGAAAGGGATCATTTCTCCACTCTGTGTATGTTGATGAGAATCTTCAGGAATTCAGGGAGATTGTTAGACCCTTCCAGTAAAAAAGGGAAATGATCAGAGTTAAGAGGAAAGGAGTCGACAGACAAGGTGAATGAGGCCAAGAACATGCATAGAACCCTTCAGTATTCTGTGGTCGCTGGCATTTGGGGGTCTATATTTCCCATAAAAATCAGCTCAGACCACCTAGCAGTGGACCACAGATTCCCTAGAAAAGTTTCCTCCTATGTTCTCACATGGCTAAGGGGATTTCTCCTCATTCCTTAAACATGTTCCAGCTATATTTCCTCTCTTTGGCACATTTTACTGAGGTGTGTGGATCACATCTATCCATCTGCCTCTTTGGACCCAACATGATCCTACCCATTCCATTTCTTCAATACACAGAGCAGTTCGTAGTTCACCTTAGCTCTGTGTCCAGCTACACTCTTAGTTCTAGCCCTGAATCTCAAAATCTTACCTTGTGCCAGAGCTTTGGACTACTACATGCCTGGGACAGTAATTGTACCTTATTATAAATTGGGGGCTCAAATTGTGCTATACTTTTCCCTAGTAAAACAGATAGAGCTCGATGATTTTGTGAACAGAGGAAAGAAATCAAGACAGAAAAGGCTGTGCAAAGGAGGAGGGATAGTTTGAATTCCTGTAAAAAGTGTTATTATAACACCAAAATAAACTAATCTGTTCTGATAAATGGTATATTAATAGGCATCTCCAATAAGGAGGTAGGTAGAATAAAATGTCATTGCTATGGTGATTTTAGTCTCAGGAGAACTGAAAATAACCCAAGTGAGTGTACAGACCAGACCTTTGACTGCTAAGGTTTTTTGTCAGAAAGCTCTTTGCTGTGGATGCCAGGAGCAGGATTTTGGTGTACTCAAGTCCAGATTACAAAATGGAGCTTACCGAGGAAAAGGGAAGCATCTGTGGGTGAACAATTTAATTTTTTAAAATATCATAAGTAAACAGGATAAACATAGAATCTGCCTGAAAAAGACACACTTTCCATTTCTCTTTGCCAAAATCACGTACTGACCTCCAACGGAGCCAGTACAGGTCAGTAAAATAATATGGCCATTGAGTCCTTGGGATCTTAACTACAACAACAAATTGAATGGGAAGGCTTTTCAGTGACAGGCATTTATGTTTAGATTTTCTGTGATGTTTTTTGTTGTTCTTGGTCAGAGACCAGGTTGGTGGAATTTTTAGTAGTATTTCTGACATTGAAAGGCACTTGAAATTTCTGTGAACCATCAATTTTCTGATTAGGAAGTTTAAGATTTGTCAAACTGCATTGTTTTCCAAAGCCATAGGCTTCTAGATATGGTACTTAATCTGAAAATTAAAACACCAACACAAACACACACACATACATTCAAAAGGAAAGATACTTGAAATCTCTGGAGGGTAACAGTAGGAGAATATTTTGTCATGCTGTGGTTATATAGTGGAAGCAGAATGGAATTTCAAACAGTTAACTGCCTCTTCTCAGAGGCAGTCTGGGACCAGGTTAGGAGCAAACTGTGAAGGGCACTGTGGACTAAATTAAGTAAACTGGATCTTATTCAAAAGGTAATAGGAAGTCAAATAAGCTTGTAACTACAAGATTAATATTACCAGATTTGGTTTTGAAGAAACTAACTTGTGATAGAAAGGAAGCTGAACTGTCTAAAGAGACCATTGGCAGAGACACCATACAGGAATCCGCTGATATGGTAGGGACAGATAATAATAAGTTAGCTAAATATTCTGTGATTAGACATTTATTTTTCTATTATTGTTCATCCTTCATGGATTTGAAGTTATTGGACAAATAATGGGAAAGTAGAGAATATTAATTATTTTAAATATTCTACAATTCTTAAATTTTTGTAAGATATTGCATTTGTCTAATCCTCTCCAATTTGTCAAAATTTATACAAAGTTTTCACTGCTCCTATGAGGAAACTGTTTGAGGATATTTGAAAACTGCCTCAATTAATTGCTCATAAATCAATATTGACAATAAAGAAAAAAGAGAGGAAAAAACATAATTAGACTGAGTCAACAAGAGTACATTCCTCTTATACACCCATTTGTAGTTTAATTACAAAAACATATTGCTTTAACCTCACCAAGGATGGTTCTAATTCCTGAACTATACTCCATAGGACATCTCTCAAAATGTCACCCCTTCCAAGTCATTGCCAATTGCTGTCTAGGGAGACTTTTGTGATAGAAATATATTTTGCCTCTTGTTATTCCTTCTAATTTTACAAAGTCTTAATCAAAAACAATGGTTTCTTCTTTATTTACATACCCTATAACTCTAGCATAAAAAAGAAAATAAATTCATTTTGCTATATTAGTTCTTCCACTGAACTTCACATTAACACAGAATTAAGGTCATACTCTATAGTAGCAGTGAATAGAAGAATGGAGGATATTTCACGCTATATTTTTCAACTTTTGATTGACGTATAACACACTTACAGAAAAGTGCACAAATGTTAAGTTACAACTTGATAAATTTTCACAAATGAACATATCATTGACACCAGGACCAAGATTGAGAAGTAAAATATTATCAGGACCTCAGAAGTTCCACTTACGCCTTCGTTTTGTACTTATCCAACCCCCCAACAAGAGTAACTATTATCCTAACTTCTAAAACCATAGATCAGTCGTGCCTGTTTTTGAATTTAAATAAATGGAATTCTACTGTATGTACTCTTCTGTATTTGGTTTCTTTCATTCATCATGATCTTTGTGGATTCCTTAGTACATTGTTCCTTTTAGATATAATCTGTTTCCACAATTTATTGGGCATTTGGATAGCTTTCAGGTTAGGACTATGAGAGATAGTGCTTCTATGAATAGTCTTGTGCATGTCTTTAGATGAATATATTATGTATTTCTATTAGGTATTTCCCTAGGAGTTGAATTGCTAGGTTTTAAAGGATGTTCTGTTCTGCATTAGTGTGCTGGCTGTTGTATCCTTATTTGAGGAAAAGCAGCAGTGTTTTCTCACAAAGAATGTCTACATACGGGCCGGCTACCTAATTTGCAGGGCACAGTACAAAATAAAAATACAAGGTCCCATTTTTAAAAAGCAGGAAAAAGTGCAGTTAGAAGTATAATTTTTTTTCCTCTTTCTTATGGTCTTTCTCTTGACTTAGTACATAATTAGATTCCCAGGAAAGAAAAATTAAAAAGTTAAAATTATTAGCAGGAATTTTACCCTTTATATCTATGTTGTAAAATATCAGTTTTAAATGCAACTATAACAGCATTCAGCTTGTATGTGGAATCACCAAAGTTGCATAGTTCTTATTTCACGAGCTGTCTCTAGCTGGCCAGAACCAACACAATCCAGACTCAACAAGGTTGGAAGAAGAGAGGGGACCCCTGGCACAGATCTGGCCAAAGAAACTCTCTCACTGGAGCATGGGATTCTCACAGTTGCCTTCAGACCCTCACAAGGAATCAGGAGCCCCTCTGTAGCTGGGTCAGGTCTGAGGGAGGCCAGGTTCCTCCTTCCACCAGCCGCTGGAGCGACGTGCCAGGCCCCAGCTCAGGGTGGGCTCTAGGGAAATTGAGGCAGGCATCTCCCCTTTCCTTGAGCCCCCTGTCCCAAGCTACAGCCATCCCTAGGTACGTACAAAAATGGCCATTCATCACCAGGGGACTCCTATAAAAGAAATGTTTGTGGTAAATCCCTTATACATGCTTATACCTTTCTGCAACATTTGCAATTATATTTGAAATACTAAAATCAGAAACAAAAGCATCTTTGAGCTGAAAAAGGAGATGATGTAAAAGACAATATCCAGAGAGAATTGAATGATAGTGAAAAGAAAGAGAAAGTACCATGGCTTAACCAAAGAGAGACCAGGACAGGAAACTCTCTGAAAAGGAGAGAGCTGAAAAGTAGCAAAAACAAACAAGCAAGGAGTCAAGTTCAGGAGGTCAGCTAAGGTAAGAAGGAGCAGGAAATTTCCAGAGCTCTTGGAAGTCAAGCATGTCCTTAGAGAGAAAACACACAATGCATACTTGTGAATTAAAGTTCTACAAGTAAGATTCAGACAAGAGAAATAATCACAGTAACACTGGTGAGCTCTCAATGGAGACCACTTGCAATATAATTATTTACAGTGTTTGATGATAGTAAGTAGGTGAAGTTAGACCTATAGATATTAGCTACAGAATTTTAAGACATTTAGGTGAAATCTGCCTCTACCTGAGGGAGAAGTTCTGAGATCACATGAGAATCAATTGAAGTAAAATATATGTGAAGGAAATCATATCATAGCAGAGGAAGTAAATGATATATTATTACCAACAGGCCAGCCCACCCTCAGGAAGATGGACTTGGGGAAGAAGCTCATGCAGGGCCTAGAATCAGATTCTAATCGACTTGGGCATGGAATTCTGGCATTCCAAGTTCCTCAAAAGTGGTCAAGAAGAGAGGCTTGTACAGGACATTTCCAGTTGTCTCTGTGGACTCCTCTATCTGTGAGGTGGATATGGCCAGAGGAGGCCAGAGCAGGGACCAGGGTAGAGGCCCCCAGTACTCAGCTGTAAGGATGTTTGACTCCCACCGTGACTACCACCATTATTACCCTCACCAGCTGACTCACCCACCTGTCTTTACTCCCTGCCCTATAATATTCTGATCCCTGATTTTCCTTATCCCAAGGAATGGCTCTGGTTGTCACAACTCTGTAACTTGTATAGTTTCTTTTTATTTTTATGAATTATGACAAATTCAAGGCTGGCTTGTAGCGAAGGATGGCCATTTGGCTTTTCCTTGTTTCAGGAATGTTAACAAAAAGCACACTGAGCAACAGAACATATTCTTCTTGGGATAATTTAAAGAAAAAGTGCATTTGAAATAGGCAGGTCCTGACTTCTAAGGATTTTAGAAATAATTTCGTTAAACTCTGACATCTAGCACTACTTGAGTACTATAGACAATTTTGCCCTCTTAGTTCACTGCTTCTACAATTTAACCTGCTGTTTCTCAAAGTAGTCATCAAAATTTCAATTTTTTTCAATAGCTATAAATGCAGATAACTGCTCAAATCTTCTAATACATTAACAATGGCCACAGTTAAGGGTAGTTTCTAGATGTTTGTTTTCCTCTAAATATCTCAAACTGATGAAATCCAATTTCTTGGAGAATAACTTAAAGTTGTCATGTGATTGCCCACATCTGGAAGATAGTTTTTAGGATCTGATTATCAATAGAAGTTTGGAGTATAAAAGCTAAACAGTGAATATGACATGAAAATATCCCACAGGGTCATATCAGAGAATGTCATTTTTCTTCACAAATTTGGAAGGCTTTTCCATGCATGTCACAAACTAATCATTTCATTTGAAGTATTTCAGGTGTCAGCATTGGCTCCTTACACTGACATTTTATGATCAGTCACAGCAGTCTACTTTAGCTTCCGAATGTAAAATCACAGTCCGGACCCTGTCACCTCTGTTCTGTTGTGTGCATATAAATTTTACTGAATCTTATAAGTTTATTTTTTTAAAACAATGAACCTGAACCATTACTAGTTAGTGTTGATAATTTACTTGATGCTAATATTCTAGGACCTAATCTGGATTAAGAAGTGAACTGGTAAATACGTAGTTTGTCATATACATGTTCAGTTAGTCATATACCAAAAAATGCGAGAAATATGCACACATACCTACCTAAAATAGGGTTATGCATGTGAAAGCATTTACAATATCCATACATAAGGGTGTTATGTGATAGAGTCCTCCATGGGTCTCTAGCACTCCTGTATGTCCTGCTGGGTGTGCCGAGACTGCGGGACAATGGCTGCTTTTTACCCAGACCATTTTTCAGGTTGTGTTTGCAGTAAACAACCTTGAGGGATGAGGTAACAATGTCTCCCTTTGGGACAAAGAGAAGCCTTGTCTACAATTTGCTATAAAAAGGTGGGTTCCTCAAGCTCAATGTTCCTCAGCTGTGATATAAAGTCACTGCATAGACAGTGTCCATCTGAATCCATATTAAGTTGCCCCTGTGGGAACTGGGGGCAAGGGTAGCAGATACACATGCTTATACTCAGGCTGCTTGCAGGGCCCTGAGTAATAAAGTTTTTTGCTTCTGATCTAGGAGTCTTGTGTCTTCTGCCAGCATCTACGAAGTAGTAGTAGGTTAATTTATTTGCTTGTAAGTAGGGTTAAATCTATTCCAAGACAAAGGGACACAAATATAAAATACTGAAATGAAATTAAAATGGGATATCCAAATAGTTCAACTTTATGTTTAATTTCCAAGGAAAATGGAAAGAACGAAATAAACTAAGGAAGAAAGAAAAGAAAGAAACTGTTTCATAGATATCAAGACAAGGACATTTAACTTACTGTAAACTAATGCTCATCCCCTTAAAAATGTTAATTTTCCTTTTAATTGTGTGGGTGTTCTGCCCAATTGCCAGCTGGACTAAGGGACTTGCCTACAAGAGCTGACTTGATATAAGGCAGAAAGCATTTATTTTAGATAAGATTTTGTAAACAAAACACAGCTGCTGCATTCATTTAAGCAGTAAATACATTTCATCTTGAGTCAAGGAAACCATTTAGCTAATCTGCTTCTAAAGTGAGAATTTTAAAATCATAAGAAATAAAATCAGCAACTTATAGTGTATCTCAAATATGTGAGGCACATAAATCAAAATTCAATACTTGAACAGCACATTTCATTTGGGCTGGACCTTAAAGTTCCAATGAAATAACTACAAAGTAATGGTAGTTAAATATGAGCATATGGATAGGCAAAAATGTGCCTTGACAACTAGTATCATAAGTACATATGGAAAAGTCACACCTATTTTACAGTTGAAAACTTAAAAAACAAACCAAAAAAACCACTTACTAATGGCCATAGTAGACAGGCACACTGAGTTCAATTATGCTTCTATTTTACCTGTTTTCTAAAAATTAATCAGCTAATTAAATATTTAGATGGTCAGCATTTATCAAAAGTAGCAGCCTAGTAGCATTTGCTAAATCCAGAATTCTTTGGTGTGAAATGCATATTATGAAAATTACTCATGGAATGTGACTATAGGCTTACTTACTGATCACTCCACATCTGAATATGCATGTTCTAACTCTTGCCTTTCTGAACTTAAGTATAAATAAAAAATACAGTTTACTAACTTGTTAATGCACTTGGTAAAGTAAATACACAAACCAAACTTGGAGAACAAGGAGGATAAGTAAAGGTCTTGTGTTTTAACTCACATGAATATTTACTATTAGCCACTATTTCTCATACACACAAGAAAAGTAATTAAATGCAAATGAAATATGTGGATGTGAATACTCTACTGCCAGTTATATCAATAGGTTAATTACAGTAAAATAAATATGGATATTTCTATCTTTAAGACATAGTAACATATCCCCATCAACAATTAAATTAATCAATTTCTGAATTTGACTTGGTACTCATAGTACAGGGAAGATGATAAATGTAAGTATATAAGTATTATAAAATTTTAGGCCAAAATGGTTGTCATTTTAAAAAGTAAATTTTATTCCAATTTTTCTCATTCTTATAAGTCTAGATTTGCAAATAAAATTATAAAACTAAGAAACATTCAAAAGAATACTTCAATCATCTCTGAATGACTGGATTTCATGTCTACATGGTTTATGTGGCTTTTATTATAAGCATATATCATCCTCATCTGAATTTTACATGTATCCATTAATACTAAACTCATTGCTATCAAATTAAAACTGCCTAAGTCATTTATTTCTTAAAAATAACTTCATGGTAACTTTTTAAAATGATTTTAATTAAGGTAGAGTTTTGGTAGCAATGCTATTTCTATGACAAATGATTTCGGTGTAGTTCTTTCAATGTAATGTTCAAAGTGAACAACTCTAATTGAGAACACATTTAATGAAATTTTAGGCTTTTGATTTCAAATGACTCTCCCCCTTAAAATGACTTGTTTGCAATGTTTTCAAGTCACATTGAGTTATAGGGATTTGCAGAGAAACTAATTTTACCAACAATTTTATGAGTTGTTTATATTACAGGATAGGAAAGTCCAAGTTGGATAATATCTAACATTTAAGAGCTGCACAATTTGAAAACAGCTAAAGGTCAGTTTGATTGTAACAAGAGCTTTTAAACTACCTTGCTGAGTGTTGAAATTAAGAAACAATTGAACCATACAAAAATGCAAAGATATTTTACAAAATTGCTGAAATTCCAAAGACAGAAGACTTTAATAGTAACTAAGGAATGCTTTGATAGCATAATAGGCTACAGAGAAAAAAAAAAGAAAAAGCAAGAGATTTCATGGCCTTGGGGATATATCCTATATTAAATACCTTTTTTGATCTAATTAAAAATGAAAAATAATATCTTTAGAATTTTTATTACACTAATTAATAATTTATTGACACAAACAGAACTTTCTCATTGACTTCTTATGATCTAATCATTTTATGATAAATGGGGTCTTATGAAATGATGGATAGAGAAAGAGAGCAAGAAAGAAATTTTTTAAAGAGAGAAATGAGAAAAGGAAGACCAGAGAGGAGAACTAGCTGTCTAAACACTTAGCTGACATCAATACTTTCATCATCCCTGAAATCAGTTCATTGCTTTAAATTATTTAATGTGTGTGAAATAAAATTGATATTTTATGGCAAGACAAGAAAAATTTAAACAAAAAATTTTCTCTGCCTTTTGGCCTCCTCTCTCCCTGCACTGTGCATTGTGTATCTACATTATGCATTGACCAAACCTCTCCCATCAGCAGAAATACCTGCTCAACCATAAAGAGCAACATTCTTCTAGCATCAACAAGTCCTTAAAAGATAACATTCCTTCTTCAGCTTATAAGGGGCCACGATGACGCTTAGCTCTGGATTGTGTAAACTGTCAATAACACGTCATTTAATATACTGCCCTGTCTCAAAAAACTTTACAACTGTGCTTTGACTTCCTACTGGTGGAACAGTTCTCAGAGCTTTCTGAGATGCTCTTCCTGGGTTATAATCCTCAAATTTGGTTTGAATAAAATTTTCTATTTCTTTCTTAGATTAATTAATTTAACTGATTAATAATTTGTTGCCATGTATATAGGGAAAAGTCTTAAAGAACAAATAATACATTAATTATCACAAATTCACTGGCCTTTCTTTAAAATAAGAAGTCAAACTACAATACTAAAAAATTAAGTTTTACTGAATTATACTGCCAACAAGCTTTTGAGAGTTGCAGAAAATTTGCTTATTTCTTTGGCTAAATCATTATGATTTATAAGAATATCACTACCTCATATGTATCAAATCTCAGCAGAAATAATTAACATTAATAACGCCCTGGGTAAAAGACTTATGAGAAATTTAAATGTTTGTAAAAAATACCTCTTAATGTTTTCTGAAATTGAAATAATTCAACTTAAAAAGACAAAAGTACAAAATAATATTACCTTCAAATTCACATTAAACATCCAAAAACCACTCAAGACACTTTCTCCAAAGAAAAGCTGTAAGAGTCTTTAATATGTTTCTGCACTATCCATGAGCTTTTCAAAAACACTTGGCATCTAAAGAGATAATAAATACTTAGACCACAAAGTTTACTCTTTTCCATAGAGCCTCATAATAATGCTTTATTCAAAATCTAAGCAATAATGTAATCCCTAAGAGTAAGAATACAATACTACTGTGTCCATTTTGTATTTTAGTATTAAATTGCTTTGGATGGAGTCTGGAAGAAACTAGCTTTATAACTAACTCTGTTTTGTCTAAGTAATGTTAGGTTCCATGATTTTAATTTCAATTGTCCCATTATGCATTTTAAAGGAAGCTCCTTTGAGTTAAATACATGCCTCAAAGAAATAAATTGTTATCAGTAGATCATGAAATAATTAGATTTCCAAGCAGTTTGTCCCAAGGTAGCATTTGGTCCTACTGATGCCTGAGCTCTAGAATTCTAGATCAAGGGAGATGGAAGTGGGATAGGCAGTGGGCACCCCTTTCACTGTGATGAGCACTGTTGTAGTTCTTACCTCTAGTGGATGGACATTTGTTGGTCGCCTTTCAACCATTTCTTAGCCACCTTCTCTTTTTTTCATAATTACTTGAATTTCCCAGCTTCATGCTTTGAGTGTACATGACTCCACTCTTCTACACTCAGAGTTATCTTTTCAAGGACAGATACAATGGTATCACCTTTTCATGTAAATCCTTTAAGGGCTTTCTGATGTTCATATGCTCATCAGAAGCTATGGACAGCCTGATTCTCACTTTCCAGACTCATCTCCCTCAACTCAGCCACTCCCTCCCTCAGGGGACACCTAACCACTCGACATTTCTTAAGTCAACTTATATTTTTATACCCCCAATCCTTTGTTCATGCTCTTTCATCTGCATGCTTTCTAAAATCTTAATATGCTTTCAGGCAACCACCTCTATGAAGCTTGGTCTGACTCACTAATCAGAATTGATCTTTCCTCCTTTGTGTTATCCAATGATGTTTTTTAATCCCTTGTCATCTCCATTGCCTAATCACATTTTTCCTTTGGAATCATCTCTGTGCCTCCTCTAGCACTTTGTTCAGATTTATAACATAGCATTTATTGCATTGTAATATATGGTACACCTGCATTTGTATTTTGCTGTTTTCTTGAAACACTATGAGTTTCTTGGCAGCAGGGATCTTCAGTTAATGGCTAACATTTATTGAGTGCTTACTCAATAATCTAAGCACTTAAAATGCATAAACCCATTTGATCCTTATAACAACCTTAGGAGGTTAGACTATTATCATTCCCATGCTAAAGATGAGGAAACTAAGGCAGAGAGAAGTAACTTCCTCAAGGCTTTGCTTCTTGTTATTGGAAGAGATAGTATTCAAACAGAGGCCATCTGAATCCATAACCCCCACTGTTAACCAATTTTCTACACTGCCTTTTTCCTTTCTTTCTTTCGTCCTTTCATTCTTCCTTTGTTTTTTTTTTTTTTTTTTTTTTACTTTTCAGTGCCTATTAGTTTCTAACATGTAGCTCTGTATGTTTCTTGAACAAATTAATTAACATTGTTTGAACACACATGAGTGGGTCTTGGGGAAAGGTAGGCACAGTATCTTCCCAAACAAACTCTTAAAAAGTGTAACAAATCTAAGTTAAATTATATATAAACAGTTCTGTTTCCTTAGTTTGAAACTGATGATAACCAGAATCCATTTGAAGAAAAATTTAAGTACACTCTTTCAGAGCACACTAACTCATTTAATTGATTTTTTTTTTAAGGGCAAAACAAAAATGATCATGTTAAAACTTGTAATAAATAATGGCAATAAACCCCTCCATCCTATACTTGAGGGGTTTTATTTGAGTGACTTTACAACGTAAAACCTCTTTTAGAGATGACAAATTTACAACCTTTCAGCTGACACCTCAGTGATTAATGTAAATGAATTTTTCAGTTTGAGATCAGTTGCTGGGTCTAAGCATTCAGATGCCTAAGTTTATATCTGAACTAATACATTTCCTTCAGTTTGAAACATCATTTTTATGCATCAGAAAGAATACTGATGTCATTTTAGTAAAGTTTTTTTTGTTGTTTGACGTCCATGTCAGCATAATAATTGAGTAGTTAAAATCTGCACAGGATTGTATGTCATAGACACACTTTATGCTGCTGAGAATAAAGCTCCCAGAAGTCAAGAAAAGTAACAGGGAAAAGGTTACAGAAGGCATTTTCCCATGAGCTTTTATCCCCTGCATTCATAAACCTTCCTGTCTGGGGAAACTTAGATGGTCTAGCCACACCAAAATATACCCAGCAAAGAAGGGTAGGCTTATCCCGAGATTACCCAGCAATGACTTGTTTATTTATCTTTGTTTCTTGAAGATGGTCCGATGATTTTATCAGTTCAAACCGTCAATTCCTAAATTCTATAGTCTTCA
Source organism: Balaenoptera borealis (assembly GCF_965194805.1). Lineage (NCBI taxonomy): Eukaryota > Metazoa > Chordata > Mammalia > Artiodactyla > Balaenopteridae > Balaenoptera > Balaenoptera borealis. Next base: position 51,413,866 of record NC_138863.1, on the reverse strand, counting down.
AAGTGGAACCCAATATCACGTAGGACATGCTATAGAAGTTTCAATGTAGTGTTCTTCTTCTTCACAGGAATTATCATAGGACATCTACAGATTTAAAATGCATGACTCTGGGCTCCTTTTCCTTCCTGTTTACGTTGACTCCAGACACTGACTCTGACACTGTTTGGAAACACTCAACATACATACTACTTCTGGAGAACAAATGATGAATTACTACATTTCCTAGCGAGCATTTTTTGTGATTAATCTTAGATTATATTATCTCACATGGAAGAATTGTTGTATTTTACATTTTAAAATATTAACTTCTTTATCATGATCTTTTAAATTTGTATAATGCCGTCTATCACTCATAGAGAGTGAAAGAATAGGATTTGGCCAATATCCTAGTTTTATCTAACTTGGTTCAGAAGCTAACTATAGCATACTTTGTGAGGCTCTGTGGGGGCAGCTTAAAGACCTCACTAGAACACTCTCTGAATTGCAAGACCAAACATGGGGATAGAAGGATCCATTATTTTTATTGTTTGTTCCGGTATCAAGCAGTTTTTTTTCTAACTTAGGGTTGATTTAACCATTAGGCACAGTGAGTACAGTGTCTAGGGTCCATGATATATTTAGAGACCCATGGAAATGTTCTAATTTTAATTTCCTTTAAAATATGAAGACAAAGTGAATATAATAGTAATGCATATATTGTAATGAATCTCACCTGGATTTATTTTTTTCCCATGGTGAAAGGAACCCATGAAAGCAAAGTGTCCATAGTCCAAGAAAGTCATAATGCAGCCTTGAACTTAGTTGATCTTTTGTTGAGTGGACACTTGACAAGCTTCAAAATATTACTGCGGTTCTCAGAGAAAAATCCCTAGACTAGTAAACAAGTCCTGGTTCCACAAGTTAGGAGTTTTGTCAATTGGAAAAATCACTTAACCTCCTCTACCCTCAGTTTCTTTCTCTATAAACAGGAGTAATATTAATAATGTCTATGACTAGGGAGAACAGTAAGGAGATTCCTTAAAAAACTAAAAATAGAGCTACCATATGATCCAGCAACCCCACTCCTGGGCATATATCTGGAGAAACCCATAATTAAAAAGGATACATGCACCCTCATGTTCACTGAAGCACTACTTACAATAGCCAGGATATGGAAGCAACCTAAATGTCCATAGACGGAGGAATGGATAAAGAATAAGTGGTACATATATATAATGGAATATTACTCAGCCATAAAAAAAATGAAATAATGCCATTTGAAGTGACATGGATGGACTTAGAGATTATCATACCAAGTGAAGTAAGTGAGCCAGAGAAAGACAAATATCATATGATATTGCTTATATGTGGAATCTAAAAAAATGGTACAAATGAACCTATTTACAAAAAAGAAAATTGAGTCACAGATGTAGAAAAGAAACTTATGGTTACCAAGGGGGAAGGGGGGAGGGTTAAATTGGAAGATTGGGATTGACATATACCCACTACTATATATAAAATAGATAACTAATAAGAACCTACTGTATAGCACAGGGAACTCTATTCAATACTCTCTAATGACCTATATGGGAATAGAATCTAAAAAAAGAGTGGATATATGTACATGTATAACTGATTCACTTTGCTGTACACCTGAAACTAACACAACATTGTAAATCAACTATACTCCAATAAAAAATAATTTAAAAAAATAATCATGGCTATGTATTTAACACTCTCTTAGGTACATAACTTCATTTAGTCCTACAAGAACTTAGAAAAGGTTAAGCTGAATGAGGCAGACATTCCAATCACCATTATACACCTGCCTATACCGAGGATCAGAGGGCTGACTTGATTCCCCCAAGTACCTACAAAAATTTAGTGAGTGGTAGAGCAAACATCTGAAGCCAATCTCATTTGAACACCTGCTCTCGTTCCAGTCAGTATGAAGATCCATAGACAAATGAAGTGATTTCTAAATACCAAAGAATCATTTAAATGTAAAGAATTTAATTGCAAATGATGACATTCGCTTTTGCTAACATTTTTTTCCCCATTTTTGATCCAAATATGAGAGCTGTTTATAGATGAAACTACTTGTTTGTCATCTAGGTTTTAGTCAAACTCATAAAACTACAGTATAAACCTAATAAATATGTGGGGTATAAGGAAAATATAGTAAGTGTCAGGTTTCCTTTAATCTATTCTATACACACAAATACACAATTCAATCTCACAGATGTGTATGTATTATTTCAGTCATACATAGATGTGTATTATGAGGAAATTGCTGGTAAATTATTAAATTCAAATAAAGTTTTAAATTGTTCAAAAGACAGTTGGGTCCTTTAAAAAACAAATTAATTCAGCAGGAAACAAAGCCACTTTACAAGCAAAATGTTTTTGAACCACACCACACTTTTCATGTGGAAATCTTAGTTGGAAAGGGCAAGTAAGGCTCTAACATAGAGAAGGTAAAGAAACTAAAGTTTTTTCAACATTTTGTGGTCCAAGAAGGCTCCTGCTTTTCCCCAAGTGCCAAATTTTCCAGTTGAGAGGGTAACAGTGGCTAAGCCATCTCCCGAGCAAAAGGAACAGATTCAATTGCAGGTCAGAAGGAATACCACAGACTAGAACCCTAGGATGTTAGTGGTAAAAAGGATGTGGTTTAACATCTGTTCTCTCTTCACTTTATGAAAGAAAAAAATTGAGGCCAGGGTGGTGAGATGATTTGAGCAAATTAGTGGCAGAATTTGTTTACTAGTCTTGTAGTTCCTTCATAATAACAAGAGAAGTACTGGTGAGAGGAACATGCATTCATCCTGCAAACCAAGCCAGAAGACAAAGAAATGACAATTTAGAAATTTATCAGTTAAAGGAGGAAGCTCCCCAGGCCATTTGTGGGGTAGACATATACAATCTTATTAAGAATTATTAGAAACATAGTGGTCAGCAGTGGCATAGCCATCTCACACCAAGACAGAAATAGGTGATAAAAACATTAAACAATGATAGGTAATCACAAGAATAAAAGGTGACCCACTGTCCTGGTTTGCTAAGGGTTGAGAGGGTTCCTAAGACACAGGATTTTTAGTGCTAAAACTGACAACATCCCAGACAAACCAGAATAAGATGCCAAAAATGTTTTTCTTTAAATTTTCAAGTTACATTTTTATCTTCCTTTTATTTTCAAATTTGTCTGTCGAGAATGTGGTTGTTGATATTTAATAACCATACAGATATATGCCCATATATCGCCATACAGAAGGAAGAAAACAAGACAAAGACGTTATGCCCTAATGGGGGAAGAGAGATAGAAAATAAACACAAAAAATAAATGAAGTATGTAATACATTACAAAATTCTAAGTGTTGTTTAAAAAGCTAGAACAGAGGAGAGGGATTGATCCAGGGAAGCAACCTTAAGTAAGATGTTCAGGGAAAAAGCTTACTAAGAAGATGACATTTGAACATAGACTTCAGGGAGGTAAAAGTCAGCAACGTGGATCACTGGGGAGAAGTGTGCATTCCTGGCAGAGGGAACAACACATACGGAGACTCTAAGCAGGGAGCAAGCTTTATGTATCTGAGGAAAAGTGAAAGTCCAGGGTGGGGCTGGGAACAGAGTAGGAAGAGATGAAGTCAGAAAGGAAATTCAAATTCTCCTAGACTATTTAGCTGCAGTATGCAACACTTACTAGAACAACAATATTAACCATGGGGTGGTTTTATCAGGAGGGATTAGAAACGAATGCCTCTAGAGACCAACAAGGCAATGGTCTCACTAAGAGATGTTTACCGCAAACACACATACAAGATTTGAGAGACTTAGAGCTCTGATGAGCATGAGTTTTATAGATTGAGGAGAGATAGAGTCAGTACTTATTATGTTTAAAAATGAGCATGGGGGCTTCCCTGGTGGTGCAGTGGCTGAGAATCTGCCTGTCAATACAGGGGACACGGGTTCGAGCCCTGGTCTGGGAAGATCCCACATGCCGCGGAGCAACTGGGCCCGTGAGCCACAATTACTGAGCCTGCGCATCTGGAGCCTGTGCTCCGCAACAAGAGAGGCCGCGACAGTGAGAGGCCCGCGCACCGCGATGAAGAGTGGCCCCCGCTCGCCACAACTAGAGAAAGCCCTCGCACAGAAACGAAGACCCAACACAGCCAAATAAATAAATAAATAAATAAAATTTATTTAAAAAAAAGAGCATAAATAACTTTGGAAAATATTCTATATAACACGAATAACATTTTATATTTGTAGTAGTTTGCTTTGTATCTTAATAAGAGGCAACAGTGATATTAACTACACTGATATTAATAAAGAAAACTAATTGCATTTCACAAATATGTGTGAACTTCATCAGTTTTAAATTTCATAACAGGGAACTAAGCTTGGAGAAAACATTTCTGATGCAACAAGTGAAATGACGGAGAAGCCAACACACATCTTCTAAAATTGAAGTGCAAGCCAAAAGATATTTTACAGATGTGTATGCTATTAGCCAGTATCTCCTCTGTGGTGGTGGTGATATGAAGAGCTAGAAATAGTACTGGGCTATTTAGAAGTCAGGAGATGTGGTCTAATCCTCAGTAGCTAACTAAATAACTTAAGAATCTCCTCCACTCCTTATACCAGCTCTTTTTCTATTTGGACTGCTATCATGGGCTATTAATCAATCGAAGCTTTCTCCTCTCCATTCTTCTCTTCCAAAGTTATCTTTTCAATTGCAAACATGATCACATGATTATGCTATTCTCTTAAAATTCTTCAGACACTCTTTCTCAGCTTCAGAGTAAATTCTAATCTTTATTTCATAACATGAAAACTATTCATAACCAGATTTGTCTTGGTCTCATTTCCTGATAATTCTGTGCCTGGAATCTACATTTGTTTTCCCTTTATGCCCTCAATAATGCCATTTCCTCTATCTACTAGTGTGTTTCTCTTATCCTCATTCCAATTAGTTCCTCACCTCCATTAATTCTTGCTCAATCTTCAATTACTCTATGAAGCTTTCCTTTACAGTGCCTCCCCACTCCACTCCTCCTCTGTATCTCCAAAGCAGACCCCTTTAAAAGTGTTATCACATTGCATTTTAACAGATTCTTTATTCTCTGTCTTCTCTGCCAGGATGAATTATTTGAGCACAGGAGATGAGACTTATTCATCTTTGTATCACTAACTCTTGGGACAGTGTCTGGCATCTAAATAATACTTGTTAGAAAGATGGAAAAATGGATAGTTTGATAAATGAATGAAATGATGACTATGATTTGGGACAACTTTATTTAAACCACAGCTTTTCATCTATGAAGGTATTTTTATTTTGCTAACATTCACTTTAAACATGAAATCTGATTTCTGGCAAATTTCTACCACTAGCATTTTCATTTCGACCCCCAACAATGTTTCAATCATGCATTTTAAAATTCCATTTATAATTATGGAATTACTAATCAAACCTAAATATTAAATAATAAAGTAAATAACCTTATGTAGCATTGATTTTAAGATTCTTTTATTAGCATCATTAAGTCACACAAGATCTTGTACAGAATACACAAAATAGTAAAAGTACAAATCATAGCTATTCAAGTTGAAGCTGAACTGGAGACATCCAGCCTTTTCACCCTTATTTTCCTCTCCTACTTTCCTCCTGTGGGACTGCAATGTGTATTTGCCATATTATTTAAGAATACTCAATTCTGCTTTGTAGAAAACAAGAAAACAAAATGGAATGAATGAAACTCTCAAGAAATATTAAGTAGAGACAGTGAGCAAGCAGTTGGTTTCAGAGGCATAGGTAAAATTCATGTGTTACGTATAGATAGAAAGTAAATTAGTAACTTGTAAGATATGGATATCTATATTATAGATAGAGAGAGTAAATGGAATATATGATTAAAAGTGAATGGAATAAACAGGAGTATCACAGATGGAAACAGAAAGACCAAGTCACAAGATATAAATCATGCCACCCTCAGATTGAAAGGTACATCATCACTAAGTCAGCCACCCATTTGTGACACACATTATGGGTCCATTTTTGTCCCATGTATGTTCTGCCCAACATGTGCAGAGAAAAGTCAAGGCTATTCAACAGGTCATGTGAAAGTGACAGCAATTGACTAGGTCCTCCTCTTAAATAGAACAAGAATGTGTTGGTAACAAGTACCTACCTTCCCTGAGCCCTCTTGTTCAATGTAATGTTTAATCACATTTTCAGTAAGAAAGTCTGATGTAGCAGAGAGAGAGGCAGGACATACAAACATTCTGCAATACAGGATTCAGGTTGGTGGTACTTTCACACCTCTTGTACTATATCCCAAGTATGTTAACTTATCCTCAACTCTTTCCCCTGCTTATTGCTGTGCGTTTTCATTTGGTTCAATAAACCATTTGATTCAAGCACCTTAGTTTGGGTCTGTGAGTCTTTCTGTCCTTTGACTCCTGCGAATGTCTGTCAGTCAATATGCTTAGAGGCAACGATTGCCTCAATGCAATTTCCCACATAAAAGGGGCGCCTGAGACTGTTATCTGTTGGAAAACACCATTATAAAGTAATCTTACAAATCAATAAATATTAGTCTACTTTTTTAAGCCTTTCACTAATCTTAACTGTTATCAATCATGACTTAATTTAACATGGCTTTTACAGCATTCCCAGACTACATTAGAACACTGTTTTTAAAAAACGTACTCTGAATTCTTTTCTAGGAATCTTATCCCTTACAGGAAGTGCTAGTATAGAGCTCTGACATTTCATGACAGCTTGGCATCAAAATACATCCAACTTTTCTCTCAGCTTTCAACGCTGTCCCTCTGACTTATACACTTTATTATTCTATTAAGGGCATAGCAAATAAAGGGATAGTTTAATTTTTATTATTCCTGATGAAGTTTTAAGATTTCAAGATCAAACAATTTGTAGGTTACTTTTCAAATAGACATAGACAATATGTCTATATCTTTTCAAAGAGACTGTAAACATAATACAGACTCTTAGAGTTAGACAGACATTATGTTAGGTTGAACTATATGAAATTAACATTTTTGCAAGTCTAAAAGAACTAAATATTGGCACCTTTATGTAATTCACATTAATAGATCTGCTGCTCTAAACATTATCTGGTTTAGGCCCTCTTAATTAATAATTTTTCAGCATCTGATTGAGAACTTCTAATGTTTCAATTGGCTCTTAAAGCAATTCCTTCCATTATTGAACAATTTTAACTTATGGAAAATTCTTCCTAAATTTGAATTAAAAATCTATACCACTATAACTTCAGTATATGAATAGGGTGTTTATATTCTTTATCATGCAAGCCAGGACATTTCTGAGAATGAAATAGGACACCCTTAGTAAATATAGGGAGACAGCAAGTATAAATGGAGACAATGCCAGGCAAATAAGCAGATACAATCATCCTATGTATGGGTCGCAATGAATTTATATGATTCCTGCTTTACAAGCTATCCTTTAAAATAACTGGTGATTTCTACAATAGCTGTTTTCTCCTGTCTTCATGAAATTAAACACAGCTATTTTTTTTAGATCATCCCTCTGCTGGCATGACTTTAAGCATTATACATTTAACGCAGTTTAGTATAAATATATTAAATATGTATTACAAAGCAAGGAGAAACATATTAAACTAAATCTGCTAAACTAAAACTTCTCAATCACAAAATGGACAAATTGTAAAACTAATGGAAATGCACATTCCTAAGTTAATTCTTGGTTGTAAATCACTGGCTCCTTGTATGCTCTATCTTTCCTTCTTCCTGTTTATATTCTTCTCCTTAACCTCCCTTTCTCTTACCAATATCTTGGGCCTGAAATGACAGAATTAATATTGTTTAGATTTGTATTTTTTTCTCAATATTAAAAATGTGCTGACTCGTCCTAGAATCCTTTTGATTGAATATAATACAAATATCCACTTGCTAGCTTCCTTGCGTAGAAATCTATTCCTCATTTTGTATAGCCATCTATGGAACTGAACTCAAAGTAGGAGATGAAAAGAGTGCATGGAACTTATCACAGGGCTTTGCACCTGGTAAACACTTAATAAATCAGTGGTTCTCACCTCTGCTATTTACCACATTCTTCCTAGGTGTGTAGCCAAATGTTGAAAGATGCTAAAGTGTCTGCAACATGCAGGAATTTGCCTCCTAAGTACTAAGAGTTGTTCATGTGACAATAAACAGCTATATTCAGTGACACACTGTTGAAAGGTGATGACGTGAATTCTGTGCAGTTGTGATTGCTTTTATAGGAATAGACACTGAGAAGTATCTCTACTAGAGTAGTTTTGAAAATTTAATTATTCCTTCTGTGTTTAGTGCTATTTTGACTTTTTAAAAAATCCCTTCAAGGGTGACTCCAAAATTTCTAGTGTGAAAGAGTTGGCCTCAAACATGAAAAGTATGAAATCCACTGTAATAAATATTTATTTGCAGAGTTGGGAATGACCAATATAAGTAAAAAGATGAGAAAAAAGAAATAGAATGAGAGGTGTTTTCCTATGAGCCTTTATGGGTTAAGTGGCATTTCTGTTAATGCCGAATCTAAAATCATAATAATCTATTGCCTATGATTTGCCTTCTGTTTTTCTTAAAATTTATCACATAACCTTAAAAACCCTAAACTACCTCTATATAAAATAATTTTATCTTCTCCCCCAATTAACTTAATAATCTATCAGTCTTAAATTTTTTAAATGAATTAAGTATTAACAGAATTTTTTAAGTACTATGATGACAGTGAGAAGTATGGACAGTATGAAATTGGAAGAAGCTCTTTTCACATTAAGAGACATTTCAAGTATGAGAAGTCAATCTGTTTATGTAAAGCTTTATTTTTGGACATTATCTGTCCCTTTAATAGACCATCATTTCCTCAGACTCCATGGGTTACTATGGCATCCTGCTTATATTTGCTCCTAATGTTCTTGAGCCCATTAATGTTCAATTGTAAAACTGTTTTGACTAGTAGACTTGGCAGTCATGGCTAATGTGGGACAAAGAATAATCAGAGTGGTATAGAAATAGAGTAAAGCATCATTGTCACAAGCCCATGTTAAGTCATCACAGGCTTTTTTTACTATGACAAGATAACCATAAACCTGACAAAACACCACAGACTATGAAAGCAAGTTTCAAGTATTTGTTGACCATCTTTCTTCAAATTCTTGTTGGTCACTATGACAAAAAATAGACCGCTTCTTTTGGTCAAGAATATTTAATAGTCTATAAAATTTGCAACTTAAAAAAAATAAACAAGCCAGTTTTATTGATTTCTTTGATTTGGAAATCACATGAAAAAGATGAAAAAATCTATATGCCAGCTGAGTGTGAATATTAAGGTTCCTTAAGATAAAAGCCATCTCATTGATTTATTATTAATCTTTTTAACTATTTTGTCTCCTATGACTTCAATCAGATGTAAAATAATTTGCTCCTTTGTTCACAGGGCATGATATACGTATTACATGATACAATTGGCAAATTTGCTCACCGTAGTTCCTGGAATCCTTTTATCTCCTTATATTTCTATTTCAAATATGTGTTAAAATTTTAGAATCTGTATTAAACATTGGAAAGACCACTCTTAATAAATTTTAAATTCTTATGATGAGAAATTTTTTTCCCAGCAAAATCAGTGAGTTGGAACTAAAGAATGTTCCTGCATCCCGGATACTTAATTTCTTGATAGAAGAGTCCTGACAAATTAATTTAGCAAAGCCAATTTAGGTGTGAACTGCATGTGGTGGAAAGAGTGGCATTTATGGGTTAAGGTGAGTTTTAAAAATCCAATTATTCTTTAATACCTTAAAAATAATAGAAAGAATAAAATTATACTTTGCCAGACACAAATGCTATAATAGATAATAATAATAAAAATGTTATATCTGATTTCTTCATGATTCATTCTTATATCTGAAAGTAAACTTTCAGATATAAGAATGAATATCTGTCTCACCATTCTTATTTCTTGTCTTTTTTTTTTTAACTTTTTAATTATGGAAAATTTAAAACACATACAAAAGAAGAGCAATTAGTAGATGCTGACTTTTTCTCATCTATCTCCACCTCACTTATATATATATATATATATATATTTTAATTTTTATTTATTTATTTATTTATTTATTTATTTATTTATTTATTTATGGCTGTGTTGGGTCTTTGTTTCTGTGTGAGGGCTTTCTCTAGTTGTGGCAAGCGGGGGCCACTCTTCATCGCGATGCACGGGCCTCTCACTATCGCGGCCTCTCTTGTTGCGGAGCACAGGCTCCAGACGCGCAGGCTCAGTAATTGTGGCTCACGGGCCCAGCTGCTCCGCGGCATGTGGGATCTTCCCAGACCAGGACTCGAACCCGTGTCCCCTGCATTGGCATGCAGATTCTCAACCGCTGCGCCACCAGGGAAGCCCTCCACCTCACTTATATTTAAAGCAAATCTCACACTTAGTAACACTTCCACTATTTACCCTTTTGTATGTATCATTAACAGGTAACACTTTTTCCATAACATTTCCTAATATCATTATCACATGTTACAATATTATTAATAATTTCTTAATATCATCAAACACCTCGTTCATGTTCAAATTTTATGATTTTCTCATACTTTTTTTCAGTTTGTTGTTTAAATCAGGAACAGCCCCATCCCCCAGCTCCAATATGTCTGTTAAATCTCTTTTAATCTACAACAATAGTTCCCCTCCCCATTCCTCTTTATTCATGTCAAGAATTTGTTGAAAAAATCATATCATTTGTCCTGTAAAATTCCCACACTTCGGATTTGGCTGATTTTCTCCTTCTTATCACCTTTTTTTTACAGAAAACTGTACTGGGGCTGAAAGAGATTAAATGACTCATCTGTGCACAATTAAATAACAGAAGCATAGGACTGGAACTCAGATTCTCCGCTGTTGAATCTAGAGCCTTATACAGTATGAGGAAGAGGAAGAGCAAGAAGTCTAGAGATTGACAACTTGGGCTAGGTGTGCCCAGTTCTATCACTGAGTGACCTTAGGCCTATTACCTAAACTCTCTAAGTCTCATTTTCCATATCTGAAAAGTGAGGATAATAAATTCCTTCTTGGCCCATAAAATATTCATTAAATGGTAGCTGCTTTTAAATTATTATTTCAAGCTATAGTATTTGTATCTTTGGAAAATGCCATGTTGGTTTTGATCTAAAATAGCAGCATATTTTGGTTTCTTTACAGGCCTAGTGGAAAAAGGCACTAAATTTTGTGACTGTCGAATCAAACAGGGGTCATTGTCTACTAACTTTGGTTCTTTCCCCATCTTTCTATCCCAGATTTTATCCATCTTAGCAAGCCTGATTTGGTAGGATGTTTAGTATTCCTCTTTAGCTCTGCATTCTGTCTGTCTCTACACTAACCTACACCCCAAAAGGAACCTAGTGTCCCTAACTCAGTGACTCCATTTTCTCCTCTCGCCACCCAGAACAATGTACAACATTATTAAGCTAATCATCTTGATACACTAATTTAATACAATATCTTCTTATCACACATGTTCAGTAATTGTTTAATTTTGCTAAAATCTATTTAAATTTGGGGGACATAAAATTAAGGTCAGCCTATTTACAATAAAATTGTTTAATTGCTTAAAATGTAGCTGCAGTAATAATATACGTAAAGTGATCCCTTTTCAGTTTAATAAAGGTTTTATTGGGAAAAGGGAGGGATGCCTTGAGGTAGCTGCATCTTTACCAAGATTAACTAAAGTGGATTTCAAGTCTCTGAAGTGTTATAAAAGCAAAGAAGCAGAACATTTGGTAAAGACATGATTAGCAGTGATAAATCCTGCAGCATGGTCAAAGAAGTTGAGAAGGAAAGGAGACTCAGAAACCAAACATGGGCCATCAGGTAATAACCTCAAGACCTTGGAGCAGTTCCACTGATATGGTAAGAACTAAAGCTAAATTGTAGTGGCATAAGGAATGAATTAGAAACCATGAATTTAAATTAAGTTTGATGGCAAATGAAAGACTAGAGATGGATTCATAACTTAAAATGAAGGTAAGTGTGAAGAAAGTCTTGGAAAGAAGGTTCAGATTTTCCTTTCAGATAAGAGGAGAAAAAGTGGCTGATTAATCAGATTAACTTTGAAATTGAGATGGATGAAATTAATAGGGACCATACCTAATGGACTCCAGTTTCTTAAAAATTCAATAAATGGTAGCTTGTTGAGTGCTGAGTTTTTTGAGAAAAGTTGTAAAGATTTCCAGGAGTTCATGAACTAATGTGAATGAGACCAATTAGAAATCAAGAAGGGCTGACTGTGACTGGAAATTTTCTTTAAGGATGACTAGAAACGATGTCAGACAATCTTTCCTGAGCACCACTTGGACCAGGAACAGGCACAGAGGAAACTGATGATTGACTCTAGAAGGCAGAACCCAAAGAATGTGATGAGACTGCTGTTACTGGAGAGACTGCTGTTAAAGAGATTAAAACATTCTTCAATCAGGGTAGGAAGAGAAAGAAGGCCAAGAGTAAGTGACAAACTGAAGAATTATGAACAGCTTTATGGAAGGATAGGAAGAAGACTGTGGTCAGAAAGGGAGCTTTCAAAATTCAAGATCTCAAAAATAGAACTATGGGAGTATGCTGCTGAAACAGTGAGGAAGTCATTGGATTAGAGAATTCTTAAGAGTTTGTTAAATGGACTATCATTGAGGATACTGAAATTATGATCTTTCAGAAGCCTTCAGGGACCTTCCAGCAAAAACAAAGAAAAGAAGAAAGAGAAAAAAACTGCAAAGAGAAGCTTTATAAAGTTTACCATGAGATGGAGAAGAAGAAAGGGAGAATGAATCAAATGGGATAAATTAACATGTCTGAGAATTACAAGAGAAAAAACTTTCCTAGAGGTACAGGCTAGGCAGAGAGTCTTTGCCTATCTAAAGTAGCAGCTGGGTGGAATCACAACTTAATGTCACACAATTCTAAAATCATTGAAAAACATTAGAACAACAGTCCCAAAAAAGATCATGGCAAAAGTGGTTATAAAATATGCATTATAAACCCTTCTTAAATATAGATTTCTTCCACATTAAATTACTCTTTTAATACCTACAAGCATCAGTTTCTATTTAAGATCAAGATCCTGACAAATTTTGTTTTGTTAAGGAAAGAAAACCAGAAGAAACTTCTCCAAGCGATATTTTATTTGAAATGTTATTTTTAAATAAGACCATCAGGTCTCTTGACATGAAAACTTATTCTGATGTTTACTGTTAACAGGATTGAGGGAGCTGAGTGAAGGGAAAGGATTGTACTGAGATAAGATGCCAATAGCTGCAAATAAAAGTATGAGAAAACTCTCCCCACTCTGTCTCAGCAGACACTGAAATGTTTGAAACAGTGATGATGTGAAAATAGTAATGCAAAGAATTAAACAGGTAACATTGTTATACACCAGTATCATAGCACTTCCTTAAGTACAAAGGAAACAACATTCTGAATTAGTGAGGAATCCAGGGCTAGGAAGGGTGGAGACGGGAGACACACACTTCAACCCAGGTCTGGCTCTGGAGAGTGAGAATGTGCAATGTCTAAGAAGGTGCAATGCCACAACCTTTACTCCAAATTCAGAAGTTATTCATACTGGATAACCAATCTGAGAATACTGGAGTACACACTAGAGAACCAAACAGAGAAATTCAGGACCGTGTCAAACGTTAAAGAATAAGGCAGACCAGTGGTTATCACCTGGGGAGCATTCCCATAAGAAGAAAATGTCCAAACATCAACCTGAAGCATAATACAAGACTATTTCCTGGATAGAGGAAAGACTGGACACGACAGCTCAGAAGCAGGGATGTCATAAGCACAGGGATTGAGGGTGGCAATAATGTACAGGTGAGGTATCTACTCAATACTTGTGAAACGGGACTAAGACAAAAGCCCAAGCCCTATGGACTAGGATACCATATAGTGACAAGGCGGAATCGTTGAGGCTCGGCTGTTTCATGACCTCATAGAATGCCAGTTCTCACCTGTGGTTGTCTGTGAAGAAGACTTGAAGGAAAAAGGCATCAGAGGAGCTTGGCTGATTGACTTGGATCATGCATCTTGAGTATGAGAGTTTAGTATCAAATATGGCATCACAGCAATAATGGAGGGGGGCAGTTACTATCTAAGCTGACTCTTTCTGAACGGGCCTAAGAATGGCCAAGTCTGATGTGGGTACTGTTAAGAGATCAATTTCCAATTTTAATAAAATGGTGGAAGGCAAAGCCAAATGACAAGGGATTGATAAAGGAAGGAGGGAAGAAGAGGGCAAAGAAATCAACAGTGCAAATGACTTCTCCCACAATCTATTAGTAAAGCCACATTCCTTGTTTGAGAACTTGAACAGACTTATCATTAGGTTATCATTTGGTCACGGTGGAATTATAAACACAAATTCCAAGGGCAGTTCTAAATCTGTGGTAGAACTTGATTTTAAGATAATCACCCAGATGAACCAGAATAGGAAGGCTATTTCATAGATTTTCCTTAAAGTGAAACCCAAATTTCTCATGGGAAGAGTCACAGACTTCTCACAGTATATGAGAGCATCCCATGTAAGAAACAAAGAAGTAAAGGAATGAAGAAAGATAAAAGATGGTACCTGACGAGCAGCAAAATTGAAAACTGGGTAGTGAGGTTTTTTTGTTTTGTTTTTTAATGCCTGAGCTTGTTTAAAGGCAGTGAAGAAGGAATTAAGGAAGAGACAAAGTTTTAAAACACATGGAAAAGGGAATATTTGGAGGAGAAATATGATAAGAAAGAAAGTAGAAATATTAATAGCACAGGAAAATAAAAGACTTTTACTTATGACTGCATTGAGTCACCAAATCATGTGCACCATTTTTTTTTAATACATTTATTTATTTTATTTATTTATTTTTGCCTGCGTTGGGTCTTCATTGCTGCGCTTGGGCTTTCTCTAGTTGTGGCAAGCAGGAGCTACTCTTGGTTGTGGTGCGCGGGCTTCTCATTGCAGTGGTTTCTCTTGTTGTGGAGCATGGGCTCTAGGCACACGGACTTCAGCAGTTGTGGCACACAGGCTCAGCAGTTGTGGCTCGTGGGCTCTAGAGTGCAAGCTCAGTAGTTGTGGGACATGGGCTTACTTGCTCCGCGGCACGTGGGATCTTCCTGGACAAGGGCTAAAACCCGTGTCCCCTGCAGTGGATTCTTAACCACTGTGCCACCAGGGAAGTTCCCCATGTGCAACTACTTAAAAGTATTCACAGATATGTAGTAACTAGAAAAGGACAAAAGGACCTACTGTATAGCACAGGGAACCCTACTCAATATTATGTAATAACCTGTATGGGAAAAGAATCTGAAAAAGAATCATATATATATATATGTATATCTGAATCACTTTGCTGTAAACCTGAAACTAACACAGTATTGTAAATCAACTATATTCCAATATGAAATAGAAATTAAATTTTAAAAATAAATTAAAAAGATGATACAAACAGATGGAGAGATATACCATGTTCTTGGACTGGAAGAATCAACATTGTGAAAATGACTATACTACCCAAAGCAATCTACAGATTCAGTGCAATCCCTATCAAACTACCAATAGCATTTTTCACAGAACTAGAACAAAAAATTTCACTATTTGTATGGAAACACAAAAGACCCCAAATAACCAAAGCAATCTTGAGAAAGAAATATGGAGCTTGAGGAATCAGGCACCCGGACTTCAGACTATACTACAAAGCTACAGTAATCAAGACACTATGGTACTGGCACAAAAACAGAATTATAAATCAATGGAACAGGTTAGAAAGCCCAGAGATAAACCCACGCACATATGGTCACCTTATCTTTGATAAAGGAGGCAAGACTATACAATGGAGAAAAGACAGCCTCTTCAATAAGTGGTGCTGGGAAAACTGGACAGCTACATGTAAAAGAAGGAAATTAGAACACTCCCTAACACCATACACAAAAATAAACTCAAACTGGATTAAAGACCTAAATGTAAGGCCAGACAGTATAAAACTCTTAGAGGAAAACATAGACAGAACACTCTATGACATAAATCACAGCAAGATCCTTTTTGACCCACCTCTTAGAGAAATGGAAATAAAAACAAAAATAAACAAATGGGACCTAATGAAACTTAAAAGCTTTTGCACAGCAAAGAACACCATAAACAAGACGAAAAGACAACGCTCAGAATGGGGAAAAATATTTGTAAATGAATCATTGGACAAAGGATTAATCTCCAAAATATACAAGCAGCTCATGCAGCTCAATATCAAGAAAACAAACAACCCAATCCAAAAACGGGCAGAAGACCTAAATAGACATTTCTCCAAAGAAGCTATACAGCTTGCCAACAAACACATGAAAGAATGTTCAACATCACTAATCATTTGAGAAATGCAAGTCAAAAGTACAATGAGGTGTCACCTCACACCAGTCATAATGGCCATCATCAAGAAAATCAACAAACAATAAATGCTGGAGAGGGTGTGGAGAAAAGGGATCGCTCTTGCACTGTTGGTGGGAATGTAAATTGATACAGCCACTATCAAGAACAGTATGGAGGTTCCTTAAAAAACTAAAAATAGAACTACCATACGACCCAACAATCCCACTACTGGGCATATACCTTGAGAAAACCATAATTCAAAAAGAGTCATGTACCAAAATGTTCACTGCAGCTCTATTTACAATAGTCAGGACATGGAAGTAACCTAAGTGTCCATCGACAGATGAATGGATAAAGAACATGTGGCATATATATATATAAAATGGAATATTGCTCAGCCATAAAAAGAAATGATATTGAGCTATTTGTAGTGAGGTGGATGGACCTAGTGTCTGTCATACAGAGCGAAGTAAGTCAGAAAGAGAAAAACAAATACTGTATGCTAACACATATATATGGAATCTTAAAAAAAATGGTTCTGAAGAACCTACGGGCAGGACAGGAATAAAGACGCAGACGTAGAGAATGGACTTGAGGACATGGGGAGTGGGAAGGGTAAGCTGGGACAAAGTGAGAGAGTGGCATGGACTTATAAATTCTACCAAATGTAAAATAGATAGCTAGTGGGAAGCAGCCACATAGCACAGGGAGATCAGCTCGGTGCTTTGTGACCACCTAGAGGGGTGGGATAGGGAGGGTGGGAGGGAGATGCAGGAGGGAGGAGATATGGGGATATATGTATATGTATAGCTGGTTCACTTTGTTATAAAGCAGAAACTAACACACCATTGTAAAGCAATTATACTCCAATAAAGATGTTTAAAAAAAAAACTAATAAATATTAATTGATTCTCCACCCCAATAATCCAATCATTCAATCAATAAATATTCACTAAGAATTTGGGGAATGATGCGGGAAAAATATTAGCCAGGGTACAAATGTGTTCAAAAATTTTAAATTTTGTTAGGTAGATAAATCCACATAAAAGATAAGTGATTGTAGCATATACTTAATATTATTTTTCTATGTGATGTTTAAAAATTTGTATGTGCATTTATTCATGCATCAAATTAAAATAGAAAACTCTTGAAGATTGATATAATAGACGCTTGATGAATATCATCAGGAATACCTATATACGCATACGGAAAAAATAAATTTTATCCTCTACCTCACATCATAAACAAAAATTGATTTCAGGATGAATCAAAGACCTACACATGAACGATAAAATTATTAAGCTTAGAGAAAAAACAGAAAAATATCCTTGTGTAAGCAAAAATTTCTTGGGACACAAAAAGCACGAACTGTAAAAGAAAATTAAAAGTTAACTTCATTGAAATTAAACTTCCACTCTTCAAAAGACACCATTAAAAATACCACTAAGGGAATGAAAAGTCAAGTCACAAGCTAGACAAAAATATTCATCAGACATATATCTGGCAAAAGACTCACACGCAGAACACTTAAAGAACTCCTACAAATCTATAATCAACAGAAAACAACCCGATAAATATGGACAAAATACCTGATTAAACACTTCATAAAAGAAGATATGCAAATGGTCAATAAAAACATAAAAAGATGTTCAATGTGATTATAGTCATTATAATAGTAAGGGAAATACAAATTAAATCTAATGAGTTACCACTTTGAACCCACAAGAATGGAATAAAATATTTTTTGTCAAGTGTTGCTAAGAAAGTGAAGCAAGTAGACCTCTCCTACATTGCTGGTGAGAGAGAAAAATTTTATTACCACTGCAGAAATTAGATTGGCAGTTTTTCTTAAAGTTAAATGTACAGCCTCTTTATGACCCAGCAAATCTACTCCTTGGTATTTACCCAAAAGAAATGAAAATGTTTGTCCACAAAAAGATCTGGGTAAGAAGGTTTATAGTAAATTTATTCATAATGTTCCTAAAATGGAAATAACCCACATGTCCACACAGGATAACTGATAAACAAATTATGGCATTTTTATACAATGAAATATTATACTACTCAGAAATAATTAATAATAATAATAATAATCAAGTACTGATACACAAAACAACATGATTGAAGCTCAAAAATATTATGTTGAGCTAAAGTAGCCATATACAAAAGAGTGCATAATGAATGATTCGATTTAAATGAAGTTCTGGAGCAGGCAAAACCAAGGTAAAGTAAGAGAAATTACAACAAAGGTTGCCTCTGTGTGATGGGAGGGTGTGAATATTGACTGGGCCATGAGGAAATTTTTGGAGAGATGAAAATACTCAATATTTTAGTTGGAGTTTTAGTTACATGTGTCAACAACTCTCAAATTTCATTGGACTAAACACACATAATCTGTGTTTTACTATATGTAAATTATGCCTCAATTAATTAAACAGAACTGATTGGACCAAAAGATTTCTATGAGTCCCTTCCTATTCTAATATTTTTGTTAAAACTATAAGAATTTTCCAAGTATTAGCTTTCATGAAAATAATTATGGAAGGAACTCTATACATTATATAATACTTAGAGCCATTTGCATGTTACTATTTTAAAAGTTTAACATTACATAGATTTTCAATTAGTTTCAAATTGCAATTAATGAACTGTGACTCAGATGTCATTCACTGTATTATTCAAAGGCTCTCAGTCTTCCAGCCTTCTCACTTCATCTCCAATCAGAATTACATTACTATTAACATCTTGCTTTTTTGTTATTACAACTCTTTACTATGAAATATTTTTATTATCCAATATTTTCATATTTTTAAAAGCCAATACTATTCTAGCATAGCTTCATCTGCATCAAAACTGGATAGTTTCTAATCTGATCATAGCATTTGCTTAGACTTTCAACATGCTTCACAAAGGTACATGCAACAAGTGGAAATTTATTTTTGACAAAACTTTTTAAATTAGTTTTTATGAATACTAAGCCATTAAAAATGAGAAGAGAGAAGAAACCATTTTGTTTAAATTCCATTTATAACTACTTTCAGAATTTAAAATAACAAACTCCATTCTTTTTTAATAGTGTAAAGAACACTTTTTGAAACCTACTTAATCTTTGAGATAAATCTCACATGCTACACCAACACCAGTTTTTCTTAATTATCTTCTACTTAGTGATCTAAGTTGAACATGGTGAATCTCAACCCCTTTCAAAAAAAAATTATTCTAGAGCTACTTAAGTCCATACTTCATGCCAAATGACTTCACAAGATAGAATAATGGTATAATTACAATTTTCTAAAGTGAGTTTAATAAAGCAATCACAAATGACCTGAAATGTTAAAAGCCAGGTATTAGACACAATTCCTTTTCACTCTCTCTTCCATCTAGGCACAAATTACAGATGTTAGTCTTTTCCAAGTGAAACTGTGTGAATATAAAGCTACTGAGAGAGATCATGAGAGCTCATGCTCTTGCTGACATGAGCTCTACAGATCCTTTCCTTCAAACTCAGAAACTACACAATCCCAGCTGTTCAAATATCTGACAGAAATAAGGGCTTGGAAGAGTTCCATCTGGCTGAACTTTAACAGCAAAAACAGGAATAAAGCAATGCTCACAGGCAAGGATTTTGCAGGAGTAAATAATCCTGCAAATGGAGGAAAAAAATGCATCATTCTGTAAAGTTTAGGTGGAAAGAAATGTATAATAACATAATACAAAATAAAAGTTTAAGTATAAAGTGTTAACAGGGCTGTTCTTACTTTGAAGCAAAGATAGCCATGAATTATTTATAAAATATCTTTTCTTTTCAAAAGTGGATATTTGTCAGGATCATCTTACTTGGCTTAAAGTAGTAGGTGTGGATTCTGTCAAGATGAAATATTTTCTGTTCTGTTTATTCATGATGGTCCAGACTCTTGAATGAGCACCTTACTTTGCAGCAACTCATAGGCAAAGCTGAAGAATCTGGACCACCATCATTATGACACACTTCTAAGCATCATAGACCAGATCCACCAAAATCTTATTCTCTTCTTTTCTTTTCTTTTCTTTTCCTACACTCTCTCCTTTAGGCTCTCTACTATAGTCCCCTGCTCTATCATGTCCCTCTGCCTTTATTCATGCTTGCCCTGATCTCCTCTCCAAAACCAGTTCATCTTAGAAAACTCAGCTGCGCTTTAAACTTTCCAAGTTTTCTTTCTCTCCTGTCTTGGTAGAGTACACCATTCCCTCCACCCATTCATATCAATGTGATACATCTCCTTGTTCATTTTGACAACAATGGCATGTATGCTAGTTTTACACCAAATTAAAAAGTTATTTAAAAGATCTCATACAAAACAAGTCTCAATAAATTCAAGAAGATTTAAATCATATCAAGCATCTTTTCCCAAAATAATGGTATGACACTAGAAAGCAATCACAAGAAGAAAGCAGGAAAAACCACAAAATATAGAGATTAAAAAACAGGCTACTAAACAACAAATGGGTCATCAAAGAAGTCAAAGGAGAAACTAAAAAATACCTAGGACTTCCTTGGTGGCGCAGTGGATAAGGGGACTTCCCTGGTGGCACAGTGGATAAAGGAACCTGTGTCCCCTGCCAATGCAGGGGACACAGTTTCAAGCCCTGGTCCGGGAAGATCTCACTTGTCGCAGAGCAACTAAGCCCATGAGCCACAACTACTGAGCCCACGTGCCACAACTATTGAAGCCCACGCACCTAGAGCCTGTGCTCCCTGACGAGAGAAGCCACCGCAATGAGAAGCCCACACACTGCAATGAAGAGTAGCTCCCGCACACTGCAACTAGAGAAAAGCCTGTGCGCAGCAACGAAGACCCAACACAGACAAAAATAAATAAATAACTAAAATATATTGTAAAAAATACCTAGAGACAAATTAAAACAATATACCAAAATCTATGGAATGGAGCAAAAGCAGTTCTGGGAGGAAAGTTCATAGCGATACAGGACTACCTCAAGAAAATTTTAAAAATTCCAAATAAACAATCTAATTTACACCTAAAGGAACTAGAAAAAAAAAAAGATGGTCAAAATTAGAAGGAAGGAAATAATAAAAATCAGAGTAGAAATAAATGAAATAGAGACAAAAAAAAAAAAGATCAATGAAACTAAGAGGTGGTTCTTGAAAAGATAAACAAAATCAATAAGCCTTTAACTAGACTAACAAGAAAAAAGAGACAGGGCCTAAATAAATAAAATCAGAGATGAAAGAGAAGAAGTTACAACTGATAACACAGAAATAGAAAGGACAATAAAAGACTACTATGAACAATTACACACCAACAAATTGGACAAGCTAGAAGAAATGGATAAATTCCTAGAAATATAAATCCTCCAAGACTGAACCATGAAGAAACAGAAAATCTGATTAGACTGATTACTAGTAGGGAGATTAAAACAGTAATCAAAAATCTCTCCAACAGTGGAGAAAAGACAGCCTCTTCAATAACTGGGGCTGGGAAAACTGGACAGCTACATGTAAAAGAATGAAATTAGAACACTCCCTAACACCATACACAAAAATAAACTCAAAATGGATTAAAGACCTAAATGTAAGGCCAGACACCATCAAACTCTTAGAGGAAAACATAGGCAGAACACTCTATGACATAAATCACAGCAAGATCCTTTTTGACCCACCTCCTAGAGAAATGGAAATAAAAACAAAAATAAACAAATGGGACCTAATGAAACTTAAAAGCTTTTGCACAGCAAAGGAAACCATAAATAAGACGAAAAGACCACCCTCAGAATGGGAGAAAATATTTGCAAATGAAGCAACTGACAAAGGATTAATCTGCAAAATTTACAAGCAGCTCATGCAGCTCAATATCAAAAGAACAAGCAACCCAATCCAAAAACGGGCAGAAGACCTAAACAGACATTTCTCCAAAGAAGCTATACAGCTTGCCAACAAACACATGAAAGAATGCTCAATATCATTAATCATTAGAGAAATGCAAATCAAAACTACAATGAGATATCATCTCACACCATTCAGAATGGTTACCATCAAAAAATCTACAAACAATAAATCCTGGAGAGGGTATGCAGAAAAGGGAACCCTCTTGCACTGTTGGTGGGAATGTAAATTGATACAGCCACTATGGAGAACAGTATGGAGGTTCCTTAAAAAACTAAAAATAGAACCACCATACAACCCAGCAATCCCACTACTGGGCATATACCCTGAGAAAACCATAATTCAAAAAGAATCATGTACCACAATGTTCATTGCAGCTCTATTTACAATAACCAGGACATGGAAGTAACCTAAGTGTCCATCGACAGATGAATGGATAAAGAACATGTGGCATATATATATATAATGGAATATTACTCAGCCATAAAAAGAAATGGAATTGAGTTATTTGTAATGAGGTAGATGGAGTTAGAGTCTGTCATATAGAGTGAAGTAGGTCAGAAAGAGAAAAACAAATACCGTATGCTAACACATATATATATGGAATCTAAAAAAAAAAATATGGTCATGAAGAACCTAGGGGCAAGATGGGAATAAAGATGCAGACCTACTAGAGAATGGACTTGAGGATATGGGGAGGGGGAAGGGTAAGCTGGGACAAAGTAAGAGAGTGGCATGGACATATATATGCTACCAATTGTAAAATAGATAGCTAGTGGGAAGCAGCCGCATAGCACAGGGAGATCAGCTCGGTGCTTTGTGACCACCTAGAGGGGTGGGATAGGGAGGGTGGGAGGGAGGGAGATGCAAGAGGGAAGAGATATGGGGATATGTGTATATGTATAACTGATTCACTTTGTTATAAAGCAGAAACTAACACACCATTGTAAAGGAATTATACTCCAATAAAGATGTTAAAAAAAAAAAAAAAACTCCCCAAAAATAAAGCCCAGGACTCGAGAGATTCACTGGCTAATTCCACCGAATATTCAAAGAAGATTTAATATACATCCTTCTCAAACTCTTCGAAAAAATTGAAGCGGAAGGAAACCTTCTAAACACATTTTACAAAGCCAGCATTACCTATTACCAAAACCAGACAAGGACACCACAAAGACAGAAAATTACAGGCCAATATTACTGATGAACATAGATGCAAAAATCCTCAACAAAATACTAGCAAACCAAATCCAACAATACATTAAAAAGATCATACAACACAAGCAAGTGGGATTTATTCCACAGATGCAAGGATGGTTCAACATCCACAAGTCAATCAACATGATATTTCACATTAACAAAATGATGAATAAAAATTATACAATCATCTCAGCAGATGCAGTAAAAGCACTTGACAAGATTCATCATCCATTTACAATAAAACTCCCAACAAAGTGGGAATAGAAATAAAGTACCTCAATATAATAAAGGCCATATATGACAAACCCACAGTTAACATATACTCAGTGATTAAAAGCTGAAAGCTTTCCCTCTAAGGTTGGGAACAAGACAAGGATGCCCACTCTCACCACTTTTATTCAACATAGTATTCAAAGTTCTAGCCACAGCAATTAAGCAAGAAAAAGAAATAAAAGGCATGCAAATTGGAAAGGAACAAGTAAAACTGTCACCATTTGCAGATGACATAATACTATATATAGAAAACCCTAAAGATGGCACCAAAAACTGTTAAAACTATTAAATGAAATCAGTAAAGTCACAGGATACAAGATAAATATACAGAAATCTGTGGCATTTCTATACACTAATAACAAACCATCAGAAAGAAATATTAAGAAAATCCCATTTACAATTGCATCAAAAAGAACAAAATACCTAGGAATTATTCTAACCAAGAAGGTAAAAGACTCATACAGTAAGTCCCCAACATACAAACCTTCAAGTTGTAAACTTTCAAAAATGCGAACGTGAGTTCAAATGTCCAATCACGTAAGTTAGTTCACGTGTCTGGCATACATTGTCACGTGTGTGCATCCTCTACAAGTGGGGTGCTTTTGTGTAGTTTACTGTATAGTACTGTACACAAAAGCACAACCACTTGTAGAGGAGATCATATCATAAATATAGGAAATGATTAGTATATGACAGTTTACTTGAATTTTTATAAATATAAAGAAACTTTTGAAATAGAACTTATGTCTAATACAACACAAAGGAGAAGTAAATGAAATCACATTTTAGCCTTGACTGGATAAAAAAGAAGATATGCTAATTGAGCATTCTCCAAAAGCTTATAGTCATTTGAAGAGTCTGTTTCTTTATAGCATAATTTGTGTAAACAACTTTTAAAAAGTTTTGCAAGAAAGAACAAATATCTAAATTATTCAATCTCACTGAATCCAAAACACTGTAAGACACTAAAAAGACCAAAATTGTCATTAAACTATAACCAAATGCTTTTACAATATTCCTGCATGACACTAATTGTCACTTTGGCACACTTATCATCACTTGGGCATTTATTTCATCAATCCAGGTGATTTTGCAACTACTATTACTTCTAGTTGTATTGGTTGGCGAGTAAAAGCAATGTTTGTGCGTATATATAAGGAACAACATAGCACAGCTTTATCTACCTGTGAGTTTCTCACTTTTGAGATCTCTTCAAGCATTTTGTTTTTGCATTGCAAGAAAATGGATAATTAAGGTCATTTACCCCATAGTAAATATCTGCTCCAATGTCAAATATAGGCCCCATTGCTCTGTTTTCATGCCTTTCTTTATGCGCAATTAATGAACTCAACATGTGTAGTAACAGTAATATAATTAACATCACCTGAGGTGATGAGAAGATGAACAGAAATAACAAAATTTACAAATGGGCTGACAATGTAAAATTTTATATTGTCATATAAAATTGCTGCTTTTGTAGGTCAAAAACTGTTGAATATCAATTTCATATTGCTTAACCTAATATGTCATGATTGCCATCTCCTCAAAAGGCATTGTGAGACATCATTTATTAAAAGACACAACCTAATTTCAGGCACATTGTAATACAGGGGATTGTACATCATTGTAATGAATCAGAAAAAAAGGGTATTTTTCAATAAATTCTTTCCCAGAAAAAAAGGTATATATAATTTTTAAAATTATTAGTGTTAGTGTCAGACATAAGGGAAAATATCTGGGATAAGAAACCAGAATAGGATAGTAGTTTCACTAAATATTTCAAAAATCAGTCAGAAAAAAATGTCTTCCACCAATTGTACCAATACTCCGGTGTCTTTTTGTCTCTTTTTTCAACACTTTGTACCAAATAATGTCTAGTATTGGAGTAACATGCACAACAAGTTTTATATCTCCTACTGAATGATAAATTCTTTAAAATCAAGACAAGTTTTAGGTCATCTTTGTATCTCCTTCCCAAGCTAGCATGGTGCCTTGAGCAGAGAAGGTGATCAGTAACTACTTATTGCTTGAATGAATGGATGCTAGGGAAATGTCAAAGGAGCATGATATAGTCTCTGCACTTAAGTTACTCACAATCTGTTCAGAGAGATGAAATTAACTTGCACTGAACAAAAAATACTAAGTATTTAATTCTAATTATAGTAAGATTTCAGAAAATAAAAAGTGTTACTTCCAAAGAGGTTTACATGAAAATTTTCAACTGAGCTTAGAAAGGATGGACATGGTTTAGATAGAAGAGGCAAAAATTAAAAACAGTGTTTGACACTGAAAAAGAAAAACAAAAGGAAATTCTAAAATACAAAATTAAAAATCTTGAGTTGGATGAAGTCAATGAGGAAATTTCTATTTCACTCTTGTAAACCAGTTTATATTTAAAATGTGCTATCTTGAACTATGATCACTTAAAAGGAAGACAGATATTTAATATTCACTATTATTACTGGAAATGAACATATCCATGAATTACAATGCAAACTGTCAATTTTATCTATGCAACTCTGATCTCTTTTGCTGCTTTACTCCTATTAACATGAAAACGCAGGGTTCAACATTGTCATAAGATATGAATGTAGCACTACCAAACAGATTTCAAATTCATTATACTTCTTTTTTACTACAATGGCCCCATGTTAAATTATTTACCATTGACTCCTTATCCTCTACTATTTCACTTTTTAATGGATTGTTGCAAGTGCGTAGGTCAAGTTCTTTTGCAGAGTTGAATTAAGATTCTTTATAAAAATATTATATTACTTTATTTTCAGCATCCTGGAACTATACACTTAGATGATTCCAATAATTTGTAATCACTATATCCACAGATCCTGCAGGAGTGCCTGGGTAGACATGGGCTATGAGTAACTACTATGTCTAAGGTCTGTTTTATTACTCTTACTGTAAAGGAGTAGTATATTTCTATCTCAAATCGTGCTAGATTTTTCATTACTAACTTATTATAGTTAATTCATACAAATAGTTTGTATCCTGTGTATTTCTCACTTTTAGAAATCTTGACCTTTTTTTCCCAAAGTTTGGATTTCAACTTGAAGTCCTATTAACTGTGTAGCTCTGGGTAAATTACTAAACTGTCCTAGCTTCAGCTTTAGTTTAGCTATTTATAAAACTCGGTGAGTAATACCTATTGACCTACCTTATCGATTAACTGACTTACTCTCCTGACCATCAATGACTATGTGGGCTCAAATTGGAAAATAACCCTAAAACTTTCAACATAATAGCATAGTTTTCTCTTGGGA
This sequence comes from Balaenoptera borealis, assembly GCF_965194805.1. Lineage (NCBI taxonomy): Eukaryota > Metazoa > Chordata > Mammalia > Artiodactyla > Balaenopteridae > Balaenoptera > Balaenoptera borealis. Next base: position 51,386,813 of record NC_138863.1, on the reverse strand, counting down.
AAAAAATTCTTTTAGTCTAGTCTATAATTAGTAGATTTTGGAGGACTATTTTTTATTACCCATTTCTCAACATTTAAAAACAATTCATTATTTTTTCCTAACTGATTTTTATAGTTTCTTACAAACTCACATACAATAAAATGTGCTTTTTTGATGTAAAATTCTATGAATTTTGGCACATGCACAGATTCATGTATCATCACTTACCATCACACTCATAATACAGAACAGTTCCTGAGCCAAAAAACTCCCTCATGTTGCCCTTTTGAGTCAAACCCTCCCCCAAATCTTAATCCCCAGAAACTACTGATATGCTCTCAATTTTATACATTTTTAATAATAAAATTAATATATGCTTAAAGAGTTAAAAATTATATACATTAGTACATAAATTTAAAAGCTAGTGTGTTCCCATTCTTTTTACCAATACCATTGATTCTAAGCTAATCAACATTATAGTATGGTATGCACCCTTCTACAACTTTCTCCATGCTCAGTTTACAAATCATTTATACATATATTTAAACTTATAGAGTCCCATTCTTTTTTTTAGTGAAACCATTTGAAGGTAGAATTTACAAGCTTACTTTTTCAGTATTAATATATTTTGGGAATGTTTCCAGACTAATATAGACCTCTATTTCATTTTTTTAATAGCTGCTGAATAGTTTGATCATAATATAATATGATTCACAATAATTAGTAATAACTGATTATAATCTTTCTTTGTTCATGTCATTGAACACTTTTCTATTAAGCCATTTGTGTCTTTCCCATGACTAAATGAAGAGTAAGTGTCCTTGATATATAGCAGATACTGAGCAAACTAAATTAAAATTTTCCTTTCTCTTTTCCCAAGCATTGTTTCAAGTTAGCAACCTCTCTGACATGGAGGCAATAGATTTTACAATTTAAAATATACTTCTATTAAGTGAGAAATGCTTGCTTCATCTATATTATAATAATTTTAGATAAACCCCTTAGGAATAATGCTCCCAGACGACATGACTTTGTTTATGGCAGCAGAAAGAGCTTTCAGAGCATGCATATCATGACTGTCCTACCTCTTTACAGCTTTACTTGTAGGAGTCTCTGAATGTCTCCTTAGGTGCTTTAGCCCTAATTAGCTTTTCAGATGACTCTGAAGGGTAACCCTGAGGGGAATTTTCAAATTAAGCATAGCAGTGTTTTTATTCAAAGGAATCATTCTCTTATGGCAAGAGGAGAAGGTGAAATTATATTTTGAGTTTAATATAATGAAGGGAAGGACCGATTGGGGAAAAGGTTAGAAAATTGAGGCCAAAACAGCAGGCAAGAGAAGGACCACTTGCTGGGATGAATAATGGCAGCGCTATCTTGGTCAACCTGCTCTAAACCTGTCACAGAGATTTCTTTTTCCACAAAGCTTAGTAGAAAATACCACCTTTGTCAAAATGTCAGAGCATTTCTGGCCTTCAAGTCCAGTGCAAAACATAAACAACTCCTACTAAAGGGGAGGTTTTATTAATACACTGGTGTTTACTTTTTGCTATAAGTCCTTACGTATGAATTATAAGTGTACATGAAAAAAACTGTCTATCCCCCAAGGCTTTTCTTCACAGAATAAGACAAAAGCCTTGTTTTAATCTGGGGTATCACATGTCAGTAAGAATACATTTTTAAAAAAATTCATATTCTATTAGAAGAAAAGTATGCTTTGAAAATAGCTTCAGTGAATATGTTCCATGCTACAGATAGACTGGAAGTTCATCCAAGCTCCAAACCTGGTAGTTCCCACCTTTTTCTGTCTTGGATACCTTTTGACTAATGGCCCAGAAGAGCAGAGGGAAATCACTATGAGAAATATGTAAAATTCGTTATATCCCACAGACCAAGTTTCAAGAGAAATGACTTACCCTTTGGCAAGCAAAAGAACATCCCAAGAAGACCTTCTATATCAGAAAGGAGAACGGAAGTCCAGCTTTTTCTCTCACCTGAGAGTTGCAATTTTTCCTAACAATTCACTTTTAGTCAATTTTTCAAGTGCCCCATATCCAGAAAAAAAGGTCAAATACAGAACGGAACAGATCCATTTTTATTGCTGTTGTTCAACTTTATTGACTAGAAGTCATTAGCCTTTTGAGAGAGTCTTAATTAAATCATATTTTAATTAATTAATACTTAATAAAATTATAATTAATAATTAAGTAATATATTAGACAAAAAATAGTGTCTTTACCCTTTTGACCTTATATCTGACAATTTCAGACCAGGAAAATGGGCATGGTGGATGTGGAGACCAGAGATAGAGAATAGATGGGGAGATTCAAGATGAGGTGCTAAACAAAAAGTAAGAGTTAGCTATTCTTGAAGATATCAGGAAGACAGCATTAGAACATTGAAAGGTGGGCAATCCCACAGGCATCAAAGAATAGCCTAGCAGAACTGATCCCAAAAAAGTAATGAGGAAGAAACCAGGAGTGAGATGATAAAACCAAGCCTAACAAATGTCAGAAACTACATGAAGGGCAGGAAGACAGAAACTAGAACCAGAACATCTTGAAACTATGGCAGTGTCAAGCCTCATCTATGTGTAAATTCTAATTAACTTTTCCAAGCGAAAATGCCAAGTGAAGGGTTAGAGAGAAAATCTAACACTCCACTGGTTAAGTGTGGTCCAGGAACAGCAGCAACAGCATCACTGCATCAGCAGCTAAGTGAATCTTCAGGAAGTCACTCTGTGACTTCGGCAGTCAGAGAGATAGGAAAACACAAACTTGTATTGTAACAGATTATTTGAAGCTACAGATATCTATCCAGTCCAATGCTAAATGATTTTTAAATTGTCAATCTAATCCGTTTGGTTACAGAGTAACGTCTGTAGGTGGGAATAGCATTTTTCTGTCATCGATCTGTTTTGGCTTCTGGCTATCAACACATGTTAGCTTTATCTCATCTCCCATATATACTTTATAGAGTAACATCCTGCCCTCTGCTTACCATTACCTCCTCTTCTGGATAAATTGCTCAGCCCTCAGGTAGTTTATAGTAAATTACTAAATTAAGTACCCATAGTTGGAGAAAAAGGAGAGAAAGAGTGAGTATTCACTTTTACTTTGGCCTCAGTTTCCTCCTCTGTGACTTGAGAGGTCAGAGTGGGGTGATCTCTGATCCCCTCCCCAGTGCTGGGCTGGAGCCAGCCCCTGGCAGCTCTTGAGAGCTCACTGTGCTATGTCTTCCCAATTCCAAGTCCATGAAGGAAATATTTACACCATGGAAACTGGCTAATGCTAGAAATAAAGGCATTTATATTTATTTTTATAGAGGCAATTTACCAGCACACCACTATTTCTAGCTCTATTTAAGAAAAAAATGGAGTTCAATAAGTTGCAAGCAATGGGAAATTTTGAATTTCAGTGCACCACATAGTAAAGGGTTATTATAAGAAGTTTAGGTTAGTGGGCAGGGACTGAAGTCAAGAGAAAATGAACTGCTTAGTCTCACAATGTTTATAAATGAAAATAACAGAAGACTGCTTGTCAAGATTTAGATTTGGGCATAAATCTCTATTGATTGCTGCTTTACTGGTGGCCAACTTGTCCACTATCCTCAAAGTTACAGAAGTACAACAATGGTGAAAATGAGTCACACAAATTGTTCCTTCAGAGTTGCTTAGTAACCACTTGTGGGATTACTATTGTAATAACAATGCAACCACTCCCTTAACATGATTATTTATTTGTTCAATAGAAATTTTGAACATGGTTTCGAAATAAAATTCAAATTTCTAATTAGCTTTTATCAACTTATATTGCAGCTTCTCAATCCAATACTGTTTTGCTACAAACAGTAGTTTCACTGCAAACTTCTATCAAAAACTGTAAGGTGCTCTTGATGGGAATTCACTACTTACTAAACATGTAACTCCTGACTCTGCACTTATGGTCTCCAACCCATAATCATCTCATTTGTAATACGTGTAGGAAGAATAATAAATGCTACCTCTTCCCCCAGCATTTGTGTCAGATTTAAATTTAAAACAGTAGAACAGGAATGTAAATGAACTATAGAAATACACTAGATAACTTAGCTATATTATTTCTGTAGTGGCCCAAAGGAAAAATGTGAGAGAGGACTATTGCTTTTACCGAAACAAGCAGGCAATAAAGAGCGTCTACTATGGGTCAATAACATCCAAATGACAACAGAATGAATCACACAAAATGGTGTACACTCAGTGGCAGTCAAGGCACATGTTGGCGGATGGCATGACTGAGAACAGAATTTTGAAACTATATAAATATATTAAATTCAGTGGTACAGCCCTATCTCAGGATAAAATGAGGAGTACACAGGAAATTAAAGATATAAATGAATTGTTACTCTTCTACTTCTCCAGTATCATTTATACAAGGAGAACAAGAAGACAGAGCTGATATTGAAACGGAGCCTACTGCTTCCCTAAACTGCAGGATGCCACCAGGGTCAGCGGAACCTTGCATCTCATGAGCCTGAATTCTAGATAGGATTTTGTTAAATGGTCTGACATAAACTTAGCTTGCAGGAAGCTGTAAATATGTCTCTCAGAGAAGATATAATTTCTTTCTCTCACTTTATGTTTTTTGTTCCTTTCTCATTTTCGTCATTTTCTGGCTTTCACTTAATTCTGACAAAAACTATAGTCACCAAATCCTAGTGTCCTAAAATTTGTTAAAGAAAAAAACATTGACTCACAAATATTTTCTCCTCAAATGGAAAGGCTTATGGACTCATTTTAGGTCAGAGTAAATTTACCAAAAAATATTAAGTTTCTATGTCATGATAGCTCATGACATATAGATCATGATAGCTATAATTTATCAAATTAGACTATTTTGAGCACTGTTAAGTCCTCTCTCTCTATTATCTCATTTTACTCTCATTTCAAACCTATATGGCATTACTATTATTATTATTCTCACTTCACAGATGAAAAAACAAAAGGTCAATCCAGGACTGAAATTCCAAAACCTTTTACAGAGTATTTTTAGGGAATCAGGCTTTAAAAATTCTGAAGTTTACTGCATTTATTTAGGACTTTTCATCTTCAGCCATAAACCTAAAGGAGTACTTTTGATTAGCAGTCAAATTATTTTTAGGATCTTGGGCTCAGAGTAAAAATGTAGATTCCCAGTAATGCTAGCAGACCAAACATGGCTTATTTTAAGTATTTGTTTATTATTCATTCATCATTTGTCTTTTCATTCAATAAGTATGTATTATCAACTGCTATACTCAGATCTCTGGTGAAGACAAAGCAATAAAAAGCTGTTTCCCACAATCATTCAAGATTTTATAAAATAACTCTTAGTTTTAGCTAGTGGCATACCTAGCATACTGGATACCCAGAGTGGATCATTTTTTAATACTCCCCTTATATATATGAAAAAATTATTCTCAGAAATAATCATGGAGTGAGACCAATAATTATAATGGCCAGAAAGGAAATGCAGAGAGTAAACATTTTCTCTAGTTGAATTGTGCTGGTATGCCCATACACAAAATAAATAATTTTAAAAATATATTATAGATATTACAGAAAAATGAAAAAGCAACAGATTGATTTTTTAATTATAAAAAATGACAAAAATATATCTACATGGTGTTCTATTAAAGAAATCAATAATATTACAGTTCTTGTTTTGAGACTTTGGCATATTTTTCAACAAAGATGTCAAAATTGATCTCCTTCACATATTCATCTTCAGTAGACAGTATAGCCAGATTTGTCAATCTATCTTTGCTCAGAGTAATTAAAAAAGCACTTTATATTAATTTTACTCTAAAAATGTTTCTTTCACATGAAGCAACAGATACAAAAATATATAGGAAAAGTATTAAAGTTATAGTTTGGCAGAGATTTATGAAATCCCACTTCACAAAATACTGTTCATATCTTTGCTTCTTCAGGATTGAGTCTAATAGCTTTCAAATGCCTCTTTGATCAAAAAATTGCCACTAAAATAACTTCACCAGAAAAGTCTGCATAAATTTGTACTATACTTGGTAAACTTTTCCAAAGTTTATAATTGCTCAGAATTGTTTGTGTCCGATTTAAGTACAGTTTTTGCTTCCTTCAACATATTTTAAACAGTACATTTGAAATAAATGACAGTCCAGTGACCAAAAAACAACACTTGGCTGACTGCTTACTCTTGAAACAAATGTATGTAGCTGAGTCTGCATGTGCTGGGAGACTACTGAATAACTGGAATTTCCCCCAAAGTATCTCCCATGTAGAACACAATGTTTATTAAAGAATAAGTAATATATGTATGTATATATAAAATATTGGGTTGGCCAAAAAGTTCATTCAGGTTTTTCATAAAGTTTTATGGAAAAACCTGAACGAACTTTTTGGCCAACCCAATATATGTATACACATAGACACATACTATATATACACATGATATATACATGTATGTATAATAATGTATATAGATATGTAGATAATTAAAACTCAGTACCATGGCAATTATTTGGAGTTATACCAATTATTTAGGAGTTAGGAGGAGTTAGAGCTGTTTGTTTAGCATTGCTGGCACACGGTAATAATAAAAAGCAGACTGACTTATAGCAGGTTATTATTGTTTTTAAATTCTCTATGGAAAATATCAGTCACAGTGCCTGCACCTAAGGACAACTGCCTCCCTGCCCCACAAGGCACTGCTACTGGTTTGAGCCAATGGGATTTAGTCAATTAATTTATGTAAAAATAATAATTTTTAAAGTCCTTGTCAGTAAAAAAAAAATGGCTACCCAATCTTCCCTCCATATTTTATTCCTCCACACTATGACTCCCAGCTATTTGAGACAGTACAGTATTTAGACTTTGCATGGATTGTGTAGTCTGGCAGATGTGAGTTTGAATTCTGGCTCTGCTACTTCCTAGCTTCCTAGTTGTGTGGTTTTAAGCAAGTTAGCTACCCTTCTGAGCTTCACTTTTAATCTTTCAACTTTAAAAAATACTCACTAGCATGACATAACTTACATACATACCAAACAAAAGGCACTTTTACGTCTTAGGTGTTCATTCAACGTAACTATCATGATTATCCCTTCGCCTTGGCGCTGGACCTGCCATCTGCTGCAGACTCCTAACTATTTCAAATATCTTGGGCAGCAATTACTTGTGATAACTGGTGGACTAAATATAGGGTTTATTTTATTTTCCTAAAATACATTTAAAATTAATTGTGATATCTTTCCTGCTAAAAATCTACTATCTTATAAACTATTTATATAAATGATCTATACTCATTGCCCCTTCTTTAGTACTACGTAGTTTCCTGCTTTCTTCCATTCTTCTAAAGGTCTCACTTAAATGTTATCAACAGAGATCAACTCTATGGCCTTTGCTCATTCTCACAAAGGTGTTCACAAAATTCAGGAGCTGCAAAATCCACTTGAGGCCAATTCACTCACCTTTCAGAGAGAAAACTGAAGCTCAGAATGGTGAAGTGATTTGTCTCACCGGCTAGAGGCTGGGCAGAGACACAGATCTGTTTCAAAGCAAGACTTTTTGCTCCATCTTCGTTACTGGTTGGTTGCTGCTCTGCGGCTCTCTGGTGACTTCCTCCATTCCTCTCTAATTCTCCTCTCTCCTCCTAACACTGGCCATGTCTCTTGTTTCCATATGACATCTCCTAATGAATGGTTTCTAAATTTATACTTTCTAAGAATAAATTTGTGAAAAAATTAAAAATTGTATGATAAACAATTCAACTAATTTACCATTTTAAAATGCACCCACAGTTTGAAACCGTGAATAAACATTTATTAGAGTATAATTTATCTTATATAGGGTCTGTATCTTGATATGACTTGTTCCCAACTATAAAACAATGATTGGCAATCTAAATATGAATGTGGGAATATCTCTCTAATGAACATATAAAAATTGCAATACAAGTAATACATGGGTATATAATAGAATAATATAACTGGGATCACATGGTCTGTGTCATTATGTGTAAAGCATTTCCATTTCTCAAACTCTGTTTCATGAGACTAGTATAATCACTTTCATTAATAATGTAGAATAATAAAACTTGCAAGATATGTGGATAAACATAAAAAATTTAAAAATTAAATGTATGCCCATCAACTTCTAATTGTCCTCTACATTTATTAATAATTTCTTTGACAGGTTTCCATTAACAGGGCACAGAAGAGAAGCATTGTTCATTCCTTTTATGCCCACCCACACCATGCAAAGTCATTTGCAAAGTGTATACCCCTCAAAGCTGCTCTAGCACCACCACCAGGTTTTCTCTGAAGCTTCATCTGCAGTCAGTTAATATGGAATGTGTAAGTCTTTCCCCAAACAGAAAATGCTCCAGTTTTTTTTTTCTAACTTCTTAGTAAATTATAACATTCATACTGAAAATTACACAAATCATAAGTGTTAGCTTGATGAATTTTTGAAAATTAAATATACCCATATAACCAGAAGCCACATTAAAAAAACAAAAAACAAAAAACAAATGTCGCCAAGGCCCAGAATCTTCTCTCATGCTCCCTTCAAGGGATTCCAAAGGTAATCACTTTTTTGACTTTTAATACCTATATTAGTTTTGCCTGTTCCTAAACCTTGAATGGAATCATACAATATGTACTCTTTTGTGTCTGGCTTCTTTCATTCAATAGATCTTTGAGATATTAGCCCATATTATTACATGTATTTTTGGTTCATTGTTTCTCATTGCTTTATAGTATTCCACACAATGTACTTATGCTCTCTACTGTTGAAGAGCACCTGATGGTATTTTATTTTAGTTTATTACAAATAGTGCTTTTAAGAACATGCTTGTACAGGTCTTTGATGAATATATGATATATATGTGCTTGTCTTGGGTAAACACCTAGGAGTGAAATTTCTGGGTGTACATATGTTGAGCTTCAGTATATGCTGCAAACAGTTTTCCAAAGCTGTACTTATTTTCAGTCCCACCAATCATGTATGAGAGTTTTGATTTCTCTAAATCAATGGATTCTCAGTTGGGCATGATTTTATACTACAAGGAATATTTGTTAATGCCTGGAAACCTATTTCTCATCACAACTGGGGGGATATTACTGCCATCATGTGGGTAGGGGCCAGGGATGTTGCTCAACGTCCTATAATGCACAAGACAGTCCCTTGCAACAAAGATTTGATCTAGCATTGAGGTTGAGAAACTCCGCTCTAAAGCCTCACTAGCCCTGGGTAAATTTTTGGTTTTCACATTTAGCCATTCCAGAAGGCACATTATTGCATTTTCTTATGATTTTAATTTGCATTATATGACAACAAAATACAGTCATTTTAAAGTTTGAGACTTGGTCCTTAGGTGGCAGTCCAATTCAGATTCCCAAGAAAGCTACTTCAAACTCCCACCCTAAACTAAATAGCCCTCTTTATTTACTAAATCTTTGACCCTAGAGCATAGGCTCTGGAGTCAGGTGGACCTGGCTTTGATTCCAAACTTTTCTACCTAAGAAAGTTATTTAACCTCACTGAACTTCAGTTTCTTTATCTGTAGCGTCAGGGTATTAATGCCCACATTCTAGTGTTACTCTTACTATCAGATACAATAGGTAGGTAAAATCCCTGGTTCACAGTAGATGCTCAATAGGGATTATTACCTTGGGCTAGAAGCATAAGAGATGCAAAGAAATTAGATTAGAAAGAACACTGGATTGAGAGTTAAGACTTGTGTTCTAGTCCTGATTCTGACCTGACTCTGTAATTGTGAGAACTTGGTCAAAACATTTAATGTCTTAAAGTTTTTTGTTTATTCATCTATGAAATAAGAGAGTTGCACTAGACATAAGGTTTTTTCAACCTGATCATTTTATAATTCTATAAACATGACAAAGCCTCAGTCATCAATAAGTTTATACTAAGGGAAGATAGGATATGAACTAAATAATAAATTATTATACCAATTTCTTACAAATATGCTCAGAAATACAGAGCTACGAGAAAAAAATGTGTTACTATCATTAAAGCACAAAAGAAGAGAAGCTTATTTTTGCTGGAAAAATCAGGGAACACTTCATGAAGACAGTAGCATTTGAATTAGGACTTGAAGCATGGACTTGAAGAGGATAGAGAGTAAATTCAGACAGGAGATGGAGGAGAGGCACTGAAGTAGAGGAAGCAGAGTGGACATAAGCTCAAGAAGGGAAGTATAAGACAGTCCTAGGGGACAATGAGTCATCCAAAATGAATGTAGCATGGGAATTTGTGAAAGGAGGAAGGAGATGAGGTAAACGAAGAGTAGGTATAAAGTGTCTGGAATGCCAGAAGAGTCAATATGTCACTTAGTTGAAAATGAAGGGTCACTGAAAATTATGGAAGAAGGTAGTGACATAACCATGACAAAGCTCTAAAGACTAATCTGATAACTCTAGAAACAAGGAACTGTGAAAGGAAGGGGTGGAGATTAGAAGGTCAGTTTGGAAAATATAACATTTTAGATGAGGGGGAAAATGTTTTGAAGTAAAAAGTCACAAAGAAAAGAGGAGGGAAATGTGTAATTTTCTAAGGACATAACTGAAAGGACTTGATATTTGTTTTGTTATGGAAGATAAGAAGTAGGGAGGCATCAAAAATAACTGAGATTTCAAGTCTAAATGGCAAGAGGGAAACATTTTATGCTTTCCTTAATAGCTGTCAACAAAGTAGCTGGGCTTAGGCTGTTCATCTAAGCAATATTTCTCAAACGACAGTTTACTGGAGACTTTAATATCTTTGTAGATATTTAACACAAAGATTTCCACTATCAATTTAGGAAACACTAAATATCATATCATCCTCTTAAATATTTACATTTTACATAAACATAATAAAGTTCTAGGAAATAGTGTAGTAATGTGTGTGTGTGTACATGTGTGTAAAACTATTAACTCTCATGGGGCACTAATGTTGCAAGAGACAAGCACACAAATGCTCCTGAACTTACTCTTTTAGAGTAAGTATGTGTTATAATAAATCTCTTTGTGACAGATTAGTATCAGGTATCAGGAGGTCATTCAGGTGAAACATGTCTGAGATGGGAAGATATTGTCACTCTGGATAGAGCTGAGATCTACAAATGTAGATTTAGGAATCACCTAACAGAGAAGATAATTGAGATTATGAAAGGAGATAGTTTTGCAAGAGACTGGAGAAAGTAATGAGAGGATGTGGAAGCAACAGGCAGTCTACATTTTAAAAACTAATGAATGGAAGAAAGAGAGATTGAACAGTAACTTGACGGAGTAGAAAACCTAGGGGAAAATTATTTTAGAATGAGCTCTTCAAGTTACTCAATAAGTTATGGAGATGTCACCTAAACATTCTAGTCTAAGACAAGTCTTAAACATGGAATTCCAGATCCTTCCCTTGGCATCTCAATCTTTAAGGGAAAATTCAGAACTAATACTCCACCTGGAAGTCCTAAGGCCATTGTCTCCTCAGAGTTAAACTCACAGCTTTAAGGTGGCCTTAAATGTTCTAATGTTTACACTCGGAGGTAGAACACCTCAGGATAACACACTAATAGGCATAACCATTAGTTTTCTGAGTAATGCTAGGCATTCTGGGGTCTGGCAACAGAGGAGGAGGAAAGAAAAGAGCAGAGAGTGGGAAGGAGCAACAATCATATTTCTATCTAGACATTTATGAGAGAAACAAGTTAAAAAATTAGATGTAAGCTAGAGTCCTTCACCAGCGCAGCATTGACATAGCCTCCATTAAATGGGGCTAAATTCCCAACTGCGCTAATAAGAGAGAGGAAAACAATGTGTTGGTAGGTAAGAAGAAGGATTAAGCAGAGCAAATTATCCTGATGATATACATCGATGAAAATTATTCAACTTTAACAACTCAACTTCCACATGAGTTTGTCTAAAAGCTGGTATACAGAATTAATAAGAATTTTTATATAAAGTCTAGGTCAATGGTTATTTAGTAACAACAGCTGTTTAAAATGTAGTCAGAATGTAGTCAGAAAGTGTTTTTCATTATTTAAATAAACAAATACCAAGAAATAATGAATCTACTCTAGAAATGGAATGTATTTTAAACAAATTGTGTCTTTACCACCCTGTACCACAAAACCAAATATCTTTTTTTTAATTTTTTAAATATTTGATTCTTAAGACAGAGAAAATAGCCTTATAAGGGCACTGTATCGTTTCCCTAATAGAATGTGGGATTTATTTTCCCTCTAAAAAATAGATTCTTAGTATAATATTTTAGAAAAACTATCACAATAAAGAAAAAAACTTTTAAATAACAAAACATGGGAGTTCTATGGCGCTCAAGAACGATCTTAAATACATTAAAATAAAACACCATCAAACAGTAAATTTCAAGCATTTTGTGTATTAGGATATTTACCGAAAGTAAAGCCTGAAAAAAAAAGATTAATAAGGTGGCAACTGTCAAATTAGATTTTAATCGTTTCTATTAATGAATTCATAATGAAGTCACAATGAAATTTAGTTCTAGTCTTACACAATCTAGAAGCCACATCCTTCAGTATCTGCAAGGGTCTTTCCGCTACCTTGGAAAATGCAGTTTATATTATGGTAGAAACAAATCTCTTCTGTTTAGAAACACTTTCAAAGTAACTGCCTGAACTTTACCTTTCTATTCCCTCCTCTTTCTTTACTTCTTCTAGAGACAGTATTTTATATCCTAAAATTCCTAGTAAGGGCCTAATATATGACATGTCAAACCTATGTTTGTAAAGTCCTCACAGTAAATCATATGGCTCAGAGGACACATAGTAATTTACTTTTGCTCATTTTTTTCCCCTTGCTTCACCTCCAGAAAAGAAAATTTTCATGTATATCGTGTGTATTAAATAATTCTGAGTAGCTAAAAATTTTTTAAATGATTCAGGTGACTTCGTTGGCAAGTGCGAATGTGTTATACCTTAAGGAATGATTGTATAGCTGCCCTGACATACACATTAAGGTCTCCTAACATAATTTGTTAGGAAGGTGCAATATGTAATAGAAGCCACACTTAACTGCTTGTTCTTAATGTCAGTACTCTTCAATGTTTCTTCCTCTGACTTGCTGTGACCCCTTGAGCCTCAATTTCTTTCTTCACCTATGAAATAGGGATCTATATAGTTTTCATTCTATTTCATAAGGATATCATGTGAACAGATAGTATAACAGATGTAAAAATAATTTTTTAAACCCTTGATATGGGATTCTACACAAGCAGAAGCCATCATTATTCAAAATGGAGTTATTTGTAGATTGAACAGTCTACATTTCACTAAGCATGAATTTAAGGGCAATGCTTTTTTAAAAAAAGCAAAAGAGTTGGGTAAAATGCTGCCAAACTTGTGTGTACAGTGATACCTGGGTGTGATAATCCACACATAGCTCCCATCTGTTATTTCTTAATTTGCCCTCAGCTGTTTCAATAATGTGACTTTGTTCATCACTTCTCAATCTTTTCAAAATATTTCTTTTCCTTTTTTTAAACTCACACCATCACAGTTATGTAATAGAACATTAACTATTCTCTGAACTAGGCAACATTTTTTTGCCTAAGCTTCTCTAAGAGTAGATAAAAAATGTTAACTATGGAGAAATTTCTTGGGGTCAGACTATATTCTAGGTAACATAAGAAAAGAAATAATTAAAGGATGAAAACAAGACTACCTGAAAACAAAATGAATTTCAGAAAAATAAAGGAGACATTTTCTGAAAATATTTAGGGGAACAAAAATGTGTACTTTGAAACATTAATTTCTGGAGATATTAATATGCATTATATAGAAATAGAATATGATTTGGGAAATACTGGAGTAAACAATCTTATTTTACTGCACGAATTCTAATATTCCTTGTAAATCTCTAAGAGGAGAATGAGTATGACAGGCAGTATTTTCCAAACTTATTTGATGTTTTGTTCAGAGTATCTCGGGGGAATAGTGCCCTATGATGAAAAAGCATTTTGGAAATTCCGAGCTCAGGAGTTTGGTTCATCAGGTTTGTCGGTTTTAACAACAGACCAGATGGGTGACAGCACATATTTACAAAATAAATGCAGTATGGCCCTTGACTTGCTAGCCCTAACCAAGCTTTCAGCTACACATCTTTTCCACACACAGAAGCTCAGCTCTATGCTGGCCATTCAGGAATTCTCCCTATTGGCAGAACTCTCCCAAACACTTCACGCACTTTTGTATTCCCATGTCTTTGTGTATGCTATGCCATCTTTTTGATGTCCTTTCTTTCTGCTACTTGCCTGTCAAAAGCCTATGTACCCTTCAATGTTCATCCTCAAATGTTCCTCCCTCTTCTGTCATTGTCTTTCATGTGTGCTTCTCGTTAAGGCAGTAGTTCTCAAACTTGGCTATACATTAGAAATACCCAGAGAGTTTTAAAAAAACACTGATTCCTGAGTCTCATCCAGCAATTTTGATATAATAGGTCTGAGATACAACCCTGGTATTGGGATTTTCAATTCCCCAGTGATTGTAAGACAACCAATGCTGAGAACAATTGCTCTGGAGTCCATGATAATTTGTCTCTGTACTTTATAGACCTACATCCTAAAAAAGGGTTTAAGATTTTTTAGAGGAGAAACTTACCCCTCTTCATATGCACAGATCCCTGTACCCATAGACATTTTTGAATGAAAAAAGAAAGTACTGTATGATCTCACCTATATGTGGAATCTAAAACAAAACAAAACAAAAAACAAGCTCATAGATACAGAGCACAGACTGGTGGTTGCCAGAGGTGGGAGAGTAAGGGGAGGTGATATACTGCTTCACATAGAATATATTTTACCTGTTTATTAAATTAACAAAATTCATTTCACCTGAAAAAAATTATTGGGCTTACATTTCCAATGTTGATGCTAATTTTATTAAAAGGTTTTCCAAACTACTCTGCTTTTCCATTCCTATTGTATGTAAATTATATCATTAAGGAAAGTGGCTCCCAATCTAGCTGTCAATCAGCATAGAACCGGGAGCATGAAGAAATAATCAAAGCTTTCTACTCCCAGACCTACTGAAGCAGAATCCCTGAGGTTAATTTCTGAAGTTTATTTTGTTTTGTTTTAGTTTGGTGTAGTTTAGTTTAGTTTAGTTCAGTTTAGTTCTGTAAGCTGCAATTCTAATGTCAGTAGCAAACATTCATTTTGTGAATCAATGATTTAAAAGAGAAATTTTATAATTTGTGGCTTTTATGAAAACATTTACTCATTATGGTAGTGTTTGGGAGGGTTCAGTAATAGAAAACAATATCATAAATCTATCCCATAAAAATAAATCATTTTTAAAAGATAATAATCATAAATCCCTAGAGAATACACATTATGGATGAGACGAATATTATTCAAATGCATAAGAAAGTATTATTTTATTTTACTATTTAAAAGGCCTTCTTTCCATGTCTTAGTTTTAATGGAATTGGAATCTAATTGCCCAAAATTATGTAATTAACTATATTCAGCTTTTATTAAAATAACTAATTTTCTCAAGTCTGTTAGCATGACACTTGGTAAAAATCAATTCTCCAAGAGGAATTAGGAAAGTATAGGTCATTATGGGTGTAATAGCTCATGTTTTGAGCAATTAGGGGAAACTTTTTTAACTTTAAACTTTTTTTAACTTTTTAAACCAGGAATCTCAGGCATGCTATAACCCTGGAGTCAGGTAAGGCACATTTGACCCATCAGCCACCGAAGGGTCAACTAGACTTCACTATTCTGTTACCATATATTTTTTCCTATTCTCCCTGGTCACTCAGATAACTTTAACAGCATGAAAGAAAAATTCAAATTATGGCTGTATCTTCAATGACTGAATGAACTATGGCTGAACTAAAGGAAAGAAGAATCAGAAAGAGCATAAGAGCTTTCTAAGAGCATTAATTGTATTAATTAATGTGTTTCCTTTTATTAATGCCCTCCCCCACCAATTCTGGTCTTGGTCTTGTAACTTTCTGATTTTTCCAATGAGAAGTAGCAACTTGACTCAATGAGAGACTTGAAAAAGTGTAAGTTTATCCTTCTTTTCATGAATTCCTGTTATTACCGTGAGAACATGTCCAGTCTAACCTCCTGGAGGGATAAGAGGTACACATGGAAGAAACCCAAGTTGTATAACCAAGGTCCTCCTAGACCAGCCAGCTCACAGCAAACCCACCATCTGGCCACAGTTGCATGAGAAAGCTTCATTGAGATCAACCAACTTTGGCACAGATCACAGAACCACTCAGCTAATCTATAGACTCATGTCATTTTATGTCGCTATGCTTTAGGGAGATTTAAAAACAGCGATAGCTGACACAATTGTCTTCAGTGTTTGAAAGGCTGTCCTGTGAAAGAGAACATTTGGATCCTTCTTGTGCCAGTTCTACTAAGAGAGAAAAATTTGTATTGATAGGAAGACAGATTTCCTTTTGAGAAAGTACTTTCTAACAAGTCATAGTTGTTCAAGGATATCAGCGTTGAATTCCCTGATTCTAGGATAATTCAAGTTGGGGCTAAAATGAATGCATTTTATTCATTCAACAATTATATATTTCTTCATCTATTCCTTTAATGCTACAAAATTATATACAGATGATCAGTATAAGTATGTTGTGGAGTATATTGGTTTTCTCATTCTTTAACTGGTATTAGAAACAAGAGCCAAGTACCCACTCCTCTAGTAATCCTCTTGGATGTAGCTGCCAGAATTTTCATCCAAGATTCATTGGCCATCATTCACCCTGAAAATGGAGAGATGACCACTATGTGGACCTAAGGAAACAAATTATTCATTCTATCATTCATTCGTTTTAAGGGTCACCAGCTAACAGGCTTCAGTTGGAGTTTGTTCAGTCTATCAGTGTTTTTAAAAATGTGAAACCAAATGTTTCGTGTTTTCCATCTATCACAGTTCCCAGCACTTCCTATTTCAAACATTTACAGTGCTGACCTGGTCCCTTTAGGTATTTAAGTTTAAAGACTTGGTAAGTTCTTACTTATGACTCACATTCTACCAAAAGTTATAGGAAATACAGAGATTCAATATGGATTCCAGCCTTAGGAATCCTACAGTTTTGGAGGAGAGTTGATCCCCTTAAGTAATTATAATAGACTGGAGTGAAACGTGCAGTAAAAGAGATGCAGATAAAATGACATGGGATCGCAGAATTAGAAACAATTGGATGCAGCTGGACTGAGAAGCCAATGCTTAATTAGTGGGCACAGAAATTACAGAGTCTGTTTTTCTATTAGTTGTTTCTCAAAGATATCAACACTGGAATGGTAATAAGCATTTGAAATCTTCCTTAGCGATCTCCAACAGACACGTGGTCCATATTATCACGTCCCTAATTTCATCCAAATTTTAATTTAATGATACAATTTAAAAGTGACTTGACCTACTACAATTTTCTTTTCCTTCTTTAATTAGGACTCAAAAAATCGCCACATTTGTATGTTAAAGATACAACCCTACTGTTCTTCATTACCACAGGTCTTCAAACAACTTGTTCCAAGCTCTTTGATCCTTAAAAATGTCAAATTAAATATTAATATTTTTAAAGCTGAAGCGATGATTTTCATAATAAAAGCTCATGACTTTCAATGCCTAAAAACAATTTGTTAATGAGTATATAATTAACATTTAAATATCTGTTTTGATGTAATAAACAACACTTTTAAAAATAACATCCTAAGATCCTAAAAGCTAGAGTCACCAAAACACCAAAAATAGACACAAATTTGACTCAGAATTAACACTTCTCCATAACAAAAAATATGACTCTAATGGAGCAGGCTTGGGATGTTACAAAGATAACTCTGGAAGCTTTATCATCTGTTCCTTCAAATGCACTGTGACTTGCCCCCTACACTTCCAGCAGCTCCAATTCAGGAAACGTTGGATGTTCCTCAATTAGAGATCAGGTCCAAGTGGCCTTAATCAAATATGTAAATAAACTGAAGCTTTCCCATGAGAACTATCAAAATTATGTCATGTTGAGTCACAGAACCAAAGAGACTAGGTTTATAAATACTGCAGACTTCTTTAACCTTATTCTCTATAAACCTACAGGTCATCTTTAACCTTACTATTATTTTTTCATTGCTATTATTATTATTTTTCATTGCTTTTTACCTAAAACTATAGGTAACAGGCTGATTATTCCAAATATAAAATTTTCCATATGGTATAAAACCGTATAATTATCCCCATTAGATCATTTTACCTGCATAATCTTGATTTTCCTCATTTCAAACATTTCAGATTTTTGAAAAGCAGTTTCTAAATCATACCGATGTCCTAGATGAACGCAAACAGCACCAAGCACCTCTAGCTTAGAAAACAAAATTTGCATAGCTCCTGAGTGAGAGATGCTTTCCCATGTTTTAATCTATTCCTTTTTCCTGGATCCATACCCAAAATTATTAATTATGAATTTAATACTTCCTCATGAAGTTGCCCTGAAGAATATATGCTTGTACCTTGTCTAAAAATATGCTAAGATTTTGATGAAGAGTAGCTCTTGGTATTGTTACCACCTACTGCTATTGCTGCCACTAGTGATGATAAGTTTATTGGAAATAACTGAAATTTTTGTGAATTGTGGGTGAAATAATATCAGAAGGAGTGAATTACTCACTTCCTGACTTTAAAATGTATGATAAATTACAGTTTATCTATTTGTGATGACCATTTAAAAATTAGAGCTACTTTTATCACAACTGGGGGAAAAAAAGGCACCACAATGTCTGATAGTTTTTTCCTTGATAAACATTTCCTGTCTTACATTCAAATGTATTTGTTGTTTTACCCTGATCTTCGTAATTTATTTTAAAGATCAATTGTGTCTATTCCTTCCCTATAAGTCATACAGTGACCTTTGACCAGCAGCAACAACATCTTGACCTAGGCAACTAAAAGTTTAATTTGTAATGAATATGTCTGTTATAAAATATATTTGTTCTTCTATTAATTAGCATTGTGTCTGATAATGTCACAGACTTTAAATTCATATCATTATGTCTATTTTCCAGAAGTTTTTTTTTTTTAACATCTTTATTGGAGTATAATTGCTTTACAATGGTGTGTTAGTTTCTGCTTTATAACAAAGTGAATCAGTTATACATATACATATATCCCCATATCTCTTCCCTCTTGCGTCTCCCTCCCTCCCACCTCCAGAAGTATTTTTCACTCTCATAGCAAGTGGAAATAACTTAAATGTTAATTATTTTGTTCTATCAATCAATTGTCACTTACGTAAAAATTATCATTTAAAACAAAACCCTGAAACTAAATTTCCAGTATACAACTATGTAGCCATTGCAAGTCAATTCATTTTCCTTCTTCTCTCTTTTTTAAATAAATGAATTCACAATCACTTAGAAACAAAAACTGGCAAAATATTTTCATAAATATAGAGTTATATTATATTTTGGATTTGATTTACATAGAGCTTTTTCTTATGAGGAAATACATTTCATAAAAGAAAAGGTCTTTAATGTACCATTCTAGGGCTTCCCTGGTGGGGCAGTGGTTGAGAATCTGCCTGCCAATGCAGGGGACACGGGTTCGAGCCCTGGTCTGGGAAGATCCCGCGTGCCACGGAGCGACTGGGCCCGTGCGCCACAACTACTGAGCCTGCGCATCTGGAGCTTGTGCTCCGCAGGAAGAGAGGCCGCGATAGTGAGAGGCCCGCGCACCGCGATGAAGAGTGGCCCCCGCTCGCCACAACTAGAGAAAGCCCTCGCACAGAAACGAAGACCCAACACAGCCAAATAAATAAATAAATAAATTAGAAACAAAAACAAACAAAAAAATATATACCACTCTACTTCAACAGTTCACACTTTTTTTTCCATGTAATTACTTTTCACTTTGATGACTTTATACTAAATACATTTCTCTCTAAAGTACACATTTTTTTGTGAGAAGGTGTTAAGAAGAGACTTAAAGCACAGAATGTCATAAATACTTAAATATTTATGAGACAAAAATACCAATGTCCTATAATGTATTACAATTTCTTTAAATTTTGAAGTGATTTTGCATTTTATATTATTTGTTCACGTTTTCTATTGTTCCCAAAACACTGAAGGAAATGGGTCTGAAACATGGAATAATCAACACCTAGAAAACTACTGTAAATCGGCAAAGCAGTCAGGTGCTCCACCTTATTACTGTCTAAAAATCAGTAATATTACTGATTACTTATTACTGTCTAAAAATCAGAAATGTGGTGTCATCCCTGCATATTGGCAACTTCTGATCTAGCTTTGACACTGATGTTAATACACTTAGCATAAAGTGGGACTAAATAAAAATGATTACACTCCAAAAGGTATATGATTTTAAATATGTAACAGATATTTTATGCTATTTCTCTATAAAGAATAGATCACAACCTAGAAATTAGAATTCAGACCCAGCAATAGGGTACTAACCATCCCCAGTAGGTCCACAAACAAAATTAGGACCGCTTTTCTCTTCCTAGGCATCTCACTGCTTTCTACATCTTCATGTGAAGAGAATATGCCTGCCAAAAACACACTCAGAATTCCTCTGCTAACAGACACTTGTAAAAATAAAACTTTGAAAAGACATAAAGAGAAGAAACAGCATGTTCTAAATGCTATGAAGAACCCAGCATGATTTTCACTGGTCTTGGGCCCTGGCAGCCATTCGACTTGCACTTTACTGTCTCAGCTCTAGGATGCATAGACCAGTTCTCAATTCTAGGGCTGATGAAGAACTATTTGTATGATTTCATTTGTATCTTTTTAGTGCTACTTCTAATGAGAAGTCACCCCAAAAATAACTTAACCACTTTTGAATTCTGAAAGAGGTTCAAAATGTTGTTGGTTCTAAAAAACACTAAATAAGGCTTAACATGTAAGAAGAGTTTCAATTTATTTTTTAAATTCATTTTTCTACCTACTGTCAGAAAGAATTTGAAGCAACAAACAGAAAAAGAAAAAATGCACATACAATAGAATTTGATAAAATAAAATATCAAATCAAGTGGGAGGAGATAATTACAACAAAAACTCAGACTTAAACACTTCATGGCAGTGAAATTCAGATAGGAATTATTTTCACTGATGCAATTTTATTAGGAGAAACAGATTTTTCGTGTATCAAAGTCTAAGATTGATTCATCCGCTGGGAATACAGAAAGTTCACTAAGCAATATGAGTATGCAGTAAGATGGAAGTGTCTTCAGCAATTGTTTTACTGAAGTTACATAAAGGTACTTCATCTGAAATGTGCTGTAAATTGATGAATCTTTTTATATAAAGGGATTAATTATGATTACTAGAGATAAAACTCTGTGGTAATACAGGAAAAGAAGTTTTTAAAGGTCTAAAGAATGTGTGTATCAGAGGGCTTTCATATCATGTTGATTCATATCTTGGATTTTAAAGATCTATACAATTTTATTTTCTAAGTGCTGAGGAACAAACTCAGTGTTGTTGATGGAAAACACATTAATACATGTTTTGTAATAGTGTTTCCTTCCTGGAAAATTACAATATAAAGCCTAAAGTGTTTCTCTTGAGTAAAGGGAGAACCATCTCTTCTCGGTACAAGTCTGAGCTGCAAGAACATCTGCAGGAAGAACCACAAAATATGTCTGAGATGCATCATTTATATATGCTCAGGGCTGAATAGTCTCATTGATCGCAAAGTAACATGTGAAATGCATGAAAGAGATCATATATACTCCCGCCTCGGCCATAAGAGAAACTCTGCCTTTGTTCCTTGCTTCACAGATCTGACATGAAAATGTATATCTAAAATTTCCATGATAGACTTTTAAAACATAGATTTAATAACCTAACTATGTGAAATGGTTTGGGAATCAGCACTGTAGGAGACACATTCTTAGAGGCAGTTTCTAAATAGCATGTAAGATTCCTCCCAGCCTTCCCAATAGCATACCAGCCATGGAATTTCAATATTCATCATCTCCTCTAAAAACCTCTCAACTAATTTTTTACACTTGATGGATGACTTTTACTATCTGAAATTTAGGGAGATCATGCTGATGAAAAATTGATATTAATTCAGTCTCAAAAATTAAATTTAAAAAATCTTGCTCTTATCTTTCTCAATTCACTTAGGTACCAGATTAGTCTGAAATCTGTCTTTTCCATTATAATTTCCCACGATGTTGTTACCTCTTTTTTGGCACCCATCATCGGCCTGTGCCATGGTTACTTAGATATATACTAGATGATCTGCCTTGTGAGGGCAGGTAAGGTTTGTTTTTTGTTATCATGTCTGGCCTCCCCAGTGCCATATCCCAGATTATGGACACGTCTAGTCAACCAGAGAATGCCAGGTGAATTGAATTAAAGCTGTGGGTTCAACTCCAGAAGAAAGTAGCATGTATATAGAAATTTGAATGGTGTCAATATGTCAGATGTTCCTAAAATAAATTCTGGGCTGATCTCTCTTAAAGACTAAAATTTTAAATGAATTATTTATAAAAAGCAAAGATACTTCACAAAATTTCTGTTAAACTTGTAAACTAGCACATATGAAACATTCTAGCACAGATTTGCTTACCATGTGGATTGAGAACCAGTGTGCAAAGCCCTTAGGAAGTGGGGTGCACACAAGTACATACTGAGAAGGAAAAGTCTGGTACATGGGTCTCTGACCAGAAAGGTCAGGCCTAGAAGGATGTCTCAGTGTGAAAGCCTGGACAGCCCAGGAAGAGACCAAGAGGACAAGGGAGCTGTGAAAGGAGGCTGACAAGAAAATGAAGTGAGACACGGGATATGGGCCAAAGATGCCAAAGCCAAGCTTAAACCACTTCTCATCTTGCCCAAAAGCACAACTAGCTATTAGAAAGCCCATGCTGCATTTTACTAAAGAATAGTCTAAAACTTTCTCTGAGGAATTACATCTAGTCATTTGGATCTTTTAAGATACCCTCCACCTCCCTTTTCCCCTCATCACAATCACATCCTGATTAAAGCAAAGTCAGCTGTCAACATGCCAGTTGACCAATCAATCCCACCCCACATCTAGCCTTAACCTGTTTTCAGTCAGGGACCCATTTCAACACTTACTCGAAATAATTGCCTGGGTGAAAGTATGTCCTCTTTGGTAGCTGTGTTTTCTGTTCTAGGTCATCAGGATGATGAAGCAATCATTTGAATTTACCAAATTTTATTCTAATTATCTGGACAAAGAATCCCACCTTCCACCAAGGATCTGCTCTTCATATGAAAAATAACAGAAGCACAGTCGAATTGCAATTCCCCTGCGAGTGGCACCTTAGCATATAATTTATCAGGAGGAGACAAGGATTTGGCATAAACCAATGAAAGATCACCTGCCACAAATCGCAACAGCTCCACAATGGAGTAATACACTAAAGTTGATGGCTAAGTGGATCTGATTTTATCCAACTTAACCTTGCCCTCCTGAACTTCTGAAGGTGCCCTCTTCAAGTGATGCCTCAGTGCGGTTGAGTTTGGAATTATCTGTGCAACTCTCATACCTCTTTGAAGTCACACATGCACTTGAGAGAAAATAGAAGTGAATTACGTAGGGACTGGAAGATCTTTTCCAGTTCCTGACATAAGAAATATGGCCGGCGAATACACATCTTGTGGGGGTCATTTTGGATTTTTGGTTAAATTTACAAATGCATATTTAAGTAGACACATTATATGAAATCCATAATATAGATTTAAAAATATTTATCTTCAAAAGGTTTTAAAACAGATTTGGGCTAACATTTTGTTTTAAGCATTGCAAGAGTATATTATTTGCTACCAATAATATTGTTGTAATGCTTAATCAATACATAAAATGGAAACATTTTATAAAACTATACTCCTTGAGGCCCACTCTTATTCATTATTTAACAACCACGGAATGTCAGGAATTCCACCCATAAACTTCTATCATCCTGTTGTTAATTCAAGATCAACAACTAGTGGCTGCAAATTGACTTTAAAATTTAGTATTGTTAACATGTAGTATCTCTGCTATATTTAAGATATTATCTGGGGGGAAACACAAATTTGTTATCTAATTAACTTTTTTTAATTGTCTGTTTTAAGAGGCAGAAATTGTTTGCGTTCATTTTCTAGCTACTTTAAAATTCTTAATTCCCAATTCTGGATTCTAAAGCACGTAACAGGTAACTAAAGAATCAAGAGTTATAGAGTCAATGAAGAAATTGCTGCTCTCTTAGAAAAAGAGTGTCTCTCCCCTCAAAATAAAACCTTAGCCCAATCCATTATACTAGATCTACATTCTGCCTGGCCCAAAATTCCACCCCAGTGTAAAATATCTCCTATTGCCCTACTGTTTCTTTAACTGCTATACAGATACTCCTGAACTAGCTGTAAGATGTACACACTCTAGTATAATAGCCATCAAGTTCAAATTTGTCTCCCCATATATTACTTCAAAAAAGTGTAGCATTCACAGCACTGAAATACTACTTCTGAGCGAAATCAGTTGAAAGAACCAAGCACAACATTTCCCACTTACAGGGCTATGCAACCACTAGAAACAGGGAGGGATTGCATAATGTTTCAGAAGTTTTTCCAGTGCTATGTCATTCATGTGCATAAAAAGCTAATGCAATGCATTTCTAAAATACATTTTGAAGAATTAATAAAAGCTTGGGCATAGGGTTTCAGAAAATAGAAAATAAAAGGACTCCTTCAGTATGCATGAAGTTAAACTTTAGGCACACTCTTTATTGCTTTGCTGTAGCTTAGTGCCAGAATTCCCAAGTTAAGTATGAAAAAGAGAAAATACTTTTCCTGATAGCCCTGGAGCCACCTAGGATGTAGCATGACTTACCTAAAGATGGGTCTTTGGAGATGTTTCCTCCTGATTGTGACATGGTCATCCATTTAAAGGTGAAAGTTTAACTTGTTCCTGGAAACCACTCCAGAAATCCAGGGAGAGAATGTGGAAGCTTATCCTGATCTATTGTGCTGCAAGGAGCCCAGAAGGAAAAAGTAGTTTTCTCTTTCTCTTTTTGGGTGCTCGAGAAAACTTCCCTGCTCTCTGCCAGCTGAGCAGTGTGTCCATAGAGGCCACATAAGACAGGCACGTTGGGGCACTCCCCCACGGAGCAGGGTGTGCAAAAACACCGAGTCACGTTGACATGGACAAGAGAAGTGCACAGGACCCTCAGAAACAGAACAAAACAAACAGAAACCTTCCTACCCCCGTGGCACCCAGGTAGGAGCTCCCTAGGTTATTGCAGCCATGAGAGCACTCCTTCCACATGCTGGTCAAGCTCGGAAAAGCTAAGTCCCTCCCTGTCTTTAAAACAGCCCGTTCTGAGGCTCAACTTTTTTCTTCAAAATAAAAGTTGTACAGCTGGTTCAGCAGTCCCATGTGAGTACCCTCTGAAAGTTTGTTCTGTTAAAATAAGAACTGTATACAAATTAATGAAGAAAGATGGACTCAGGCTGCATAGCTGGCTTGGATTCAAGAGATTATAATTATTTTACAATCTTGCTTTTATTCTCGCTGGATGAAGTGTGGAGACGACTCAACATTTTTGGCACGCATAACCTAATAACCTACACTTGGCTGAAGTCGAAGATGCCATTTCAACTGATAGAAACCCCTGTGAAGCTAGCCGGAGCTACAAAAGTTAGAAAAACAAAAATTTCTTAATTCCATCAGAGACATTGTACCCAGATATCTGTACCCAAGTGTAGTTTTCCAACTAAGAGGGGACACTGCAAAAAAGATATGGAAATACACACACACATAGAAACACAATTTTTTAAGCCCCCCAAAACTCCCTGGGAACATAAGGTTTTTATATTATACAATCAAATTTTAATTTATGAAAATAAAAAGAAAGAAAAGTAGATATAAGAAGTTGTGAACAGCTGAAAATAAATGACATTAAAAATTGTTTTACTTGGAAGACTTAGACTCACACTGCAGGGACTTTTGTTCAAGATACAGATAAGGCGAATCCCCATATTTTAATATAACTTATTTTGGAGACATTCCTATATCTAAATCACTAAAAAAATTTCTACTCAATCGATAATGTCATGAGATTCCAGGCCAGAGGTATGTTATGTAATAAAATAAACCATCTCAAAGCATGATTAAAATGTTTTTAAAATATACATGTAATAAAAGGTGAAAAAACTGAGAAACACACATGCTTTAGTTGAATAATCCATACAAATAAGGATCAAATGTCACAGAGGGGGATATGATCTATATGGTGACAATCTGTAGCTCTTAGCACCCTCTAAATATGTCCACAGGAGCAAGAACACCTTTTTTTTTTTTTCCTCCCAGAGGAGAGACAAAGAAGAAGAGAATTAAAAATAAATCATTGATCATATTGAGCAGTTCTAATCCACACTAGGAAATGGAATCAGTCTGAGAATGCATTGAACTAAAAATAAAATAAGTGGGTTCTAGTCCTAGTTCTATTATTAACTTTCGTTTTGTCTACTTTGATTTTAGAAAACTGAGATGACTTCTTCATTAACATGATGGAAGGAACTCAACAGGAATTCTAATAAACATCTAACCAAGGTACAGTTCAAATGACAAGCAAGTATACAATCTTACTTGAGGCTCAAAGGCTTGATTATCAACTGCAGAATCTGAACGTTGTTAAACTAATTACAGAAAATCCATAAAATAACATCATTGCTTGCATTAGGTTTATATTCTTTTTGCTCTGAAGTTAAGGTAGAAAACTTAGATTCCCACTTATATCATGCACTATATTTATTTTTAAATCCAATCTTAGAACTTAAGGAGCCATAAGAAGATAACTGTAAGTTAGTCACTTGGCACAAAGAAAAATATGTATTTCTTAAATGTTTTCATTAACTTTTTCTCTAACAGCATTTAAACTTAATATTTGAGAGAAAAGTTTGCTTTGCTAACTTATTCAAATTTAATGTAGTATTCAATAAGATGAAAGAACCTCACTATTGTGGCTTAAATTGCAAAAATATAGTCTTTAAATTAACAACTGTACTGTGCAAAATACTAAAATTTATCATAAAAATAAACAGGCTAAATCTCCTATTAAAATATACTAAAGATAATTTATTTTGAATAGTTTTTTTCTGGGGGTGGGGATTAGAAACGATTTTTGTATTTTTCCTATTATGGTGAACTCTTTTTCAGTATGACTTAGCCTAACCCTTTCACTCCTACCCCCTACACACACGTACAGGCACCAAGAACAAATTCTCCCAGGCAAAGCTATTGGCAGGAGCTGTGAAGCATAAGAGCTCAGAGAGGGACAACAGTGTGAAAAGACTGTCATCGGCCCCTGACCCAGATGACAAGAATCAAGAAGCCCCATCCTGCGGGTCTCTTGGAAGCACATCCCTGAGTGGCACCTCCATCCACTGCTCGCTGCCGTCTGTATCTGCATCCTCCCAGGCTTGGGCGCCTACTGCGGGGGCAGCGACTCTGAGTCCAGCTCAGACAGCGAAGGCATCATCAACACCACCGGCAAGATCTCGTCTCCTCCATCTTCCGAACCTTCCTCGAGGCCCCCTAGCTCCTCTGTTCCCACGGCCCTGAGCTCCTCCCCAAGAGGAGACCGGACAGTTCATTCTGCCTACAGGCATTACCTCCCACAGAAAACTCCTTTGCCTGTTCACACCGTGAACCTCACCTAAAAATGTGCCAGAACTCAAACCAAACCAAACAACAACAAAAACTCAGCACTGTTAGAGACAGCACTTGATCCATTTTTTTATTTAAAAAACCTTCCTGCTACAAGGTTCCCAACTGATTATGAAGCTAGTTGACAGGTGGTAGAGCTGGGATTTGAACCCAGATGCCTCATTCCTGAGCCCTCGCTTTTACCCCTACTGAGTAGGTTGTCACCTTGGTGGACACTCTGCCTCTGAGGTTGCTTGGGCCTTTTCTGGGCTATCATTCACATGCTAAAGAGAAACAGAAGAAACTAGCCCCTCTAATGAGTGTCTATACTTCTACTAATCCTCTACCCTACTTGAACATCATTGCATGGCCCATTGTGTTCCCCATACTCATAAGAGCCTGCCCAAGAAAGGGCCTATTGATATCAAGGTGAAATAATCAATGAATATGTTCTACTAAGATCTGAATGGAAGCTCTGTTCCATTATAAAGAGCCCTGGACTAATGTCAAGGAACATATATTTAAATCCCAACTCTAGCAGTGATTGTATCTTCAGTTCTTTGCACATCTGTTTCCTTACCAGTCAAACTAAGATGTCAGGCTGGATGACCTCTAAGATCCTTTCCAGCCCCATATTTTTGTGACTCTATGACTGACTGCATGTTAAGATGTCAAGTTATTTAAAGTTAGTGTCCAAGCAGGAATAAACTCTGTAATAATTTTTAGCTCTTCTTAATCACAGCAAGGTCATGCATACCACCAGAATACTTTTCATCCCCATTGTTGTGGAATTAAAGATATATAACACACTACTATTGAATGTGAAAATAAATTGTCCCATCTTTATTTTTCTAATTAGGTGTTTTCTTTTTTCTAATTATGTGTTTTCTGTTTTCTTTTTTTCTATAGCTTCAACTGGGAACTACTCTCACTAGAATGTAAGCTCCAGGAGGACAAGGGTTAATGTCTGTTGTATTCCCTGTGCATGATAAATAAGACACACTCAATGGTTATTTATTGAATGAATTAACACAAAGTGCTAATTAATGCTACCTCATCATACTCTTGTATATTCTTTTTCTAAAATCTTAGTCATATCTGGTAAATGTTCAGTTTTATGTATTTCCTCCAACCCACAGTTTTTCTTCAAGGAGGTATCTGAGTTTATAGACAGGTGGGCTTCTATGACCTTGTAGTGGCAGGAAAAAGGTAGCCTCAGACCCAAACCAGCAGGTTCCTGCTCTCCTTTGTGCTCTATGGAATCTGCAACGTGTCCCTTATCTGTCTGGTCACTTGGCTCCCTGCTGACATCTATTGCTGAAATCCCTGGCTTGTTTGTTCAGTTGGCTCAGTTTGGGAACTATGATCATCTCCTTCTAATTGAGCCCAATCTCAGTCTTTACTGGAGCTGCAAGACTCTCTAAGTCTTAGTCACATCTGTAGGGAAACCAAGTTTGCCAAGCCAAAATGTGTCTCTTTGGCATGAGGATTATTTTAGGCTGATTATTTTTAAGAAACAGATAACTTAGGAAGTCTTTCTTTTTTACCTCCTTAACTGCCCAAAAAAATTTAGATAAAGGGCCTGATCCAGGAAGAGCATTATCACCATAGATATCTATGAAGAATATGGGCTAGCTGTGGTAGGGAGAACTCCTGGACCTGGAGACCAAAGTCCATTCTGTGTCCCATTGTCTCTGCATAGCATAGCAAACATTTATATACCAAACATTTATTTTTCCATCTCCATGTGAATTGCCTTCCTCCCCTTTGAAGTCCCAAACTCTACTCCTTCTCCTTCTCGCAGATGGCATATAAGCCATCTTATATAATTGCCTAACTTCTCCTTGAGTCTCATTTTTCTTATGCGGTCCCATTACGTATGTAGTTAAATTTGATTTTAACCTGTTAATCTGTCTCATGTCAATTTAATTCTTAGACCAGCCAGAAGAACCTAAAAAGCATAAAGGGAAATTTTTTCCTTCCTCTATACATCCTTCATCTGGATCTTTGCCAAGGCTGTTAACACTTGACTTCTTTGTGGGACCTCCTGACCCCTTGCTGTGAGCATGGCAGGAGCATGGCAGATACACTGGCCCATCTCAGCTGACTTCTGAATTCCCCACTGGTCAAGCAGAACTTTCTGAGCCCTCAATCCCACACAAGCACTGAGGAAGTCTTGGGATTGACCATACCATACCACCATTTTTATTCTGCTGTAGTCTACTCACTAAGTCACTGGAAAACTGTGCTGTAAGCTTTCACTTTTAACGAAACATGCTCCACACCCTGGGATTTCAGCTCAGAGGTAAGAGGTCAAAACACTTTGTCTGACCATTTGCATAAATTGCCTTCTTTCAGGGTTCCCATTTCTATCCTTTACCAGGGCAGAAGAGGTATGCTTTCCCCATCTCATATGGCAGAAAATCCCTTACTTTATCTCTTGAGTGTCTTTTGTCCATGGTTTATAATAAACTCAGCGTTCAAGTCTATGAGCCTGGATCACAGGAATTTAGGAAACCCTTTTTGGTGCGAACAAAGCCTGGCTTTCAGCACTATTGTCTTATTGAGGGCTCAAAATTTCCATTTAGGTATTCAAAGCTGGGCTTCTTATTTGTCTTTCACTTCGATAACATTAACCCCACTCCCCACACTGCATGAAGAAGATGGATGCCTGGCTGACTGCAAAAAGGAAAGATCATATTCATCAAAATGGAAGAGAGAAAAGCACATTGTTCTCATCATGTTATGAAGCTTTTTTATTCATTCATTTCTGTGGGTACATAGTGAGTAGCTATACCACAGTATTAACCTTCCGCCCTATCTGGCCCTCATCTACCTGTACTTCCATCTCAAAACCCTGACCCTTTGGCTCATTCCACACTAGCCACACTGGCATTTTGTTCCATCGACACTGGCACTCTTTCCTGCCTCTTCTCCATGTACCACTCCCTCTGCCTAAAATGATCTTCCTTCTGCCCATTGCTCATATGCAGCTGCCGTTTCCCCTCCTCACAGAGGTGACTCCTCTGACAAGCCCATTTGAATTTTGTGTACCTTCAGCACTCTGTTTCCCTCATAGCAATATCGTAATTTGTGCAATTATTTGTGTACACATCCATCTGTTCAGTGAATGAATACATCCATTCTGCAGGATGCAATAAACTAAGGGAAAGATCAGAATATCTAACTGTTCCTGACTACCTTAAATAAGAATAAATCTAGTCAAGTTATCCCAAAAATGTGTTTTCCCTCATGTGTTGTCTGTAATAACCTAAAAATAGACTCTCACTGATCTCTTGCAATGCTTCAAAACATTTTCTAATAATTACGTATGTGTTTCATCTTAAAATATTTGTCATTACACTTCTTCAAATCAGGAACTCTACTTATCTGAGAATAAATACAATGGGGATATTAAAATTGACAAGGCATCTAAAAATCACTTTGGAAATGGTTCTCAATTTGACTAAAAATGTTTTCTGCCTTGGGGCAAAAAGTACATTCTACCTAGTTAATGGATTTAAACTAGATTTTCTTGTTTGTGTGTCAGACTTAAAGTTTATTGTCTATTTATTCAATAAAAATTACATCAGAATTATTTTCTAAAATTAATTAATAAGGAAGACCAGGTTTATAGCTTCAAGTGGCAAGGAAAATCTGTCTCCCAAATTGGCTAACTCTTCAGCCAGGTATGAGAGCTGAGCCTTTCCACTTCACAAAGTAGGAGGAATTCCTCT
Organism: Balaenoptera borealis; assembly: GCF_965194805.1. Lineage (NCBI taxonomy): Eukaryota > Metazoa > Chordata > Mammalia > Artiodactyla > Balaenopteridae > Balaenoptera > Balaenoptera borealis. The sequence goes on along the minus strand of NC_138863.1, from coordinate 51,355,420 downwards.
TTGTCATTGAAGTGTAGAAACAGGTCAGTTAGAATTTGATTGGTTCCACTTAGCACTCCCACAAGTTCTGACAGCCTTTAGTGCTGGCAGTCAAACAACTTCCTTTGAATGAGTGTGACATTCTGTGAAAACATCAACAACAAAGAGAATCATTTAAAAACTATTCTCATAACCAAACACCAACCCACCGCTCAATGTGTATCAAGGAACATTAAATCTACTATAAAAGGAAGTGGCTTTTGCATAGTGAGTAGTTAAATAAACATACAAAAAAAGAGACCTCCGGGCTTCCCTGGTGGCGCAGTGGTTGGGAGTCTGCCTGCTAATGCAGGTGACACGGGTTCGAGCCCTGGTCTGGGAAGATCCCGCATGCCGTAGAGCAGCTAGGCCCGTGAGCCACAACTACTGAGCCTGCACATCTGGAGCCTGTGCTCCGCAACAAGAGAGGCCGCGATAATGAGAGACCCGCGCACCGCGATGAAGAATGGCCCCCGCTTGCCGCAACTAGAGAAAGCCCTCGCACAGAGACGAGGACCCAACACAGCAATCAATCAATCAATCAATCAATCAATCAATAATAAATCCTCCTTAATGTAAAATCCCCTTTGAGTCAGAGGACTAAGAAAGAGATGGTTGGACAGGGCCTTGAAGGATGAATAGATATTCAGCGAACAGGCTAAGAGGAAAGGCAAGCAATGTTATATCAGCCCTAAGCACCAGGCAACAACACATGATTTGGAGGGCACATTGTTACTGAAGCAGTGTGGAGTGGTTCCCATCACATTAGCCTGCAGAATCACGGAGGCTGCACCATCACATAAGATGAGGGGTTGCAATTAGGAAAATAATCAATGTGATATCACGGTTTAAAAGCATTTGATTCAAAGGATTCCATTACTCTCGAAACATGCCAAAAATGTTCTTATCTGCAATTCTTCAGTCAGTGAAAGTTGTCCAAAGGTAGTTGCACGCTGAGACTGGTTCAGTTTCTCTGCAGATCTGAAATTCATCACTAAATCATTAACTTAGCTTCCGTAATGAGTCATCAATCTCATCTCTGGAAGTATGATCTTATTTTTCAGATCAATACATCATTCCTATCAATTGTTCCATGACATATTATAGTTACCATAATTTATTTGTACATTCATTTAATTAAACTCTAAATTTAAATCCATAGTGGATTTAAGCTGGTCATTGAACATTTTCCCAAGCCCAGCACCAAACACATTTTCTACTGCATCATCTAACACAAGGCCCAATACCTGACAAAATATTGGAAACCAAGTCTATCTTAGAAATTCTGTATCTTTTTTAAACATTATTAACTTTAATCCTGCTCTATAGTCCTAGAAAATGACAGTCTTCCCTCATCTATTCTTTTCTCCACCTGGCCCAATGGAAAGTATGGGAGCAAGGGAGTTGATATGTGCTTATCAGTCATTTACTCTATGTTAGACAGAATACCTTATATGCACTATTTCAGTTAATTCTACATAACACACCTAGAAAGTAGATTTTCTTACTTTCAAGGAACACTGAAGGAAACTAGAATTGAGAAAAATTATATAAGCTGCCAAAGGCTGCATGTCTTGTATGTTATAGTAATAGGATTTGAATCCAGTTCTATCTGATGCTGATATCTTTATTCTTACTAACATTGCCTCCCCATAATCACACTAGAATATGTTTTAATAGCAGACTTCCCTCTGCTATTAATTGTTTCAGATGAATTTCAGATCTGCAAGAAAAAGGCATCTTGGTTTACTATCACATCTTGGAAAATATAATACTCTGATCATTTGAATTAGGTACAACCCTAGCAAGAATTCAGGCTTGATTTCAGAGACATATTAGTTTGATTTGGGTCATTCTCACAATGTAAGCGTTACACATGCATGGGTAAGTGAACCAAAAAAAGCAGAAGATTAAATATGGAGGTCTTAAATTTTAAGTTTTACTATTTGTTTGCTGTATAATCCTTACTGAATAAGAGTGGATAAATAAAACTTTTGGTCAAAATATCATTGACAAACTCTAAGAAAAAAACAAGTCAGATTGAATATATAAATGAAGTTGTGGTTCTATCCTCAATATACAGAATAGCTCTGCAATGCTGAGGTGTATGTCTATAATGCAATCCCCTTTTTAAAATTATGCTCACCAGCAACCCAAATCATTAAAAAATTAATTCATTAATTAGAATTCCCTACCCTCTTTCAAAATCACATTATTAGATACTTAACCTTCACCAAAAAACCTGGATGGGTCCCATTCATAGACTTGTAAAGTTCAGAGTTACCTATGTGGTTACCCACCCACTATATTCCACTACAAGGATAATATTGACAACTGTTGCATTCACTAAGCACATACTATGAGCCAGGCACTTCTGAATACTCTACAGACCCTATTACATTGAAGTCTCCTGACAACAACTTGGCACAGGAGTTAGAATCCTTATTTTAGATATAGTTAATATTGCACAACTGGGACTGGCCAAGCAAAGATTTGAGCCCAGGACTGCTTTCCTCCATTGCCCGTGCATTTAAACACTAGTGCCTCCAATGATTAGGGCCATCTAATATGATTCACTTTGATTCCCTTTCTCTGTTTCTCACAGTCATTTTGCATTTTTATCTTCTCCCTCTTCTTTTTCTCCTGTTTCATTAACAATTCCCTTTTCCAATGATGAGCTCCAAGTATCATTATTAATTGGTTCTAACCTTCTTAAAATTGTGGAGATTGTGAACTCACTTTCCTCAGTTGTTCAACAAATACAGAACACTGCTGTTGTTTTAAATGTATACATTGTTTCAGTATAGGAGCTCATGGATGTCCATTTTTGGCCTTGAGAGAGTGAGTTATTTGTTATAAATAGAATCATAGACTCCTGGAATCTGAAGGAACCTTCACTGTCAAGTTTTTCACCTTCCCAACCTCTCCAGAATTCCTCTTGCTTTTCATCTCAGAAAGGGCTTACTCACAAGTGCCCCTGAGCTGGAAGAAGTAAATCTGCTGTTTCCTTGATCTCCATCCCCAAGAATCTCTCATAATATGAGAATTTCATTTGTTGCATGCTACTTGTATTTCAAGATAGGGACTTTTTTTTATACTAACTTCTTCACCTGGTATACAGTCAAAGAAACAACAATCTCTTCCAACTACGAAGAGAAAACAGGCTGTGTTGGGAGTATGGAAAAGGAGTATTTAGTCTCCAATGTAGCACGTTGTTTATGCACATTGAAAAGTGAATTTTGGTTTTAGGTAAATTTTTGCCTTTTATACATTACCTTTAAAAATAACATGGCTTAATTTCACTGGCCAGTGTGACAAAAGATGTACCAGGGGTTAGGACAACAATGATTTTTAAAACACAGGCGCTTTCCTCGGGGAGCTCAAGTTTAAAAGGAAAAAAATAATCCACTTTTAAAAGTAATTTCAATCCAATTCAATACATGGATTCATAAAATAAATAAAAAGGACAAAAGAAACTCAGAAGGGAGAGAAATAAAGACTCATAGAGGAATTTATTATGTTTTAGCAAGGTTTAGCCAGGAAGTAGAAGTTCAGCAGGGGAGAATTGTTTACTAGGAAGATGAAATGGAGAAAGTCCAGGCAAAGGAAGGTGAAAAACAACATAGAAGCATGAAATACCATAGTTTTAAGGAACTGACAGGTATCTTCCTATGACTGAGGGTAAAAGTGTGTGGGAGAGTGGCAGGAAGTAAAGCTGGAAAATCAGACAGATGACAAATCATATGTGCCAAATGGGGAGCTTAGACTATATTCAACAAGCAATGGGTAGTCACTGGTGGGCTACAGTCAGGAAAATGGCATCTTTGGCTTTACAGTTTTGGAAGACTTCACTGATAAACACGTGGAAGACATTTTTGAGAAGAACAAGTCTGGGTGTAGAGATATCAGTAAAAAGTCTGTTAGAGTAATTATTCTTGGTGAGAGATGATACTGACCTGAAGTAAGGCAAAGGCATTAACTGGAAAAGAAAGCCTATTCGAGATACTATAAGGTATAAAGCATAGGGCTTAGTGAATAATTTGGTATATTGAATGAGAAAGAAAAGGATTTTAAGACAATACTTTCATTTCTGGTTTATTATCTGGGTGGATGGTACCACCACCAACTGGGAAGAATCAGATAGTAAGAAGAATAATAATGAAATAAAAAGAAAAATAAGTATGATCAAAAGTTCATTGATGGGGCTGGGGGTGGTGGTGGTGGGATGAATTAGGAGATTGGGATTGACATATATGCACTAATATGTATAAAATAGATAACTAATAAGAACCTGCTGTATAAAAAATTAAAAAAATTAAAAAGTTCACTGATGGGGCATAGTGAGTTTGCAACACCAAAGGATAGCCCGAATGGAGATGTTTCATGGGCAATTAGGTGTTTAAATTACAGGGAGAGAGGGAAGAAATCAGTTATAGAGATAAAATGTGTGTGTGGAAGGTGGAGGTATTGCAACATAAATATAAAACTATGAATGTGGATGGTATAGCTCAGAGAGAACATGTAGGTTAGAGGAGTGAAGACCCAAGAACAAAATCCTGGCAATTGAAAGGATAGAGAGGGAAGCGTTATCAGTGAAGATGTCAGAGAGACCGGAGAGTTGGAGGGAAAGTTTTCCCTACAACAAAATTGGAGGGAATGTCAAGTAAGAGAAAGGTGTCACTTGTGCCAAATGTGCACAGCAATTAAAAAGAGAACAAATTAAAACTTTAAAAAGTAAAAAGAGAACAGAAATGCTTCTTTTAAAGTTATCAATATGGAAGCCACTGATGGTCTTAATGAAAGCAATTTCTGTGCTGGAACAATCACATGTTCAGTAAGACAAAAGTTCTGAAACCAGTAAACCATGGAGGTTAGGTAATTTTTCTGATTAGGTACACCAAACTCACTTCAATTAATGCTGCCTATGGAAATAACTAGAAAAGGAAGATATGGGCTAACTGTACAAAATTTTGGGGTCACAGAAAGAAGAAATATGACCATCTTTCTACATGACAACACTTCAAGGAATTATTTTGGGGTTTTTTTCCTTCCCTATTTTAATGCCTTGATTTAAAATTTCCAAGGAATGTCTTCTTTGGGGAAGACATGTGTGGGAACTCAATAGAGATACGAATCCAAGAAAAGATCGAGACAAATTTGCTCTATGTCTTCTTCAGCTTGGCATTCACTTGGATAACCTTTTTTTGTGGTTATCTTATACATAGAAAGAGTGACATTCTGCTGGCCCTAGGCATATTATTTAAGTAGTCAGAGTCTGTCTCTTATGTCTCTTCAACTTTCTCTCAGGGTTCACTTCTAGGATCCCAGCACTTACATTTTGATTTCTCTATGTTCATCTCTTGAACTACATCAGTCATCTAGAGTCAACATTCTGTGTATTTTCTTCTCATACTGATTTCTGTAAAAACTTAACTATTTTGTGTTTCATTGCTTAAAATGACACTGTGAGCCAGATGACCTGACAAAGAAAGAAAATCTGCTAATGTATTAGCAGATGATAAATACTTGCAATTAAATTCCAGGACATGATTATCAAGAACTCTAAAGTTAAGTAATTATGGTAGGTTGGTTAAAAGCTATTTAGTTATAGGTGCCTTTTAAATTTTACCACATAGTCAACTATCTATTCTTCCTAATTATATGCAGGCATTATATATTCCCATTCAATTCTAATAAATGCCTATGTTTCTTTATTCATGCAAAAGAAAAATAAATTCTTGACATATTTTCTGCATCATTTAAAAAATAATTCAGATAAAAATAGGGTTCTTTTGGGAAATGAATTAACAGTATCTAAAATTTAAGGCATATTCTCAGTATGATACGGTTTGATTTTTCCAGATTACCCAAATTACCTATTATCCCAATACTATTTCTTAAAAATATTGTTTATTTTTTCCTTTAGTTTAAAATGTCACTTTTATCAAATATTCAATTTTCATGTTTATTTGGCCCAGTCTATCTTCTGTTCTGTTGATTTTTGTGTTCCAATATCATACTGGTTTAGTTAATGTAGCTTTTAGTATGCTTAAACACTGGGTAATACCAGCCCTCCTTCAGTTTTTTCCCCTTCCCACAAATTTTTTTTTCACTACACATGCATGTTATTCTTTTATAAAAATGTATTCTTCTATATCAATTTTTTCATCTTTTATCAAAAATAAAAAGTTCTATTGACTTGAGCAAAGGATTATTAAGGATATCAAGAGCCAGTTTTCTCATGATTAGAGAAGGGAACTCCACATATGAGAAAGGAGAAGACTAGAATATATCCTCTGGTGTTGCACAGAAGTTGGAGGTACTGGCATGAACTATAGATAATGAATATAATATATATAAGTCTAGCTATGTCCATTGAGAAGGCTGAGAAGCAATGAGACACCATTAGCAATGATAACACCAAGCACCCAAATTTTGTTTTCTATATACCACTCACTACTAAAAGAAATCAGAATTCCTTATAAAATAGGCTGAAGCTAGGGCTGGGGAGGGAAAGTATAAGATAAACTTAAAAGGAAACATTCAAAGAATAAAGGGGACATATCAAAGAAATATAGGAAACAGCTTAAAGAGGCTACATTGATCAAATATGGGACAATTTGAGCACCAAATTAAATAATGATTATAATCTATTGTTACCCATTGAATAAAATAAGAATTTTACATATATACATATATATATATATATATATATAGAGAGAGAGAGAGAGAGAGAGAGAGAGAGAGGGAGAACGAATGATAAATGGAGCAAAATATAAACAATTGTTCCTGGAGTTCCTTGCACTATTCCTGCAATTTTTCTTTAACTTTAAAATCATATTAAAATAAAACTTTTTTTAAAGATTGTTACAACTTTAGTTTTTAACTTTGTTTTGAAATCTTAGACATTGAAAAATCAATGTACAATTGACTTTTCATTGTAATTTATAATTCAGCATTATCTTTACATTTTGTATCTTACAATAAATTTTACAATAAAATTTGCCAGATCAAAACATGACATCATTTTTCAGAAGCAAGGTTAACTTTAGGAGAATGACACCTGTGTATTATTTATATTCACAATTATTTTTTTAAAGACAAAATGATCTGTAATAAATGAGTAGTCTACAACCCTGCCTGAGTTGTAAGCCCAACCAAAATGTTCTCCCTTCACAGAGATTTCCCTTAGCTCTTCAAGTAGAAATAATTTTCCAACTCTTACCTTACATTCCATTGTTTCTCTAACTTTCCTGGGATATATAAAAGCTTCTGTCTTAGATAATAATTATTTACATGCATACTATCTCTGACAATGGACTAAATAAAACTCTTTAAAGGTAGAATTCCTATTTGCTTAAAATCTTTCAATGACTCCCAGACACCCTCAAGATGTTTAAACCCTTTAATATCATATTATATAAAATGATACATTATATGATATTATATGTTTCATATATAACATATATATTCTAGCTACATGTCTCAAAATCTCCCCACCCACTACACACTACATAGACATACATTCTGGGCTTCAACCATATTGAATTACTTTCAGTTCACATAGATCATTATGTTCTCTCTCTAGAAATTTACAGTTTCTAAGTTCTTCTGCCTAGAATATACTTCCTTCACTTCTTCTCCCAGCCATTTCCCACTTACTGTTCAACCCTCAGTGTGTATATCCCTTGCTTCTGGAAGCCTTCCCTGAGAACCAACTCTGATATAGATGTCCCTTCTCTGCCTGTTGAGCATCCTTACTTCCACTTCTAAGAAATCTACAGCATAATTGCAATATCTTTTTTACTACTTTTGGTCCATCATTAACTTTCCTGTCTTATTTGATGTTGAGGAAATAACATATTTTTATTCCATACATCTCTTTAACACTGCCTTGCATAAAATAGGTTGGCAATGACTAAATGCATGTCTATACCATACTGTTGCAAAATGCTATCTGCGAATTTTGAGTTTGGAGAGAAATCTATCTATTTCCTTGTTCTGTCCACTGACAGGCTTGCAAGCAGTGACAGTTCAGTAGAAATAGGCATACCTAGCACCCAGAGCTTGGCTTCTATATACCACCCTCTACTAAAAGAAATTTATCTATCTACCTATCTATCTATCATCTATTCACACATACATGCATGCATATATAATTATATAATTATAATTTTCCTAGAGATTGGCTTCAGTACTTAATTTAGTACTCTTATCTCCTTTACAAGAACAAGGAAAAAAGAGTGGAAAAGATAGCTAACCCTTTGGGGTTTAGTATGCTAAAACAGTCCTGTAATACACAAGTTAAACTTGGCATACTTTGGACCTGGTCCAAAAAATTGTTTTTACTGGCTGTGGAAAATGGAATTTTAGACTATGTTAGGCCATACTATAATTGTGTTTGGAAATGTATAATGTGATGTGTGAGCATTCAGTGCAACTAAATGAGCTTATGTATACTGAAAAGTGAATGACTGTATTTTTCTCAGCATTTAAGGCTAATGCAGACAAAAAGCAATGGAGTTCAACTTCTTAAGACCATTTACTGAAGATATAGAAATATAAATATTTGCAAAAGACAGTGAGGAAATATAAAGGAACTTCCTTCTAAATATAAATATTAAGACCTCAACAGGGTTGATAGAATGGCCTAAAGTCAGCTTTTTATCGGTATAAAAACAACAGTAAAACAAATTATTTAGAGTAAGTAGTTTATACCTTGAGTTATCTCCTCAAAATAAACATTCCATTTCCCATCTGACATAGAATCAAATGACACTGTTTTGCTTCTAAACAAGATTATTTTTTCTAGGGTCCATGAATGTTGGTGATTCTGTTCAGGAGAGTTGAAACCTATAAATATTGTTTTAGGGAGCTGATCTGGGAGTTTAAAGGAAAATATCTTCTGCCAATAAAAATCAAATTAGCTTCAATGTGAAAGCTATACAAACAGGAAGGTCTATAGCACAAGAATATATTTCAATCATTCAGGCAATATTAAGGGACAAAATATTGTATAACTTTTAATACCATTACTTACATAAGTTTCTGCTTAAGGCAATAACAATTTAAACATTTCCTGTTTCATTCCTGCCCAGTATTGTTGTTTTTTCCATTATTGCAGCTCAAAAATACTTGGGCTGTTTTAAAGATTAGTGTGTTGGCATAAAATCACTCATGCCTCTTAAGAGTATTTTCTTTAACCCTCAATCATGACTTAGTATTTTTAAATGTTTGATATGGTCAAAGGTCTTTACCATCAAAACAAAATTTCATCAAACCTTATTAGGCAATTAGTTATGATAGAAATGACAGCATGCTGGGACATGAATATTCAATATTTATCACTATTTAAAATGGCTAATATGCAAGATAAAAGTACAAGTATGTTTTTCAATTCATTTCAGTTTAAATGGTAGTCATGGCATCATGTTGACATCATCTCAGCTTTTATTATTATATTAATATTTTAAATTTAATAGTTAGAATAAATTAAATAAAAAGTAAAATGGTTAGCAATGGTTTCTCAGGAATATTTTATGGTATCTTAAAATGCTTACTAGATAAAAAACTTGTACAGGTACCAAACCTCCTGCCTGGAAGAGATGGTGGACCACTCCACTCTGTTAGTACAGCATACCAGTGACATGAATACTCTCACTAGTTTCAGTTAACATAGGACAAAGATAAATTTATCTTAGTCACTAATCACATAAAGGCAGGCTGTTTACTACAAATAAAATCAGGTCAGAGGGTGGAAAGAAATATTATTGACACTAAATATTTGTTAAATTAAGTACAGTCTCCTGTTTTGGTCAGGAGTTGTTACGACAATATACCTCATCTGAGACCAATAATTCTCTGAAAGGTCAGATTTAAGAACTGACAACCAATGTCCATTTACTGCGAAGCAAAGAGTAATTATTTGATGGATAAATTGCTTTGTACATAGAAATGGAAGGAGAAGGATATAAGTAACAAATTCATTGGCTTTGCTGTTTGCTTATTAACTGACCTACATCACACATGTGACATGTTAAATTCAAATGATTAAATACTTGCATAAATACTCTTACGCACATTTAAATGATAACTTCTTTGATATAAAGAGCATCAAATCTCCAAAAAGACCTACTTTGCTTAGAATCCCAGCCCCTTCTCTAACAAGGTGTATGATCTTTGGAAAGTTATTTTTTAAATTTAAGTTTCAATTTCCTCATCTGCAAAGAAGGAATAATAGTTGTGACCACCTCATGGGAGTTTTGTGTTTTTAAAATGAGATAATATATATACATGGTAAATGCACATAATGTTTTGTTTTTCATCTTAATCTGTACATAAAAGTGTAGAATTACAATTTGATTAGGTTCAGAAGGACAACCATGGGAAAAATGTTTACCTTGAAGATTTTTTCTTTATATCACAGTTCCTAAATGCTGAATGAAGCATAATTTTCATATGCGTGTGTATGTGTGTGTGTGTGTCCCTATGAAGATGGTATATAAGCTCTCAACTCTCAATGCTGTTTTGAGTTTTAGCTTTTTCTCTTGTTATGCCCTCCTGAAAGTAATATTAAAAATTAATAAATTTACATACCTTTTCTCCTGTTAATCTACCTGTTGTTAGTTGATTTTATATAACCAGCTATCAAAACTAGGAAGGTAGAAGGAAAGTCTTTCCACCCCTATGATACATATACATGCATACTCTGTTCATATTTCACATACCATGCTTTATTACAAGGTACCTCTCCCTCATTAATTTTAGCAGTTCTCAGTTACCAAATATTACTAGATAATATTGCACTTAGTTTTGATGTCCTAATATCTCTTGTCATCTATGATGTGAAAGAGATATGGCCATCTAAAGAGACCATATCAGAATCAGCTGGGGTCTTTATAGACATCAGATGTACCCTGACCACCCCCCCCAACTTCTTCCCATTACAACCAAATTCCAATACCTTTCACCAATCCTCCCTACCATCAGTTCAGTTCATAAAGATTCCTCTTTGCTGATGGGAGTATATATCAGGAAAAGGAGATACATGCTGGAGATCACCACCAAAGAGTCCTTACACTTCCCAGTAAGGATCATAACTTATGCAGTCTTGGATACTAAAGGAGCCATTCTATGAGGCACCCAAGCCTACCCTGTGAGGTCCAGCTCAAAGGCTATCTGTTCAATGATGTTTTCCCTGGTGGCCCCTACTCTCTCTGAAAAACCACAAACCTGACCTATACTTTCTTATGACATGACTCACTTTCTACTATGTATTGTAATTCCTTATGGCCATGACATCTGCTGTCCTAGGCTTTTGTGCATTGTAGATAATAACTTAATGAATGGATGGATGAATGAATGAATGACTGAATATCAACTATCACCCTTTGAACTTTGTCTAAACTCTTTAAACAAATTTGTGCTTCATAGCTCTGTCCATATTCTGTTAGAAGGATGTTTGCTGATGAGCATTGACATTGAACGACTTTTTTACATTATGGGGCTAGAACACAAGCTTTTCTTGGAGCCCTGGCTTTATCTCCTTGGAAGCCCTTATTCCATGTCCCTGAATGTCACTGCTGTTTCCACAGATCCCAGGCACTCCATATGACCAGAAGCTGCATTTTAGCATTTTAGCACTACATTATGAAGTCACTGACTCTTCTAATTATGCAAATCTTTGGCTTTCCTAACACTACAAGCTCCTGACACTCATGCTTGGCACATAGGGTATGCTCAATAACTTTTGATTTTCTTCCTTCCTTTCTTATTTTAAACCATTTGAACCATGTTGGAGCATATGTTTCACATAAAAAATTTTAAACCATGTGATTTGCTCAATCTTATCACTTAGATTGTTTTTACTTTTCATATTAAAAGCAGCCTTTAAAGACATGGAATTTAGAGTTACCTTCGAATTACTCTTTTCAACTTATGAGTTTTTCTTATTGAAGTCTGATTTATAAGTACCCTGAAAATCCATGACCATAAAGCATATGTGACTTTTTAAGACCCAGGAAAAATTATACAGCATTCTGCTTTGAAAAATGTAAAGAATCTCAGATATTTAGAACTGGAAGAAAAAACTTCAAAGGCATTCCAAAACAGCTCTCTGTTCTTTCCACGTTACATCCAAAAAAACTATCACCCACTGCTAATGACTGTGCATGCCAGCCAGTTTTCATCTATCAACAAAGGTATTCACTTACAGTTCCTTTCAGCAGAGTTTGAAGTTAGTTTAATTTAGTGTGGTTTAATGGCTGAAGTCTAAATGATTTTTTTAATTTAAAGGTTGTGTGTACTACAGAGGTTGTCATAATCTATTCCGATTCCATTCAATGGCAGGTGCAAACATATATTATGGTTCCAGGGTGGAGAAGTACTATAGAGAACATCTAGTTCAGACCCTGTATTTTTGCCTGGGGAAACTGAGGCCACAAGACACACTAAAGCGATTTCCTTTTCCTCTAGTCCACAAATTTGAAGTTAATTCCTCTCTGTATTTTCAAATATAATTTTAAATTTAAAATAAATAACTATTGGAGATTGATAGAATTATACTAACTACAGGAACACACACATACACACACACACACACAGACCCGGAATCCTTCAAGATCTTAGGATACTAGTCTTGTCAGTTCTTGTAACAAGCCTGTAAATAAAAGGTATTACAAAATGACAACATACCCAAATATGGGAGTGTCCCTGCCAAATATACAGACTGACCCATGAAACATTAAAAAAAAAGCAAATGAAAAGATCATCAACTTAGCTTTACAAAGAAAAAAAACAAGTGAAACCTCAATGAAAAATTCATCCAATGCCATCAATAGTGAAAAGAATAAAAAAAAAAAAAACCCTCCTTCCCCTCATTACCTCTACCCTACTCCTTCAGCAAAGAAGGAGTGTATTTGAGGTTTAAATATTGCCAACAGCAATTCAAGTTGAAAGGAGAAAGTGTATCTGTCTGATTTTTATTTCATTCAGGTATGTTTTCCACAGTCACTGAGAGGCGCACAGCACTCACTCTTTGGCATTTTCATCTTTATTTCTATTGCTGAGCATAATCATAAAGTGCAAATATTCATAAAATCTGATGTGAAAAAGACCTGGGTTTGAATGCTGGCTTTGCCATCTACTAGTTATTTGACCTTGGAAAATTTTTTCATCTCTATGCCTCAGTTTTCACATTTGTAAAATAGACTTGAGACTAATAAACCCTTTATAGGATTGTAGGATGTGGTCACAATAGATTTTTACACCTCTATAATGTGTGTAGCATTTAAATTTTAAAAAATGTTTAGACTTCATAAGATTGTTGTCAAGATTAAATAAGATAATGCAAATATATACATTTCTGAGCACAGTGCCTGGCACACAGTTAGCGCTCAATAAATATTGGCTTTTTCATTATCATCATCATTACTATCATTGGCATTATCTTTAATTATTCCTGCTGCCAACTGCCTTCTCTTTTTTTCCCCCATCAAAGGAAATAAATGCATCCTCAACCAGATATCATGTCTTCAAAAGACTGGCATTCGTAAAAATTTAGTAATTAGAGAGAATGATGGAATGGATGAAAGAAGAAATGGGATGTAAAGTGTCAAACTGAGCCAGAAAGTTTCCATTTGGAGAAACAAGCTATAAAATCTTCCATTAGTAGAATTCAGGACTGACCAATTTATGACTACCTCAGTTCATGTGCCTCTGTTAGCCTAGGGGCCAAAAACTAAGTATTTACCCATGAAAGCGAATTTATTGGCTCATGGAAGGAAACAATATACCAATGACATCAAGCTAGCTCTCAAAGATATTTTTTTAATAAAATAAACAACATTACTATGGAAATGAAAATCCCCTGCAGTTTGATTAAATCAAGAACTGTTAAGATCAAATCAGGCTCATTCCTTTTAACGCTATTGTTTTGTTTTTCAAATTTCCAAGGAGTCATGTTTTGGAAATTATAATTTATTCATCAGAGATGTTACATTAATGTTACAGTGTGTGAACTGCTAGCTTTTCACTATGTGTAAAAAGATGCAAAGCACACACAAAAAGAATTGCTTACATTTGTAAAAAGTTATGTATCTTTACAAAGGGGGAAGAATAGATATCTACAACTGGTACTGTTGGGTGTATCAGTTTCTGAAAATAATAGAGAATGTCAAAAGTACATGAATCACCATATGCAAGTGCCTTCCTCTGACAAATTTAATTTACAAATAATGTATGCCTGTATTCTGTAACTGCCATTGAACTTAATAGAGGCTGGGTTCCTAATTATATTTCAATGACCAATACTATAGATATATGTACTTGAAAGATATTTTTCTCCTTGTAAAAATATTTTAAATATATAGTAATATATTAGCATATATATAGAAATGTGAAAATGCATAAACACACACTCTCCCCAAATGTACTTCTGTTGGCAACTGGCACAATCAGAAAATACTGTATCTTATTTAATTGTTTAAGTAACTGAAGCTGGATTCTTTAAGCCTTTTTAAAATGTTTAACCACTTTTTATAAAAATCACACTGAAATGTGTTAAACACTCCTCACCTTAAATAAGGAATCATCAATCAGTGGGGATTCTGCTCCTCTTTCAACCCAGGGTCAGGGACTTGAGGTCACATGTCAGTGTGACCTTGCACAGTGCACAACTTATCCTCTGGCTGCTTGAACTCTTGATGGTACAAGGAACGTGGAAAGAGAAAAAGAATAACCTGAGGAGGCTCAGAATTGCGCAGTGCTGCTGTCTCCACTGCCAGCTCAGAACAGCCTTTCTTTTTAACTTCATGAAGAACATTTACTCTCTCCTGCCCTCTTTACTGCTTTGTCTCCCTGACTACTTCTGCTCTGTACTGGTTGTTTCAAGCATCTCTCCTTTCAGTCAGTGCCAACTGTGAGCTAGAAATTCTCTTGAGCACTGGTTATACAGCAGTAAACAGGACAGACACATTCTGCCCTTACGAAGATTAAATTCCTGCCTGTTGCATATGTCATTGAAGCCTTTTTTCCCCCATGATTCTCCTGTTTAACTTATGGCAACTTTGATTTTAAAAATGTAATCACTTCTATATAAGAATTTATTTATGACTTGTGTTGAGCAAAGCAAAATTTAGGCTATGTTATGTTCGAGCCAAAATTCCATATATTTCTCTATTGATAAAGGAAACACTCATCTATAAGGCACCAATATTATCAAATGAACACAATATAAGATATTGAGATATTTACTTAAAAATAAAAAACAGCTACAGCAAATAGTGTGCATAAAAACTTCAGGAAGATGCAGTCAAGTCAATCTCATCTTGAGATAACCCGGAAGAATAGCAGTACAATGGAAAATAGAAAGATAAGATCATCAATCAAATATGAAGAAACTCCCTTGAATCAATCAAATATGAAAAAACTCCCTTGAATCAAAGTCTTTGGGCCTAATCCCCAATCAGAGACAAGCTTCCCAAGAAAGGCTTTCACAATAGTAATATTTTTATTCACTGTTAGCCAATCAAATTTTATTCAGAACCTGCTCTGTGTCAGGCACCACTCCGTGCTTTTGGAATAAAGCAGTGAACAAAACTCGTGAAGTCCCCATGTTCACGAAGCTTCCATTCTAGCTCAGGAAGAGAATAATTTGGTAAGCAAATATGACAGGTATAAGAGGAATTATAAGAATAGACAAGCAGTGTAAGGGGATAGAGGGTGATGGGAGTGGTATTCTCTATCTGGCATTAATTTAATCTTCACAATAACACTCTGAAGCAAATAAAGGGGGTGCAATAGAGTCTTATATTAAGATGAGAAAACTATGGCCCAGAGAGAATAACAGGATGTAGCAGATCCAGGACTATCTTGGAATTCCCAACTCAGTCTTTACTCATATTATTATATCACCTGAATCTTATCAGTAGAAATTATGCTGGTTTGAAGAACTTTTCTTAACAAAGCAAAATGAGAGGGAAGCCAGAACTGATGTGTAGGCAACCGCATTTTAAAAACACTAGGGAGGGACTTTTGTGGTGGCGCAGTGGTTAAGAATCCGCCTGCCAATGCAGGGGACACAGGTTCGATCCCTGGTCCGGGAAGATCCCACATGCCGCGGAGCAACTAAGCCCGTGCACCACAGCTACTGAGCCTGTGCTCTAGAGCCCGCGAGCCACAACTACTGAGCCCACGTGCCACAACTACTGAGGCCCGTGCACCTAGAGCCCACGCACCTAGAGCCCGTGCTCTGCAACAAGAGAAGCCACTGCAATGAGAAGCCCGTTCAGCGCAACGAAGAGTAGCCCCCGCTTGCGGCAACTAGAGAAAGCCCGTGAGCAGCAACGAAGACTCAACGCAGCCAAAAATAAATAAATAAATAAATAATAAATAAATTTATTAAAAAAAAAACACTAGGGAGCAAAAACAACATTATAAATTTGCACTAATTAAAATGATGCTAAGTGCTCTCATTGCACAGATAACTATACCAGTCTACTCTTCTGTTTATTAGTGGTCCAACTTCTGAGCTATCATATTTTAAAAATCAATCTTTAAGCTTAATATCTTCCTTCTTTTTCCATTTTAATACAATATAGTAAAAAAAAATAAGCATAATAAATCCATTTGCATTCTGTTCCCTGAACTCATGAGATTTTATGTTTTTTAATACACTTGGTTTGTCACAATTTTCATTCATCCCTAAAATGAACAATACATACACCTATTATTTGCTATTAAAATATTTTTTCCAGCTTTGTTGAGATATAATTGACAAATAAAAGTGTAAGATATTTAAACTATAAATGTGATGATTTGATATATGTATACACTGTGAAAGAATTCCTCCCATTAAACTAATTAATACATCTATCACCTCACACCTTTACCTTTTTTTGTGTGTTTGAGAACATTTAAGTTCTCCTCTTTTAGAAAATTTTAATTATAGTGTATCCACTATAGTCACCATGTTATAGAGTCTCAGACCTTATTCATCATATAACTGAAAGTTTGAATCCTTTTACCAACCCCTCCCTATTTCCCCCCCCCCCCAGCCACCATTTTTCTACCCCCTGTTTCTAGGAGTTCATTTTTTTAAAGACTCCGCATATAGGTGATACCATGTGGTATTTGTCTTTTGCTGTCTGGCTTATTTCACTTATATTTGCTATTAAACTAATCCTAACAAACATGTAGATATTCCCTATGTAAGCTGTCAATATGCCTTTAATGAAAGTTTGATACACCAATGCCAAAGACGGAAGTCCTTATACAATTCTAAATCCTTAACATCTTAAAGAGTTCAGGGCTCCTCTGTAAGCTAAGCTCTCAGAGGAGGGAATGTTATAATCATGCCCCTTGAGAAGGCTCTTCCCAGTGCATATTAGAAGGAAGGTGGACTGAATTTCTTTCAGTACTGATGGCACACTTTAAAGGTCTCTCTCTTTCCTAGTCCAACAAATCATATTTTGTGCCCTGTCTTGTAATGTCTGTATTTGTACCTTTGCAGTCAAACTCGGCCACAAAAGGAACTTACTGGAAGGATACTAGGTAGCTGGACTCTCACCCTAACTGATCTCCAACTACCCAATGTCTTTGCATCAATAACTCCAAATTCTGAGCTTGGTCAAGAACATCCCTTTGGCTGATCTTGGGTCCCCTAGAGGAATAACTTTCAGGGAGAAGGGAGAGGAAATGTCTGGCCACCTTTGGCCTCCATAAGGGGAGATAAACAACTCTTTTACCCACACTCTATGGGGTAGTCTACAAAAGGGGTTGAATGTGAGCAAACAAAAATAAATAATTTTAAACCCTAGCAAATATCCACAGTAGCATGTATTTTTTCCTCATAACTCTTGAGCTTCTAGAGAATAGTAATCTTCCCCACGGTGCCTAGTGTCACCATACCTGGCACAAAAAGGGCCCAATAAATATTTAGTTGGTCTCAGCACACTACTCAACTTTAAACTCTTTAAGGCCAAAGAGTCTATTTCTCAGACACCTCATTCTCCATTCACTGACAACCACCAAGTCATCTTTTGTTCCTGCTTCTTCCTCATTCTTGTTATTTAGTTGGTGATCACATCCATTGATACTATCCTCCTTTAACATATTTCCTGCTCATTCCAACCCATCTTCCTACCTACCACCAGAGTGATTTTTCTAAAATATAAATCTGCCTAAAATCCATCAGTAATTAGCTGCTAACTACTATACAAGGGTTACCTGTGTCAAAGACACAGGAGAATATCTCACACCTTGATGCCTTAACTAACAGCTCTACCTCCTTACAGTCCCTCCAGCCTCCTGTAACAGATGAACATTCATTTTCTGAGACAGTTTGAGCCTCACTTCAGCAATGCTGCTTTCCCATCCCCAGTTCCACCTTCCAATCAAGAGCAGTAAAAGCCTCTGATCTCATAGAATTTGGAAACCTGTAGCTGTCAGTTAGCCAAAACTTCTGGTTAAAGCAGGAAAGCATTAAAATATGATTAACAACTTTGTAATTTAACTTGAAATTTGTGAAAATGCTTTTATTTGCCAACCATTTGTTGTAGGAGCAAAGCTTTTTCTTTGCACGAGTCTGTTAACTGGAGTTTCAATTCATTTTGTAGTATAAACCACAATCAAATTGCCTCTCTGTGATTTTTAGTTTCTTTTAAGTGGAATGAGAATTTAAGATATCTTCAAAGCAAACTAAGCTCAAAATCATACTATTGTAGTTTTGTTTAATTCTTCCAAACTCTTGTTCTTGTCTTGCTCATTTTAAATTAGATACCTTTTTAGTATGACTTAATTTTGATGAGTCTTTTCAAAATATTAAGCTTAGTTTTGGCATATTCAATAAATTTCTTTTCATACTTATATTTTATTAATTTAATATTTAATTAATTTGTAGATTTACTGTATAAAGCACAACTGGCTTAAACGAGTTTAGGAAGAAACATAGATTCTTGGCAAACATACTGTTCAACTCGTGGGAACAGAGGGCATTACATGTAACAGAGATTAGCCTATCTGCTATGAGGGCTCAGTGGGCCAAGGGCATCCTCTATATTCCAAGTAACAAAAACTGAGCTCAACTGATTTAAAGAAAAATAGGAAATATGCAGACTCATAAAATGAAGATTCAGGGCTAGTGCTTCCTTCAGCTGTGATTTGACCCAGAGTCTGAAATAACGTCATCAAGATTTGGTTTCTCTGTGTGTCTCAGCTGTGCTTTCCTCTGTGAGTGAGCTTCATCCTCGTGGTGAATCCCTTTTGCTAGCAAAAAGGCCACACAGCTCTAACCCTCGTGTCTTCACACTCCCACATTTAGTAGAAGGAAGACCCCAGCTATTTTTTCTTAGAGGCTCAAAAAATATTCTCTTGTATCTGATAGTTCTGATTGGGTTACATGCCCATCTGTGAACCAGTCTCAGGACTGGGAAGGTAGACCATGCTTATTGGATTAAGTCAACTGGGGCTTCCCCTGTCCTCCTGTCCATCCTGTGCTAGGAATGACATCAATTCTATCAACCAATAATAATGGCTTTCAAAAGAAATTTTGATCTGTTATTAAAAGAAAGAGAGACTAGGTTCTGATCAGCAACCTCAAATTCAAAATCTTGGGATTTAGTACTCAGTTAGGCTTAGGCCTGATTGGAGAAAGTGATGGTTGACAGGGACTGCCCTCAGTAGGCTTAATCTACTCAATGTGTGCATGAAGAAGTAGGAGAGGGGAACTGGGCATAGCTCCTGCCTTTTAGCTTGCAGTACTTCTGCCCAATTTTCCCAGACACTGACTAGCCAGATTACCAATATCTCCACCTTTGAGGGGAGCAGGAGGAAAAAGGGATAGGCAAGGAGCTGGTGGAAGCAGTAGTGGAGTGGAGAGTGGGGCAAACACCCCCACCCACCACCCCCAATAATAAATCCTTATATTATTTTTCTCTGTTTATTTTTTAATTAAAAATAAAAATATCAACACTTTGAAATATTTTCCTTTATTTGTTGAAATTTTAAAGTGAAAATAACATGAGATTATGGGGTTTTTTAATTAAGACTTTTTTTTTTAGAGCACTTAAAGGTTCACAGCAAAATTGAGAGGAAGGCACAAAGATTTCCCATATACTCCCTGCCCAACACATGCATAGCCTCCCCTATTATCAACATCCCCCACCATAGTGGGTCATTTGTTACAACTGATGAACTTACATTGACACATCATAATCATCCAAAGTCCATAGTTTACATTATGGCTTACTCTCGATGTTGCCCATCCTATAGGTTTGGACTAATATGTAATGACCTGTATTCAACATTATGGTCTCATACAGAGTATTTTCACTGCCCTAAAAATCCTCTGTGCTCTACCTACCCATCCTTCCCCTTCCCTCTCAACCCCTGCCAACCACTGATCTTACTGTCTCTATAGTCTTGCCTTCTCCAGAATGTAATATAATTGGAATCATACAGTATATAGCCTTTTCAGATGAGCTTCTTTCATTTAGTAATATGCATTTAAGATTCCTCCATGTCTTTTCATGACTTGATAGCTCATTTCTTTTTAGCACTAAATAATATTCTGTAGTCTGGATATACCACAGTCTATCAATTCAGGGTCTGTATTTTTCACAATACGTTTTATATTTATGAGCTTTAAATCAGATGTTAAGTATATCTTTCCTGTAACTAATCTTCTGCACCTTATTAATAAAATGACCCAAAATTTAAGGATCTCAATATATCTAAAAATAGTAGTTTATTAAAAAAATAAATTATTACAAAACTAACCTATATCTCATCCCCATGAATCCTACGGCATTCACATCACAAGGAGTATACTCTGCACATTTTATCTCTTGGTCTTTAACCTTTAGATATAGGAAGCAAATTTACTCTGATTTAGCTGTTTTATGCAAAAGAAGAGAATATTTATGCTGCATTATATCGAACTAGAAAAGAAGCCACCTGCTGGCATTTTGATAGCCTCAGATAACACTGGCTACCATAAGAAAATGGTTGTGAAAGACATACTTTTATTTTCCTCTGGCAAAAATAAGCAGGAACAATTCAAGAATCTTCCCACAAACATACTGCTCTATACAAGGAAGAAAAAGTGCATTTCACAAGGCAAAAATTTTGTTTTGTTAAAATGAACAAATACATAAAAGATAATGTCCAAGTCCCTATAGAGTTCAGATAATATGCAAATATGAAAAATTTATTAAAAATTCATAGATAATTTTTCAAAAAACACAGACAAGCACAAGCTGAAGAAAAGCATAAGCATGAAATCAAACTCTAGATTCACTCAGAGCTGCTAAGGAACACTTCTGGGAGCCCTTGGTAACCAAGCTATCTCCTGGCAAGGAAACTCCTGGCAAGGAGACTAAGCTGGTAATGACGTGGAAAGAATTGCTTCTATGCCAGCCCAATCTCTCACTTTATCTGTTTGACAAGTGAATAGGATTTGAGAGCCCCAGTGATGTCTATGCTGACTCTACTAAAGCTCTCTTCTGCATCCTGATCTGGCCGCTTATATCACACAACACCAAGGATCCAGAACTCCAGAAACTTCTTGTGTTTTCTTTAGGTTACTGGTATCATGGAGACTAGAAGAATTTCTCACCCCTTAAAACTCTGAGTGGGTATTCCAAAACCATCAGTTTTTTATTTGATTCTACAGAGAAAGGCTCTCATGCCAGAAATGGGCTGTCAAAGGAGAACTTAACATTTTCTTATAAAAAGATTTTTTAAAAAAAGAAGAGAATGAGCATCTATCTAGAACAATTTAATAACTGTTCTACCTAAGACTGAAAATTAGGGCCTTCTTTGAACAAAGTGAATCTAAGAAATTCTGGGGAGAAAGAGAGAGAGAGAGCGATAATATTTGTGTGTTGGGGAGTGGGAAAAGTTTTGACAAATAATTTAGGCATTGTAAAACCACTTTAGCTTTGTGAATCCATTAAGTACTTCAGGATGCTTTATGAGTACACTCAACTTCCCTTTTAATCAAATAGCAAAGATGCTTATAAAAGTGAGTACTATTATTTTCCACTGATATAACTTCTTCCCAGTCATAGTAAGTTATCATAGAAACAGCAAATTTCCACTCAGCTCAGAAGATGTACAATGGTCAGAACAACTAGGTAGAATAGGAAGCAAAAGGAGCCATTTATTTTTAAAGCCAAATATCAAAAAAGTTTAATGATACATGAATACTAGATTCAGAATCATTCTTCAAATCCAGAAGATAATTTTTAGTTGTAAAAATAATATTTGAAAGGAAAACAATGTAAAGACCAAACTTTATTATTACCTTCAGAAATATTGTTCTCCATTTTTCTTGTTCTTACTGTCTTTTGAAAGTCTGTCATACAGGTAGGGAAGGTGTCAAAACTGAAATGTCATCCTGGATGCAGAGGAAAAGCTACTTCCTTTCATACCCTAGCCTTTTATAAAGGGTTAATTTATTTTGTGCATGATACAAAGCTAAGTCCATTCTCCTGCATCCAATTTTGTGAACCAGTTAAATTCTAATTCTTCCACAGGTCAGCTCAAGTAATACTACTCAGTAGGGCTTTTTGTTGGCCCCCTATTATAAAGCAGACCCACTAGCTTCTTATTTCCTATTCCATAGCTTGTTTATTTCTTTCAAGTCACTTTTCATTTTCTGAAAGTATCCTGTTTACTTATTTGCTAACTTTTTAATATCTGTCTTTACTACCTAGAAGGGAAGCACTGTTAGGCATGGACCCTTCTGCCTTCTTTACCTGTGTATTCCTCTTGCAAAGTGCAAAGACTGACACATGGTGAGCACTCAATATGTTGACTGAATGTTAAATTAAAGAGTAAGACTTAAAGACTACTAAACAGAAGTAGTCAGAATGTTTACTTTTTTCTGCCTTTCATTTTTGTTTCATTTTTCTTAGAGAATCATGTTGGGTTGGTTAACTTGGTGTTGCCTCATTTTCTTTGCCTTCATACTAAGACAATGATAAAAAAATAAATGGTGAGAGCCAGAGGAAGAGGCAATGCCTCTGGTTAATAAAGATTCTACTACTACTAATTTAACAGGCATTTAGGCCCGTTATATATTTCAAATTTAACCTTAAGTTTACTAGTCAAATAATAATGGAGTGACCAGTTTTGTATTTAGCCAAAAATACTGTAAATGTCTATACCGAAGAATTTTTACACTTTTCCTTTCCAAATATACATACAACAGAATTGTGATTTGAGAAACTGAAGTATACTTTTATAAAAAATTTAAAGCAGTGTCTCAAAAATTTTTAATTGCATATACTGATACATTGAGGAGCTGTGTACTTCCTAACAAACCACAGGAATTACAAGTATTTTTTTTAAGAGTAAAAAAGATTCTCTTCAGTTTAGAAAGCATTTCCTTTATTCTATACTTTGTCAAGTACAGTATTTGGGAATAGCATTACCCAAATTATTCCATTAACATTAAGCTTAAAACCTGTTTGATGCAAGTTAAAACAATAATTTTTGTCCTCATTAAACAAATATACACATATTCTGCTTTCATGCCTACTGAATGGTGTTATCCACAGGCAAACTTGAAATCTATTTCTAAGTATTCCCAGATTCAGGATTATGACTTCCTCTTTTAAAAAATAACTGCAGATTGGTTCAAGATGGTGGAGTGGAAAGACGTGCGTTCACTCCCTCTTGCGAGAGCATCGAAATCACAACTAACTTTTGGACAATCATCGACAGGAAGACACTGGAACTCACCAAAAAAGATACCCCACATCCAAAGACAAAAGAGAAGCCACAGTGAGATGGTAGGAGGGGCAATCACAATAAAATCAAATCCCATAACTGCTGGGTGGGTGACTCACAAACTGGAGAACACTTATACCACAGAAGTCCACCCACTGGAGTGAAGGTTCTGAACTATACATCAGGCTTCCCAACCTGTGGGTCCGGCAACGGGAGGAGGAATTCCTAGAGAATCAGACTTTGAGGGCTAGTGGGATTTCATTGCAGGACTTCAACAGGACTGGGGGAAACAGAGACTCCACTCTTGGAGGGCACACACAAAGTAGTGTGTGCATCGGGACCCAGGAGAAAGAGCAGTGACCCCATAGGAGACTGAACAAGACCTACATGCTAGTGTTGGAGGGCCTCCTGCAGAGGTGGTGGGGGGGGGCTGTGGCTCACCAAGGGGTCAAGGACACTGGAAGCAGAAGTTCTAGGAAGTACTCCTTGGCGAGAGCCCTCCCAGAGTCTGCCATTAGCCCCACCAAAGAGCTGGGTAGACTCCAGTGTTGGGTCGCCTCAGGCCAAACAACCAACAGGGAGGGAACCCAGCCCCACCCAGCAGCAGACAAGTGGACTAAACTTTTATTGAGCTCTGCCCACCAGAGCAACACTCAGCTCTACCCACCACCAGTCCCTCCCATCAGGAAACTTGCACAAGCCTCTTAGATAGCCTCATCCACCGGAGGGCAGACAGCAGAAGCAAGAAAAACTATAATCCTGCAGCCTGTGGAACAAAAATCACATTCACAGAAAGATAGACAAGATGAAAAGGCAGAGGGCTATGTACCAGATGAAGGAACAAGGTAAAACCCCAGAAAAACAATTAAATGAAGTGGAGATAAGCAAGCTTCCAGAAAAAGAATTCAGAATAACGATAGTGAAGATGATCCAGGACCTCGGAAAAAGAATGGAGGCAAAGATCAAGAAGATGCAAGAAATGTTTAACAAAGACCTAGAAGAATTAAAGAACAAACAAACAGAGATGAACAATACAATAACTGAAATGAAAACTACACTAGAAGGAATCAATAGCAGAATAACTGAGGCAGAAGAACAGCTAAGTGACCTGGAAGACAGAATGGTGGGATTCACTGCTGTGGAACAGACTAAAGAAAAAAGAATGAAAAGAAATGAAGACAGCCTAAGAGACCTCTGGGACAACATTAAATGCAACAACATTCACATTGTAGGGGTCCCAGAAGGAGAAGAAAGAGAGAAAGGACCAGAGAAAATATTTGAAGAGATTATAGTCGAAAACTTCCCTAACATGGGAAAGGAAATAGCCACCCAAGTCCAGGAAGAACAGAGAGTCTCAGGGAGGATAAACCCAAGGAGAAACATGCCAAGACACATAGTAATCAAATTGGCAAAAATTAAAGACAAAGAAAAATGATTGAAAGCAGCAAGGGAAAAATGACAAATAACATAAAAGGGAACTCCCATAGGGTTAACAGCTGATTTCTCAGCAGAAACTCTACAAGCCAGAAGGGAGTGGCATGATATATTTAAAGTGCTGAAAGGGAAGAACCTACAGCTAAGATTACTCTATCCGGCAAGGATCTCATTCATAATCGATGGAGAAATCAAAAGCTTTACAACAAGCAAGAGCAAAGAGAATTGAGCACGACCAAACCAGCTCTACAACAAATGCTAAAGGAACTTCTCTAAGTGGGAAACACAAGAGAAGAAAAGGACCTACAAAAACAAACCCAAAACAATTAAGAAAATGGTAGTAGGAACATACATATAGATAATTATCTTAAGCGTGAATGGATTAAATGCTCCAACCAAAAGACACAGGCTCGCTGAATGGACACAAAAATAAGACCCATATATATGCTGTCTACAAGAGACCCACTTCAGACCTAGGGACATATACAGACTGAAAGTGAGGGGATGGAAAAAGATATTCCATGCAAATGGAAATCAAAAGAAAGCTGGAGTAGCAATACTCATATCAGATAAATTAGACTTTAAAATAAAGAATGTAACAAGAGACAAGGAAGGACACTACATAATGATCACGGGATCAATCCAAGAAGAAGATATAACAATTATAATATATATGCACCTAACATAGGAGCACCTCAATACGTAAGGCAACCGTTAACAGCTATAAAAGAAGAAATCGACAGTAACACAATAATAGTGGGGGACTTTTAAAACCTAACTTACACCAATGGACAGATCATCCAAAATGAAAATAAATAAGGAAACAGAAGCTTTAAATGACACAACATACCAGATAGATTTAATTGACATTTATAAGACATTCCATTCTAAAACAGATTACACTGTCTTCTCAAGTGTACATGGAACATTCACCAGGAGAGGTCACATCTTGGGTCACAAATCAAGCCTCGGTAAATTTAAGAAAACTGAAATCATATCAAGCATCTTTTCTGACCACAACGCTATGAGGTTAGAAATCAATAACAGGGAAAAAACCGTAAAAAACACAAACACACGGAGGCTAAACAATACATTACTAAATAACCAAGAGATCACTGAAGAAATCAAAGAGGAAGTCAAAAAATACCTAGAGACAAATGACAATGAAAACACAACGATCTGAAACCTATGGGATGCAGCAAAAGCAGTTCTAAGAGGGAGGTTTACAGCAATACAAGCCTACCTCAAGAAACAAGAAAAATCTCAAACAATCTAACCTTACACCTAAAGGAACTAGAGAAAGAAGAAGAAACAAAACCCAAAGTTAGCAGAAGGATAGAAATCATAAAGATCAGAGCAGAAATAAATGAAATAGAGACAAAGAAAACAATAGCAAAGATCAATAAAACTAAAAACTGGTTCTTTGAGAAGATAAACAAAATTGATAAACCTTTAGCCAGACTCATCAAGAAAAAGAGGGAGAGGACTCAAATCAATAAAATTAGAAATGAAAAAGGAGAAGTTACAACACACACCACAGAAATACAAAGCATCCTAAGAGACTACTACAAACAACTCTATGCCAATAAAATGGACAACCTGGAAGAAATGGACAAATTCTTAGAAATGTATAACCTTCCAAGACTGAACCAAGAAGAAATAGAAAATATGAAAACACCAATCACAAGTAATGAAAGAAATGTATAACCTTCCAAGACTGAACCAAGAAGAAATAGAAAATATGAAAAGACCAATCACAAGTAATGAAATTGAAACTGTGATTAAAAATCTTCCAACAAACCAAAAATCCAGGACCAGATGGCATTACAGGTGAATTCTATCAAACATTTAGAGAAGAGCTAACACCCATCCTTCTCAAACTCTTCCAAAAAATTGCAGAGGAAGGAACACTCGCAAACTCATTCTATGAGGCCACCATCACCCTGATACCAGAACCAAAGACATCACGAAAAAAGAAAATTACAGACCAATATCACTGATGAATATAGATGCAAAAATCCTCAACAAAATACTAGCAAACAGAATACAACAACACATTAAAAGGATCATACACCAGGATCAAGTGGAATTTATCCCAGGGATGCAAGGATTCTTCACTATGTGCAAAGCAATCAATGTAATACACCATATTAACAAATTGAGGAATAAAAACCATATGATCATCTCAATAGATGCAGAAAAAGCTTTTGACAAAATTCAACACCCATTTATGATAAAAACACTCCAGAAAGTGGGCATAGAGGGAACCTACCTCAACATAATAAAGGCCATATACAACAAACCCACAGCAAACATCATTCTCAATGGTGAAAAACTGAAAGCGTTTCCTCTAAGACCAGGAACAAGACAAGGATGTCCATGCTCACCACTACTATTCAACATTGTTTTGGAAGTCCTAGCCATGGAAATCTGAGAAAAAACAGAAATAAAAGGAATACAAATTGGCAAAGAGGAAGTAAAACTGTCACTGTTTGCAGATGACATGATACTACACATAGAGAATCCTAAAGATGCCACCAGAAAAGTACTAGACCTAATCAATGAATGTGGTAAAGTTGCAGGATACAAAATTAATGCACAGAAATCATTTGAATTCCTATACACTAATGATGAAAAATCAGAAAGAGAAATTAAGGAAACAATCCCATTTACCATTGCAACAAAAAGAATAAAATACCTAGGAATAAACCTACTTAGAGAGACAAAAGACCTGTATGCAGAAAACTATAAGACACTGATGAAAGAAATTAAAGATGATACAAATAGATGGAGAGATACACCATGTTCTCGGATTGGAAGAATCAATATTGTGAAAATGACTATACTACCCAAAGCAATCTACAGATTCAATCAATCCCTATCAAATTACCAATGACATTTTTTACAGAACTAAAACAAAAAATCTTAAAATTTGTATGGAGACACAAAAGACCCCAAATAGCCAAAGCAGTCTTGAGAAAGAAAAATGGAGCTGGAGGAATCAGGCTCCCTGACTTCAGACTATACTATAAAGCTATAGTAATCAAGAGAGTATGGTACTGGCACAAAAACAGAAATATAGATCAATGGAATAGGATAGAAAGCCCAGAGATAAACCTACACACATATGGTCACCTTATTTTTGATAAAGGAGGCAAGAATATATAATGGAGAAAAGACAGCCTCTTCAATAAGTGGGGCTGGGAAAACTGGACAGCTACATGTAAAAGAATAAAATTAGAACACTCCCTAACACCATACACAAAAATAAGCTCAAAATGGATTAAATACCTAAACATAAGGCCAGACACTATAAAACTCTTAGAGGAAAACATAGGAAAGACACTCCATGACATAAATCACAGCAAGATCCTTTTTGACCCATCTCCTAGAGAAATGGAAATAAAAACAAAAATAAACAAATGGGACCTAATGAAACTTAAAAGTTTTTGCACAGCAAAGGAAACCATAAACAAGATGAAAAGACAACCATCAGAATGGGAGAAAATGTTTGCAAATGAAGCAACTGACAAAGGATTAATCTCCCAAATTTACAAGTGGCTCATGCAGCTCAGTATCAAAAAAACAAATAACCCAATCCAAAAATGAGCAGTAGACCTACATAGACATTTCTCTAAAGAAGACATACAGATGGCCAAGAAGCACATGAAAAGCTGCTCTACATCACTAATTATTAGAGAAATGCAAATCAAAATACAATGAGGCATCACCTCATACCAGTTAGAATGGGCATCATCAGAAAATCTACAAACAACAAATGCTGGAGAGGGTGTGGAGAAAAGGGAACCCTCTTGCAGTGTTGGTGGGAATGATACAGCCACTATGGAGAACAGTATGGAGGTTCCTTAAAAAACTAAACATAGAAGTACCATATGATCCAGCAATCCCACTACTGGGCATATACCCAGAGAAAACCATAATTCAAAAAGACACATGCACCCCAGTGTTCATTGCAGCACTATTTACAATAGCCAGGTCATGGAAGCAACCTAAATGCCCATTGACAGATGAATGAATAAAGAAGATGTGGTACATATATACAATGGAATATTACTCAGCCATAAAAAGGAACGAAATTGGGTCATTTGTAGAGATGTGGATGGATCTAGAGACTGTCATACAGAGTGAAGTAAGTCAGAAAGTGAAAAACAAATATATATTAACGCATATGTGTGGAACCTAGAAAAATGGTACAGATGAACCGGTTTGCACGGCAGAAATAAAGACACAGATGTAGAGAACAAACATATGGACACCAAGGGGGGAAAGTGGTGGGGCCGGGGGGTGGTGGTGTGATGAATTGGGAGATTGGGATTGACATGTATACACTAATATGTATAAAATGGATAACTAATAAGAACCTGCTGTATAAAAAAATAAAATAAAATTCAAAAAAAAAGATAGAATATATGCATTATGTATAAGGAATGAAAAAAGAATATCACTAGAGATCTACATCATTAGAAGGATTAAGAGAATACAAAAAATAACTTCATGCTTAAAAAAAAGAAAAAGAACTGCAGAATCAAAAAAGATTTTCAACAACCTTAATAAAACTTTGGCATATGTATTTTGATGGTGAGATCATGCATTCATTAAATAAATGATTCAATCTTGTGTCCCCAGAGTCTAGAACAATGCCTGGAAAGAGCAGATGGTAAAAACAGTTTATGTAAATAAATAAAATACACAAATATTTATTATACCAAAAGTAATATGATAAGGTTTATGGTAATGTAGAGAAAGAATTTTAAGGAGGCGCCCAATCCTATTTCTTTTGTATCCTGCCAGTTCTTCCTTCCCAGGGTCTTGTTATGTGTTGTCACTGTTTTCTTCACAATATCTTTAAATCCATAACTTTCGGTTTGTCTGGTAACCTTTAACCTCACCTGTATCCTCTGGGATACCTCCAGCTTCTTGGCTCTTGTGCCTGTCACATTTTCATCTTGCTTCCTTCACTTTAAAGATATCAGGTTTATCTTTCTTAGACCACATTTTCTTTCCATGAGTTATCTTCCTAGGAACCTAAAAGGTTCCCTATTTCTTACCACATAAAATCCAAACCCTTCAGACCAAGATAGAAAAATTCTAAATCTGAGTTCTTATTCCAATTCTCTCTTAAGTGTTTGACATTGATCAATTCATGCCACCTCTCTGGACCTCAGTTATCCTAGAGAACTGAGAAAAATCAAGGAACAAGTCAGTCCTACAACAGTGAAGGCAAAGAAGCAGAAACCCACTGGCTATGTTGGTGGAATAAACAGTAAACCATGTTGTTTGGAATGAGAGGTAAGGATGCAAACATAACAAAATAATAAGTTAGAAGGTTGGAAAAACCAGGGAGAAAGCTTAGACTACTAGACAGAGACTTATGTACCTTGTTTTGTCAAACAATAAGAAAGCATTCAATGTTTTTGAGGAAGAGGTGTTATTCATATTCTTCCCTCAATTTTCAGGAAGGTATTCTTGATAAATAAAGCATCCAAAAAGTACATACAATTGGATCATGCCACAGGAGGTAAAACTTTTGGTTTAGAGTTGTAAATCAGCTCAATTTGTGAGTTTGAAATCGATCAATTAAATTTGTAATTTAATTTTATTTAAATCAACTTATATGCTGTTACTAATCTAATATTTACTTAGAGTCATAAATCTAACTCTTTTTTTGGTGGGAGGGGGTCATCCACGCATTGAGTTTATTGTAGAGAAAGGTAAGAGAAAATAGAGTTGGAGAAATAAAAGAGATGGAGACACAAGTAGATAAGGGTTTTCACACTGGGCCTCAGTAACCCTGCCAGGGATCCTCCAAATTCTTGCAAATCAAAAAGTCGATCTTGCCAGCCATTTCCACGTTATAAATCCTCTGGCAGGGTTCATAGCTTTCCATACATTGTAAATCAAAGTTCTATTCTTCATCCTAACCAGTTCATTATTTCTGCTCATGGGAACACTTATTCCTGAAATGCCAACAGAGCATATACACAGTTTTGATGAACATAACCTTAGAGAAAAACTGACTGCCCCGGCTGTAAGGGAAAAAAGAAGAGGAATTCTGAGGGTTTGTCTATTGAGAGAGTAGGCTCCCCAGGCTAAAGGGCAGACACAAGAATTATTTTAAAATTTTAGCAAATCAAATTGGGCATTATGAAAAAACATAATATATCATAACCAAGAGGTGTTTATCTCAGGGATGCAAGGTTAATTTAACATCTGAAAATCAATATAATTCACCATATTAATTGATTAAAGGAAGAAACCATATAATTATTTCAGTAGATGCAGTGAAAGCATTTGACAAAATTGACCACCATTTCATGATTAAAAATTCTCAGAAAACTAGAACTAAAAAGGAATGTCCCTAACCCGATTAAGAGCTCCTATGAAAAAACTCCAGCTAACATCAAACTCAGTGATATAAGGCTCAGTGCTTTCCAGCTAAGATCACGAACAAGGGATCTATGCTCTCTCCATTTTAATATTGTATTGTACCTTAAATCCAAGACAGTGCAACAAGATACAAAAAAGAGATAAGAGTCATGAAGAATAGACAAGAAGTAAAAAATGTTTTTATTGCAGACAACATGGTAGCATATGTAGAAAACCCTAAGGATCCACAAGAAAGCTATGAAAACTAATAAGTGAATTCAACAGGGTTGCGATACCCAAGGCCATTATTATAAAAATCAAGTGCATTTCTATTTCTTAGGAATCAAAAATATGAAATGAAATTTAGAAAATAACTGCATTCACAAAAACATAAAAAATATAGAAAAATTTTAAAGAAAGAGTTACAAGATTACATTGCTGAAAAAAAAAAATGAAACTAGACCTAAACAAATGGAGCAATACACCATGCTCATAGATTGGAAGACCCAATATTGTTAAGATGTTAATCCTCTCCAAACCAATCCCTAGATTCAATGCATTCTTAATCATAATCCTAACTGAGACTTTTAAAGCAAATTGACAATATAAATTTAACATATCAAAAGTCAAAAGACCTAGAATAACCAAAGCAATATTGTTGAAGAGAATAAAATTGTAGTACTTAGACTACCTCATTTCAAAATTTAATATAAAGCTATATTAATCAAGACAGTGAGGTACTGGCATAAGGATAGACATACAGATCAATGGAACAGAATAGAAACTATACAGACTCATACTTACATGGTCAACTGACTTTTGGCAAAGTTTCCAAGGTAATTTAATTGGGAAATGATAGTCTTTTCAACAAAGCGGGATGGAAAAAATGACTAACTATATAGGGGGAAAATGAATATCAACCGTTATCTTACATCATACACAAGAAAAATCAGCTCAGAATGGTGGTTCCTAAATAAAGGAACTAAAACTGTTAAACTCCTATTGGAAAAACAGAAGAAAATTTTTGTGGCATTGGGTGAGCCCCAAAGCACAAACTGTAAAAGAAAATCATAGATAAAATAGATTTCATCAAGAGTAAAAACATTTGCTCTTCAAAGTCATAGTTAATAAAACAAAACGTTAGTCACAGACTGGGAAAAATTTTGTTTTGCAATCTATATATTCAACTAAGGGTTTGTGTCCAGACTATATATTTTTCAAACTCAATAATAATAAGATCAATCATCAAAAATACGAAAAAATATTTAAACAGACACTTCATAAAAGAAGACATTCGAATGGCTCATAAGCACATGAAAAGATTCTCAATGATCACTAGTCATTAGGGAAATGCAAGTTAAAACCACAATGTGATACTACTACACATCCATCGGAAGGATTAAAATTTAAAAGATTGAGGGACTTCCCTGGCGGTCCCGTGGTTAAGACTTCACCTTCCAATGCAGGGGGTGTGGGTTTGATCCCTGGTCGGGGAGCTAACCTTGCGGCCAAAAAACCAAAACATAAAAGAGAAGCAGTATTGTAACAAATTCAATAAAGACTTTAAAAATGGTCCACATTAAAAAAATCTTTAAAAAAATAAATAAATAAAACTAAAATATTGAAAATAACAAGTGTGGCAAGGATATGGAACATGTGGAACTCTATATTGCTGCTGGAAATGGAAATAATACAGCCACTTTGGAAAGTTATATGTATCTCATAAAGTTAAACAAATATTAACCATGTAGCTGAGTAACTTCACTCTTAGGTATTTACAAAAGAAAAATGGATACATGTGTCCACACAAAACCTATCTGTAAGTGTCATAGAAGCATTATTCATAACAGCTAAAAAGTATAAGCAATCCAAATGTCCATCAACTTATGAGTGGATAAGAAAATGTTATTATATCATACCATGATATACTACAGGCCAATAAAAAAGAATCAACTACGAATACACACAATAACATGGATGAATCTCAAAAACATTACGCTAAGTAAAAAAGTCAAAGCAGGAGACTATGTTCTGTATAATTCCATTTATAGAAAATTTTAGAAAAGGCAAAACTATAAGGACAGAAAGCAGATCTGACGTTACTTGTGGTCAGGGGCAGGGAGAGAACAGGTCTGTTGGCCCTGTTCAAGGGCAACAAGGCACAAGAAAATTATTTAAGGTGAGGGAACTATTGTACATCTTGATGTTGTGATGATTTCATGATTGAAGACAATTACCAAGCTTCAACAAACTATGCGCTTAAAATTGGTAAATTTTATTATAGGTAAATCATATCTTACAAACAAAAAGAAGAGAGGAAAAAAATCTATACTAAGTTTAACATCACAGTATTTTGTCATAGGTCCTAATCATGGCCTCCCCTCTCTCTCCACGAAGAAGAGCCATTTATACATATCAGGAATAAAAATGAAGTTACCCCCTCCATTCTCAACACACTTCAAATGGGTCTTGCAAGACCCTTCCCTGACCTCGCCCACACATACTTTTTTTTCCCCCAAAGGTTCTGAATCTGTAGTTGACACCATGATACCAGTCAGACCTAAATTCACAGCTCTAAGGACATTTGATAGCCTTTACTCCCCAAGCCCACCAAAATCGTAATTAGACAACTGAAAAAATAGTGAAAATTTTAGGTTCTGCCTAAATTGCAAAAACTTTATCTCTCAGAGTCTGTGGATTTTACCTGACAGCAAATAATTCTCTTCAAGAATCTTGGCTAGTGAGACCAATGTCTCATTTACCTTCATACCTAATACAATGTTTAGCTCAGTTCCTCACAAGGAGTAGGTTCCCAGGAAATGTTTTGTTCAAGTTCTCCTTAACATGATAGTTTTAGAACCTGAGCTTCAATAGGAAAAAAAAGTACTGCATATTTATTATTTCTAAATCTCAGAAAAAGCATAAATACAAGTTACTTGTTTTCAAGTGTTGGTGTGCATTTAGAAAGATGTTCGACAACCAGAGAGGTGCTGGTCTACATAGCTTAGGTGAAACAGGATGATGCTTAGAAAACTTTCAGTGGACCGGGGTAACCTTATTTACATACAAATTACGGGTGGTAGCACTATAATCAATCTAGCTATGCATAATTAGGCACTTAGGTATTTTTATGCTATTGCTTGTAATTCTCATCATGAACTGTGTCAGGGTAATAAATTTCTCAATATCAAATTTTAAATGTTCAGTTAAATTCAACTCTCTCTGCTCAATATTAATTGAGCAGTTACTGTCTGTTAGCAATTATTATAGGAATAGCTATTTAACAATTAATGAGAAGATAGTCCCTCTCTCTGAGAACTTAAGAGTTTAGTGAAAGAGGAAAAGAAAAAATTTCAATAAAAGCATGATAAACATTGTTATGTTGCTAAATATAGGATGCTGTAAAGTCACAGCAGTCACACTGGAGGTGCTCCTGACCCAGTCTTGCAGTCCAGGAAGCCTTCAGAAAGAGGGCTGATGTCAAGTTAGACACTAAGGATGAGGAGTTGGCCTGCAGGAGTGAGTGTAGCTGCAAGAGAGAATATGCACTATTCATGGAATTGCAAGTAGGAAATATAAATGGATATATTCACAGAGTGAAGAGAGCCTCTATTGTATTAGAGAACACTTAGAATAAAAGGTTTTGCACATGGCACATTAAGCTTGATCCAGTGGGAGATGACATTTGACTTCACATTTTTACAGTGATACTATGACTATTTTGATAAAGTGATTTGTTTTTCATGAATTACCTTGTCTGTGTTCTAAGTGACTTTTGTACTTGAGTGCTGCATGTAGGTGGAATAACATTTGAAACAGTTAAAATTATGTACATTTATCTAAAACACAGAGGGTAGGCAAATGACAATCTTCACAATTTAGTGAACTAAATTTTCTAAGTAGTTTCACGGAAATCATGAAATCTCTTTACAGATCAATATATTTAGATCCAGAGGAAAAATATTCTCTAAAACCACCAGCATAATCCTTAGTCATGTGGCTTTAAAACACTTATAAAAATTATATTGAAGAGATACATTTCAATAATTATTCATTGAATGAAAGGGATGACATATCACAAAGGTAATAATTATCAGGCAGATGAAATAATATGAAGAAGCTTTCCCTATGCCCACCAAAGAATTGAATATCTAGTCCCACAACCACTAGAAATACCCAGGACTCTTTTATAAACAGTACAATTTTTGGCTGTTATCACAGGAAGCCCAATTGAAATAAAACAGAACAAAGAGATCTCCTTCGATCTGAATTTTGACTTCTGAAATCTGGGCTAATGTGAGAATCGCCTTTGAGTACAGGATGGAAAGTAAGGTAAAAGTCTCCTAAGTGTCTCTTCTCCAAGATATGTCAACCCAATTCTTTATACACATTCAGATGCTATGCACTGCTCACTACTAGGTTATATTGAACTCTGAGAAGAAAAGTTTTTAGGGTGGCATTTGCTTCTTTTTTAAGAACACTTTTTTGCTGAAATTTTTTTCAACAGGAAAGAAATTATCACACTGTTCAGTGTGATAATTGAATATCAATAAGAAAGTCAATGGCTCAGCAACGTGATTGCAAAAAGAGTTTCATGAGATACTCTTCTTCTCAAACTTTCTAACCTTAAAATCCATTTAAGACCTGAGAAGTACTTCTTTAATATTAAAGACCTACCTTTAGTATCCAGATTCATAAGCTTCCCTCAATATAAGCAATTAATTAATGCATATATATTGTATATCTATTTTGTGTAAAATGATAAACATAAAGATACATATTTACTTGGATCTAGGTATTTTACTACCATGAAAATTTTACTCTTTCACTTAAGACAGGGTCTTTTCTGAGTGGGGAAATATGTCTTTGTAAACATTTTTATCAGAGGAAAGGAACAATAGGAATGTTTCACATAATGTATGGCAGCAAGGCAAGCTATTCAATTCTCTAAAGGTCTGAGGAGTAAATCTGCTGGAGGTCACATGCTGCCCTAGATGTGGTCAGAGCACAGACATTGGAGTCCAACAAAATGCACTAGAATTGAATTTTGATTCCATTCATAATTAGCCATGTGATCTTCAGTGTGCTACTTAACTCTGAATCTTGGTTTCTTTACCCATAAAATGTACATTTCTATTGTCATGGATCTTGTGAAAATTCAATGAGATTATTGTGAAGCACGTACTAGTTGCTTAATTGGGTTACTTCTTTTGGTGACATAGAGGGGGCCTATAAAGTTGCTGCTTTTCCTCAATAAGATGGAAAAAGGAAACTACAGAATATGAAAACAATTATATATACATACACTTTGATGGGACTCCTTAGTGTACTCTTTTAAAAAAAAAATGGGAGAGGAGGACCGAAACTCTCAATTGCCTAAGCTGACACTAAAAAGTCCTACTTATAGAAGACAATACAGAATTCCAAGAGAAGAATACAATGATGTGGACAACTGAGTTCAGATGTACAGAAATTAAGACTCCCTCACAAAAGTGAAGACACATACCTCTGCAATCTCTCCCTTGTCCAATGGGAAATGGACAGTCTCTGAAAG
Source organism: Balaenoptera borealis (assembly GCF_965194805.1). Classification (NCBI taxonomy): domain Eukaryota; kingdom Metazoa; phylum Chordata; class Mammalia; order Artiodactyla; family Balaenopteridae; genus Balaenoptera; species Balaenoptera borealis. The sequence continues at coordinate 51,318,294 of NC_138863.1, read as the reverse complement.
AGAAGAGTCAGTGTGGCTGAACTCTGGGTATCATTCTAGGTACCTCTTGGAACAGCACTTTTAGATGTAGTTCTTTGTGACTGCCCTTGGATGACTTCTTCTCTAGCTTAAAGGACTTGAGTGTAGCTTCTTTAAAGAAAAAAAAGAAAGAAAGCTTAAACCCTTTGAGGAGCCAAAGGAGAAGACAGAACCTTCTCCTATTTCAAGGTGTGTGACAACAATGGGATGACTTCCACATCAAAAATGTCAAGGTGAGACCCCAGATAAAAACCAAGATCAGTGCTGTTTACAGCAGCAGCAAAAGATGCAGATGGAGGCCATCAGGTGATAAGAGTATTGATTAGTTGATTAGCACCACTGATGGAGGCAAGACAGGGAAAGAGACATGAACTAACACTAAATGAGCCTCCTGCTTCCTCTGCCCCTACCCCAACCCCAAACAGGCTGGATGTTTTACTAAGTGTAGCTCACTAAGGAGAAAAAATGTGCAAAATGAGAAGGGATCTGCAACCCAAGCAACTCCAAGGGAAAGGAATTTGGGGTCAGACTGCATTGTTTTACCATCTCCATTATTACATTGATATATTACTAATACATTCTGGAAAAGCTAGGGTTACATTTTTTGTGACTGAAATTATTTTATAACTTTTAGGAAAAAATAGTGACTAATCACTCTTTCTTCCATCATTAAACAAGTACCACAAAATACTTCTCAAATACAACATCTTTTTTTCAGCTCTCTTGCCTTTAATGAAAATAAGGAACAACTCAATTTTATGTCACTTATCCAAAGTGTTTTATTGTTTCCTCAGACTATATACTTAACAAAAAGTACTATGAATGGAAGTAGAGTTTTTTGAATCCTTAAATGTTTACTTCCTTAGATGTTATATAATAATATTACAGTTAATTCAGTTTTGCCCTTAAAATAACATAGTAAAAGTAATGAGAAGGTAAGATGCTAATAAAGAACTTGGTACATTTAAGGTACAGGAGGAAAAAATAAATTTTCTTATTTTGTCACCAAAAGACCACTAAAAGTTAAATTTCATCCATGTGCTTACAAAAATCATGTTAATATGAAAGGGCTACTCTAATATTGTGACCCATTTTCTTTTAAAGGAAATACCGGGACAATAAAAATGCAGTTTTTATATCTACAGATTAACTGTTAATTAGCATAAATTATATTTATTATAATTAGTGTTACCTATTTTAAGGCTGAATTCATAATGCACACATTTTGTCAATAATATACAGCACATTGCTTTGCTGACTGGGACATTTTATTTAATTAAGTCTCAAAATTAAGCTTGATTTAATAAAATTAATTCAGAATGTTGCAAGATAGCAAAGGTGGAATCAAAGTTTATCAGAATTTAGTATATATATATATATATTTTTTTTTTTTTTTTTTTTTTTGGCCACACCCTGCGGCATGTGGGATCTTAGTTTCATGACCAGGGATCAAACCCATGCCCCCTGCATTCGAAGCACAGAGTCTTAACCACTGAACAGCCAGGGAAGTCCCGGTAGCTTATGTTTTTCTAATTTTCAATGATCCATCTACTTAAAAAGAGACTTGGGCCAGTTTACAAAAAATAATGAAGTTATAGAACTGGAATATTTTAACATAAAAATGAAAAGATCAATAATATAATTGATCAGGGAGCAATAACTATATAAGGAAGTTTCAATTCTTAATATGATTAAAGCTTTTGTGAACAAAACATAGCTCTAAGTTTCCTTGCAGCCAAGGTAAAAAGGGAAATGTTATGCATTATATACAACTTATTTCACCTCATAAAAGGAAATATACCAGTAAAGCAGAAGAAACTTTTTTAATATTTAAATTCTGTTAGGAGTTTGTTACATGGGTTGTTATATAAGGACACCAAAGAACAAAATAAACAGCATAATAATTCAAAGGCATTCATGTATTTTCATCACTTTAAAAGAACATCAGTACAAAGCCAGTTACAGAATGTTGATGTTCTATAGTGATAATTGTAGTGCAGGATAATACGAAACAATTCATATGTGTAGCTTTCTGATGATCTGACACATGTGGAGAATAAAAAATGTAGAGTGGGTAGCATTTCTCTGATTATAATTTTCATTACATCAACTAGTATTTATTGATTATAATAGCTGTTGTTAGACATAAAGAACAGACTTGTGGTTGCCAAGGGGGAGGTGGGGTGAGGAGAGATGGATTGGGAGTTTGGGATTAGCAGATGCAAACTATTATATACAGAATGGATAAACAACAAGGTCCTACTGTATAGCACAGAGAACCATATTCAATACCCTTTGATAAACCATAATGGAAAAGAGTATGAAAAAGAATGTATATATATGTATAACCGAATCAGTTTGCTGTACAGCAGAAACTAACACACATTGTAAATCAACTAAACTTCAATAAAATAAATTTTTAAAATAAAACAATAAAAAATAATAGCTGTTGTTAATTGACTATTTACTAGGCACTAGCGAGGTGCCAACTGCTTTAAACACGTGACAATTTAATCCTCATAACAGTCTGCTTTCTTCTAGACAAATGAAGAAAATGAGACTCAGAGGGGTCAAGAAATGCACCTTGAGTCACAGAGTTAGTAAATGGGGAAACTGGGATGTGAACCCCGATGTGTTTGGTTTCAAAGACAATGCTTTCGACTCTCACATTATCCTGTCTCCCCATTTGTTAAGTGCCATGTTCTAAAAGACACAGTGCACAGCCTGAACATTAACTGACACTTGTTTAAAACTTTATAAGCGTTTTTACACATGTACTTTCATTTCACAAAACCACTCCTAGAAGTAGATAGCACTATTATAGTAATGTCCTTTCTATAGTTAAGAAAACTGAAGTCATATAAAGCCCAAGATTGCATAGTTAGCGTATTTGAGAAAATACTCAAAACCTGAAAACCCAAAGCCCTTCCATGCTTTTGACAGAAGCTGTATGGCATAGTTCAAAATCCAATCACAAAAAGATCATTCACGCAACGTCCTCTGTAGAGGACCAAAGGATCTCCGTTCTCTAGATGCCTGGCACGTAGGAAGAAAAGGGGAGGTTTTGTTGCAGAAGCCTTGGAGCCTGCCTCATATTCTTGCCATGATAAAGGACAGCTTACCTTCCACATGAAGCGGAGTGAAAGAGTATCTGCAAGCAGGGTTGAAGTTAATCTCAAAAAGCTGCTCAAACCAGTATAAACTGAATCATAAAAATTATCCATTACTAAATATTTTGTGTGTTTCTTTTGAGAAGTGTTTTTCTTGACTAGAAGTTTGAAAATAAACAACTCCAAAGAGAAATTTCTTTGTTGGTCTGTATTTGCCACAATTCATAAAACACTAAAAGAATTTTATAAATTCTGGACAATCTTGTTCAGTTCATTATGAAACAAATATCCATTAGGTACTACCGTGAGTACTGAGTCGGTTACTCCTGTGTACACACACACACACACACACACACACACAAGTTCTTTCTCACTCTAACAGATTGGGAGTGGATTCCTGGAGCACTGTGTTGAGGTTCATGTCCAGCCTCAATGGGAAGGGGTGCTATGATAAATAACAATGTCTGACGTTGGCAGAGAAGGGGAAAGTACATGTGCATGCCACATGTATACAACTCTCATTTCAGGAGCATTCCTATGTGTCTTGATTTTCCCCCATGTCATATATCTCTGCAAATACCTTCAAACCAGGTAGGATTGGAAAATCACAACACAGGTGCCAAATATTGTACCTGAACTCAGCATGTCTGGATACCATTGCCAGTGCATTTGTGCCACTGCCTGGAAAAAATGGTGTAACTCCTTGTCCAAGACAAACTCTTTTCTTAGTTTAGAAAAGCTGAACTTTTTCTGTATAACTTCTCATGCCTCAGTTCCCATTTGGAGGCTAATACAGTGAACACCTCACATCTCTCATCATGTAAGAAAACAATGATCGTGAATTTAGCATACCACTTTTAAACAGTTACTGATCCCTCGTCTTGCCTTTGATGGCTTGACTACCAAAACATTCTCTTGTCCAAACTAAAAGTATAATGTCACAATGTCTGATAAATGACTTCTTTCCTGTTGTATTATTTTATAACAGAAAATATACACCATCTTACACCAGAACACATTGGATTTGATTGATGACGCTTCCTTTAACTTGAAGTTACTGAAATTGCACATATGTATTACTTCCTACTGATCCCATTTAGTTAGAAATGGTAAAAGATGAAAGCCTTAAGTATTTCAAATGCAAAAAGATGTCAGTGTTAATTCTAGCAAGGGATAATCCTTTCAGAACATGTTTATAGGACAGTCTACATAGGAAGTGTTAAAATTTTCTTAGACAAACCCAAAGCATGAAAAGCAAACTTCGTTTCTATAAAAATCAGCAATCGTAGGCAATCGTAAGAATACATGAAAGCAATATTCCTGTCTTTACATTTACTCCCACTTCAATGTTCATCCAAAAGATAATTATGGTGACAGCTTACCATGCTGGCACTCATAACAATTCTTAGATAAATTTGGGGTTTACAACTTATAATGAAAATGTGAAAGCTCTAATTCAACCTCTAATTAACAAAATCATTAGTGTCAAGTTTGCAGATATAATTTTACCCTTTTCTTCATTAAAAAAAAAGAAAAAAACAGGAGAAGAAGGAAAGAAGGGAGAAAGACTGGCAAGCTGAGGACATATGGCTGATTTAGATCTAGTCTCAAAAGATGAAAATGTCTTAAAATGCAGATTGGCACAACACTAAAGACTATCAAAAGGGTTTAAAGAAAAGATAAATACACACTGCATTTCAGTTTTTATTATACTCTGCATTTATTTAATAAATATTTATTGAACACATAATAAAGTATAAATCATTCTTAGAAATGTTATTTAATATATATCATATCTTGCATCACAATTTCTTATTTGTACTTATTACATCATCAGACATCCTTGTAAAAGGCTTTTATTGCAGAAATCATTTGATTCCTTTATGTACATAGGGAAGAAAGGCAATGTAACCTTCTACAGGAAATTAACAGAGTTGACTAAATATGAATTCTGTCCTATTGTCATTGGTAAACTGGTGAAGATGATTCTACCACACCTGTTTCACATGAAGAATAGAACTTCTTAAAAATCATACTGTAAATTATTTTCCCCTTTCAATTACAAGGAACTTTTGCAATTAAACATTCAGCACCATTATGCTGAAGAATAACTCCAAAAAAAATAAATAAATAAAAGACTTTCATCAGTTAGATCATCAGTAATATTTATATGTATGACAGCTAAGGCAAAGAAAAATTTGTTTATAAAAAAAATTAGTAATTTTCCACCAAAGAGAATCCAATATATTCTCTCCCAATGGCAAAAATCTACTACCAACACGTGTATGGTCAAGTAACACTAATTTTATTTAACACCTAAGAACAGAGTGGTGCTAGGTGCTGGAAGCTGCACATGATGATTAAAGCCCATTGCTGTGAGCAAAAGCACCAATTATAAGGAACATATTTAGAGGCTGGAGAGCTTCCTCTGTTAGAGATAACCACCTGCCTAAAGGGTTTTCTGAAAAAGGTCCAGTTAGCAGAATCAGAAGTACTTACATACACGCATGCACGCACACACACACACACAGCTCCTACTATAAAAGAATGGTTGATGGGAAGAAGGAGGTCACCTTTTAGGAAAGGCTGCTGCATTTGTGGAGAGGATATTGCCTCCCCTCCTTCTCTGCTAGAGCCATCATCTGTACTTTGTAGTAACTTGGGGACGCTTTGACTGTCCTGCCCTATCCCCAGGTTCAACATCACAGCATCCAGTGCTGGGAAGGAAGATGGGGTAAGCAGTTGCCTAAATAGAGAAAGCCATTCCTTCCACTCTTGCACTTAGGGTTAAGGGAGGGATAAGGAGAGTTTTAAGTTGGATATAAGACTGATAATTTAAAATAAACAGGACCAAGTCTTACAGTATGGTACTGGCACAAAAACAGAAATATAGATCAATGGAACAGAATAGAAAGCCCAGAGATAAACCCACACACATATGGTCACCTTATATTTGATAAAGGAGGCAAGAATATACAGTGGAGAAAAGACAGCCTCTTCAATAAGTGGGGCTGGGAAAACTGGACAGCTACATGTAAAAGAATGAAATTAGAACACTCCCTAACACCATGCACAAAAATAAACTCAAAATGGATTAAAGACCTAAATGTAAGGCCAGACACCATCAAACTCTTAGAGGAAAACATAGGCAGAACACTCTATGACATAAATCACAGCAAGATCCTTTTTGACCCAGCTCCTAGAGAAATGGAAATAAAAACAAAAATAAACAAATGGGACCTAATGAAACTTAAAAGCTTTTGCACAGCAAAGGAAACCATAAACAAGACCAAAAGACAACCGTCAGAATGGGAGAAAATATTTGCAAATGAAGCAACTGACAAAGGATTAATCTCCAAAATTTACAAGCAGCTGATGCAGCTCAATATCAAAAAAAAACAAACCACCCAATCCAAAAATGGGCAGAAGACCTAAATAGACATTTCTCCAAAGAAGATATACAGATGGCCAACAAACACATGAAAGAATGCTCAACATCATTAATCATTAGAGAAGTGCAAATCAAAACTACAATGAGATATCATCTCACACCAGTCAGAATGGCCATCATCAAAAAATCTACAAACAATAAATGCTGGAGAGGGTGTGGAGAAAAGGGAACCCTCTTGCACTGTTGGTGGGAATGTAAATTGATACAGCCACTATGGAGAACAGTATGGAGTTTCCTTAAAAAACTAAAAATAGAACTACCATACGACCCAGCAATCCCACTACAGAGCATATACCCTGAGAAAACCATAATTCAAAGAGTCATGTACCAAAATGTTCATTGCAGCCCTATTTACAATAGCCAGGACATGGAAGCAACCTAAGTGTCAATCAACAGATGAATGGATAAAGAAGATGTGGCACATATATATACAATGGAATATTACTCAGCCATAAAAAGGAACAAAACTGAGTTATTTGTAGTGAGGTGGATGGACATAGAGACTGTCATACAGAGTGAAGTAAGTCAGAAAGAGAAAAACAAATACCGTATGCTAACACATATATATGGAATCTAATAAAAGAAAAGAAAAAAAAAATGGTCAGAAGAACCTAGGGGCAAGATGGGAATAAAGATGCAGACCTACTAGAGAATGGACTTGAGGCTATGGGGAGGGGGAAGGGTAAGCTGGGACAAAGTGAGAGAGTGGCATGGACATATATACACTACCAAACATAAAATAGATAGCTAGTGGGAAGCAGTCACATAGCACAGAGAGATCAGCTCGGTGCTTTGTGACCACCTAGAGGGGTGGGATAGGGAGGGTGGGAGGGAGGGAGATGCAAGATGGAAGAGATATGGGTACATATGTATACGTATAACTGATTCACTTTGTTATAAAGCAGAAACTAACACACCGTTGTAAAGCTATTATATTCCAATAAAGATGTTAAAATAAATAAATAAAATAAAATAAAATAAAACAAAACAGGACCAAGTCTTAAAGAAACAAAAGGTATTAATTTAACTGAAAGTGATCGAGAAGTTTTAAAATGAGTCTGATATTTTGTTAAGGAGGCCACTACTTTGTGTGAAAAGGAAGTGATTAATGGTATAATCAGGGACGATTGTAAAATATTTTGTTTAGACCTCAAGAAATACATATCCCTTATTACTAAAATTATAATAGTACTTATAATGGCCTCTCATGTGTTTATACATATGTATGTATATCTATCCATCTAGACTTTTTCCACTAGAATATAATCTCCATGAAAACCAAAATGTGTGTGTTTACTGCTTTAAACTGCTTTTTTGTGTATTACTGTTTATATTCCCCAAATCTAGTGCAGTATCTGGCATGTAGTAGGTACTCAGCAAATATCTGTTGAATTGACTTAATGAATAAATAGTAACCACCATTTATCAAATGTTTACTAATTTTCAAGTACTGTTTTAAGTGCTTGGCATATGTTGTTTTATTTATCACTTATAAAAAAGTGATATCAACCCAACTTACAGATTATCAACCCAACTTACAGATGAGGACACTAAGACTAGGGATAAACTATCTTTTCTTGGTCACTCAGCCCTACCAAGGGGTGGAGCAGATTCACACCCAAGTCTGCCCGATTCTAAAGTCAATGCTCTTACCCACCAAAGAGATACTTCCTATTACTCAGACGAGACTTTCTCCTTCCCATCCACCCGAACATAACAGAGTACAGGCAGGGGCCATGTGTTACCTGCTCTGCAGGGGCAAAATCTAAACTAGACAAGAGATTGGACTAAAAGCCAATGTGAATGCTTTTCTGGGCCTTCCCCCTCATACCCACCTTTCTTGCATCCCAGGATCCCCCTCAGTCACTAGCTATGCCCACAATCTTTGATGCTTGCACTAGGCTTTAAATCAGGTCCTTCCTTCACAAAAAGGGAAACTTTCGTACCATAAATTCCTTTATGTTTCTCCATGATGATCAAATCAGCCCTTAGCATTTTGAGTTCGTGGAAATTCTTTTCTTTTCTCAGTAGTTAGAAAAAAAATATTTGTGGCATTTAGGAGGTCTCTTTTCTTTTTTACCTATTTCATTTTAGGTTTGATAGTTAAATGTTAAAGCTATCCCCCCAAAAATTGGACTCCATCAGGATGCTAGTGAGCTCCTCATAAATGGAATTATTCAAGCAGAGGTTGGATGACAGTTATTCAAATGGATATTCCTATCTCAGCTACAGATGTGGGGTATCTTTCTACCCTGATATCCCCTAAAATCTAAGAAATAGTCTCTGTCTTTTCCTTGCTTTTGTTACTTATTCGCAAGAAAGTGGAATTTACACAGAGTCACTCCATTTTCTTATTAATACTTTGTATACCTTTAGCTACAATTTAGAGTCTGACAAGACCAAAAGTATAAGCACAGTGACAAAATAAAGTCTCCCAAAAGTAACTGTAGGAAGCTAAAAGTATAGATTTTAAAAATAAATCTTAGGCTTTATAAAATTTATGTAATGTTTAGGTCATCAGCTTTTCTTTAGACCACTGTAAGATCAAACCATATATCAGTATTGAGGATAACTTTTATTTCCCAAGACCATTATCTCAACTTTAACAATCTAATCAAAGTATAAGAAAAAGAGTGTAAATATAGGTTTTTTTAAGTTACCATTTTTTATTTGTTAGAAAAATAAAGCCCACATGTTTCATCAAAACGTTCCATCAAATCCAAAATGTTGGGGACTTCTGGCTACGGAGGAGTGAAAATCAAAAATATTCTGCATTAAAAAACTGTACACAACTGGCCAAATCAATCATTCAGGACTCTAGAAATCAACCAAAGGCAAAAAAAAAATTTTAAAGCATATATTCACCAAAAACTCTGACCATGAGTTAATGGTGAGAGTCCATGGCGTTCTGACCTAGAGCTACACCCCATCCACCACCCCATGTTGCTGGGTCAACATGATAGTTTTACCATAGTGAGGCTGGCCTTGAAAACCAGGAACTTCATTGCTAGAGGTGACTGACTTGATTTAGAGCAGAATATGGAGGGCAGAAGGCATATGACATAAAGAAAACAACCAGCAAAATGACAGATATCAATCCAACCATATTAATTCTATTAAATGTGATTTGATTAAAAATTCTAATCAAAAGGTAGAGGTTGTCAGACTGCACCAAAAGGCAAGACACAACCATATGCTATCTATAAGAGACATGCTTTAGACATAAAGATAGAAGTAGGTTCAAAGTAAAAGGTTGGGAAAAGATATGCCATGCAATTGTAAGAGAGATAAAGTGGATCTATTTATATCATACAATAGAAACTTTGAGACAAGAAATGTAACAATAGACAAAGAGGAGCATTCATAATGATAAGAGGGTCAATGCATTAGGAAGATAAAACACTTAGAAATGTATACCAAACAGAGGCCCCAAAAACCTGAAGCAAAACTGACCAAATTAAAAGGAAAATGGAAAATTAAACAAATATAGTTGCATATTTCAACACTGCACTTTCAATAGTTGATAGAAAACTGAACAGAAAATATACAGGGATATAGAAAACTTGAAAAACACAATCAATCAATTAGACCTGATATTTAGAGAACATGCCACCCAAAAACAACAGAATATATATTCTTTTCAAGTGCACAAATAATATTCTCCAGAATTGACCATATGCTAGCCCGTAAAATATGTCTCAATAAATTTAAAATGATTGGGATCATCCAAGTATGGTCTCCCATCAACTACAATTATATTAAATTAGAAATCAAAAACAGAAAGAAATTTGTTATATTCACAAATATATAGAAAATAACATACTGTAAATAACTCATGGATAGATGTAACTGCAATGGAAATTAAGACATATTTTGAACCTAACAGAAATGAAAACACAACATACCAAAGTGTATGAGACACATATAAATCAGGGTTAAAAAGGAAATGTATGTCTCTCAATGCTTATATTAGGAAAAAAATAAAGGTTTCAAAAAATAATCCAAGTTTCCACTTTAACAACTTAAAAAAGAAAAGCAAATTACATCTTAAGTGAGCAAGAGGTGAAATATTAAAGATTCAGAAATCTATGATGTAGATAACATAAAACAGTACAGAAAAATCAATGAAACCAAAAGTTGGCTCTTTGAAAAGATCAAAATTTGTCACTCCTATAGCTAGATTAATCAGGAATAGAGAAGACACAAATCATCAAAATCAAGGAAAATAACATGAACATCACTATCAACCCTTCAGAAATTAAAGGACAATAGAGGAATAATTTTATCAACTCCACAACAAAAAATTAGACAACTTAGATTAAATGGACAAATTCATAGAAAGACATAAATCACCAGAACTGACTCTAATAAATAGAAATTCTGAGTAAGTCTATAACAAGTAAATAAACTGAATTAGGAATTAAAAATCTTCCCACAAAGGAAAACTCAGGCCCAAATGGCTTTCCTAGTAAATTGTAGAATTTTTTTTTTTAAAAAGAAATAATACTCTTTCATCTAATAGAGGTTGGAAGTACACTTGGCAACTTATTCTATAAATCCAAACTCAGACAAAACATCACAAGAAAAGAAAATTACAAAACAATATCCCTCAGGAACACTTACAAAAAATTCTTAACAAAATAGTAACAAACCAAATCCAAAAATATATAAGAGGATTATATATAATATCTAAGTAGGATTTATCCTAGGAACACAAGGTTGGTTTAAAATATGGAAATTAATTAATATAATATACCATATTAACAGAATAAAAGACAGAAGCATATCATCATCCCAATAGATGCAGAAAAAATTTCACAAAATGTAATACATATTCATGATAAAAATATTCAACAAACAAGGCATAAAAAGGAATTTCATCAACTTAAAGGGCATCTTTAGTTGAAAAGAGAAACGCTGAATGCTCTCCACCTAAGAACTAGGCAAGGATATCGGTACTCATCACTTCTATTCATCATCATACTGGAGGATTTACCCAGGGCATTAAAGCAACTAAGAGCAATTATAAGCATACAAATTGGAAACAAAGAAGTAAAACTGCCTTTACTCACAGCCTACATGATCTTGTATGTAGAAAATTCTAAATCAATTTTTAAAAAACGACTAGAAGTTAATAAGTTTAGCAAGTTTTGGGGATACATGATCAACATAAAAATTAAATTACATTTCTTCTTTTTAATTTTTATTTATTTTTTATTATAGCTTTCCATTTTTTATTGTTCTACCTTTTATATTGTAAATGTGTTTTTTCTGGTTTTAGTGAGATATAATTGACATACAGCACTGTCTAAGTTTAAGGTGTATAGTAAAATGGTTTGACTTACATGTATTGTGAAATGATAACCACATTAATTTTAGTTAACATTCAATTATATTTCTCTATAATAACAACTAACTATTCGAAATGAAAAATAAAACAAATTCCATTCAAAATATCAAAAGAACAAAATACTAAGGAATAAATTTAATAAAAGAAGTGTAAGATTCGTACAGAGATAACTATAAAAATATTACTGAGAGAAATTAAAGAAAATAAAAATTAATGAACTTTCCATGTTTATGAGCTGATGACTTGATATTGTTAACATGACAGTTCCCTAGGACGGATTTATAGATGCAATAAAATCCCTATCAGAATCCCACCAGGCTTTTTTTGTACCAATTGGAAAGCTGATTCTAAAATTGATATGAAATTACAAAGGATATAGAATAGCCAAAACAATTTTTTAAAAGAAGAACAAAGTTGGAAGATTTACACTGTGTGATTTGAAACTTACTATAAAGCTACAGTAATCAAGACAGTTGGTATTGGTATAAACTGGCATGTAGATAAACAGAACAGAATTAAAAGACCAGAAATAAATCCTTACATTTTTATCAATTGATTTTTAATAAAGGTACCAGTGGGAATCAGATGGGCTTTTCAACAAATGTTGACAAGTCAGCTGGTTTTCCACATGCAAAAATATGAACTTAGACCCTTACTTCAAGCCATACATAGAAATTAACTCAAATAGGATAATAGACTTAAATGTAAGAACTAAGACTACAAAAACTTCTAATAGAAAACAGGAGAAAAATCCTGTGACCTTGGATTAGGCAAAGATTTTTTTAGATATAATACTAAAAGCACAATCCATAAGAGAAAAAATAAAATTTTACTCTTCAAAAGACACCATTAAGAAAATGAAAGATGGTGCTTTGTGACCACCTAGAGGGGTGGGAGGGAGACACAAGAGGGAGGAGATATGGGGATATATGTATATGTATAGCTGATTCACTTTGTTATAAAGCAGAAACTAATACACCATTGTAAAGCAATTATACTATAATAAAGATGTTAAAAAAAAAAAAAAGGAGTAACCACAGAACATGAAAGGCCCATTTCAAAGGTCTGACCTATATTTGATAGGCCAGGTGGATGGAAGGAGCAGAAAAGCTACACTGAGGAGGTTGCTGTGGCCAACAGCAGGTAGGTAGGTGACTGCCCCCCCAGGGCTCCTACAGAAAGGATGCATATATATACACTGCCACTTCTGGAGGTGTGCGGGGTGGGTAGGGGGATGTCAGGGCTTGTCTGCCATCTGGCTCAATCACCACAAAGATTATGATCCCTTCCCCACCCCCATCTTTGTATGTATTTCAAAATTAAAATATTTCTCCCCCCCCAAAAAAAATGAAAGATAAGCAATAGATAGAGAAAAAAAATATTTGTAGGTCATATATCAGATATGATAAACGACTTGCAACCAAAGTATATAAAGAACACTTAAAATTCAAAATAAGTTAAACAAACCATTTTAAAAATGGGCCAAAGATTTGAGTATACATTCTATCAAAGAAACTATACAAGTGACTAATGAAAAGGTGTTCATAATTATCAGTCATTAGAGAAATGCAAATTAAAACCACAATGAGATAGAATTACAATTACACTCCCACTAGAATGATTCTAATCAAAAAGACTACCATACCAGGTGTTAGTGAAAATGTGAAGAAAATACAACTATTATACACTGTTGGTAGCAATATAAAATTGTACAACCTCTTTGGAAATTTAGCAGTTTATTAAAGGGTTAAACATAGATTTACCATTGGATCCAACGATTCCAAAACAACTGAAACCATATGTTCAAACAAAGTCTTGTACATGAATGTTCATAGTGGCATTATTTGTGATAGCCAAACCTGTCCATCAACTGGTGAGTGAATAAACAAAATGTGGTATATCCATAAAATCAAATACTATTCAGCAGTAAATAGGAATGAACTTCTGATATCCACTACAAAAAATTAGACTTCATATTGCATGATTCCATTTATATGACATTTCAAAAAAAGGATAAATCTATAGAGACAGAAAACAAATCAACATTTGCCAGGACTGGAAGTAGGTGACTGAAAACTGAAACAAGAAAACTTTTTGAAGTCATAGAAATGTTTCAGAATGGGATCGTGGTATGGGTTGCATAACCCTATAAATTTACTAAAACAATCATTGAGTTGTATACTTAAAATGGATGAATTCTTTGATATGTAAATTATACCTTAATAAAGCTGTTTAAAACTGTCATTATTAAATCAAAAACTTTTATTTGAAGCCAGCTTCCTCAGAACGTTTATAATGAAAAATATTCTGTAGCAGAAAGGCTCATGAATAATATGTTCAAAGAGGTTTCCTTAAATTAATGTCAGAAAAAAAAATCAAATAATTATTCAATTCATGTGTCAAGATCTGAATATGCCATTTGATTTTTCATTTATCATAAGTAAATCTTACCACAGTGGCTTACAATATTGAACAAAAATAAAGTGTAAGTTGAATACAACATACATAATTTTGGATTTACACAATGCATTTAGTTTCACAGTTATTATCAACCCTTATGTTTTGTTCTGCAAATTACTCAAAACAAGTTCCATCACATTTATCTGTTTTAACAAGTCAGAAAGCTATAACTAGGGTGTATTTCACCATTTACAATTTGTCAGTATTAAAATATGATGAAGCATTTGGTTCAGTTATGATTACTACAGCATTGAAGTACGTCTCCATTTTTTCCTATGTCAAAATTTAATTTAACAAAGACTACAGTGGATTCTTCACAACTGTATCCTTTTGAATATATAGACTCAAGGAAAAATCAAATAGCTGGTCACAAATAAACCAGATAATGATATCTAAGAGGCAATACATGAAGAGAAAATAATATATTAGAAGTACAAATAGCCACCTTATTTGGCAGATTACATAGTCCAAAAAGTGTTTTGTTTTGTTTTGTTTCTATTAGATATGGCACTGTGCTAACCCATCTAATTTATATATTAACATTATACCATTAATAAAATAACAATAAATTCATGTCTACCTACTATATACTTATGGAAAATCAACCGTTTTTGAAAGTTATAAATACATGAGATATGAAAATAAAAAATAGAATATAGAAGTAATCAGAAACATGTAATTTTATTTTTCTCACTAAATAAGCAAGAATTAAAAGTAATATCCAATACCTATAAGTGTGCAATAACCCTCACAGAAATTATGTAATACACAATTTGATAATATGATTCAACAATTTGAATGTAAAAATGCTATTGATTCATCCATTCAACAAAAAAAATGGTAGGTGTTAACGAGGTTGCAGGCATGACCCAGGCCGTGGAGAGAGAATGATCAAAATAAAAAGAAAGGTGGCTGCTTTCATGAAGTTTGGACTCTAAAGGGAGATAAACAATTAAGCAAGTAAATAATATGTCTGATGGTAAGTGTTACAAGAACAACTGAAATAGCGGAAAGGGTTACAGAGTGATGTTGGGAGTACTGTTTAATAAAAGGTGGTTAAAGAAAGCCTGTTGGAGAAGGTGACATTTGAGTAGTGCCCTAAAGGAAGTGAGGGAGTGCACCATGTGTGCATCTGAGGCAAGTGTAACCATCAGAGCAAAGGGCAGATGAAAAGATCCTGAGCATGCCTCAAGTTTAGGAAAAGCAAGGAAGCCAGTGTAAATGGGGCTGGATGAGGAAAGAGAAGAGTGGTAGGACATGAAGTTAAAGAGGTGGAGGAGGAGGAGGTACAAATCAGAAAGGATAAGGACTTTTAATTTTATCTGAGATAAAGGGCCAATGAAAGTTCTTTAGCAAAGAAGTGACATGACCCAGCTTCCTTTTTTAAAGGATGACTCCAACATTGTGTGAAGAATGGCAGAGATGCAAGAGTGGTGGCGGGAAGAGAGCAGCTGTGGCAGGTGGGAGTATTCCTGGTGAGAGATGATAGTGACTTGGACGAGGGAGGTTGCATTAGAGGTGGTGAATGGTGGTTGAATTTCAGATATATTTTGAGGTGGATTCTACAGGATTTTCTCATGAATTAGATGTGGTTGTGAGGAAAAAGTTAAGAATGATTCTAAACCTTCCGGCCTGAGAAGATGACAGAATGGAGTTACCATGGACCTAGATTAGAAAGTCTACAGGAAGAGACAGTTTTACAGAGGGATAAAAGTGGGGAATCAAGTTTGGTTTTGGAAATGTTAAATTTGAGCAATAAGAGATGTTGAATAGAATGTGGATTTTGAAGTCTGGAGAGGTCAAGGCTGGAGATATTAATTTGGCACTAATCAATAGATTGATGGAATATTATACTATGACACTGGATGTTATCAATGTGGCAGGAGCACAGACAGAGAAAACAACAAATCTGAGAATTGAGTTCTGGGACACTCCAAAATTCAAATGTTGGAAAATAAGGAGAAGCTAGCAAAGAAAACTGAGAAGGGGAATAATCAGCAAAGTAGACAAAGAAGCAAGAGACTTCTTAGAACATTCTCTAACACCATAGACAAAAATAAACTCAAAATGGATTAAAGACCTAAATGTAAGACCAGAAACTATAAAACTCCTAGAAGAAAGCATAAGTGGAACACTCTGTGACATAAATCATAGCAATACTTTTTGGATCTATCTCCTAAAACAAAGGAAATAAAAGCAAAAATAAACAAATGGGACCTAATTAAACTTAAAAGCTTTTGCACGGCAAAGGAAAACATCAACAAAATGAAAAGACAACCTACTGAACGGGAGAAAATATTTGCAAATGATATGACCTCTAAGGGCTTAACATCCAAAATACATAAAGAGCTCATACAACTCAACATCAAGAAAAAAAAAACAAAAAAAAACACCTGATTTAAAAA
This sequence comes from Balaenoptera borealis, assembly GCF_965194805.1. Classification (NCBI taxonomy): domain Eukaryota; kingdom Metazoa; phylum Chordata; class Mammalia; order Artiodactyla; family Balaenopteridae; genus Balaenoptera; species Balaenoptera borealis. The sequence goes on along the minus strand of NC_138863.1, from coordinate 51,301,500 downwards.
TGGTCAGAAAAACTGAAAAAACATTTTTCCCAAGAAGACATATGGATGGCCAACAGGCACATGAAAAGATATGGAACACCACTAATCATCAGAGCAACGCACATTAAGCCACAATGAGATATCACCTCACACCTGTCAGAATGGCTATCATCAAAAAGATCTCAAATAACAAATGTTGGCAAGGATGTGGAGAAAAGGGAACCCTTGTGCACTCTTGTTGGGAATGTAAATAGGTGCAACCACTATGGAAAACAGTATGGAAGTTTCTCAAAAAACTAAAAATAGAACTACAATATGACCCAGCACTTCCATTCCTAGGTATTTGTCTGAAAAAAAATGAAAGCACTAATTTAAAAAAAATACATGCCCCCAATGTTCACATAAGTAATATTTATAATTGCCAAGACATGGAAGCAACCGAAGTGCCCATCAACAGATGAATGGATCAAGAAGATGTGGCATATGTGTGTGTGTATATATATATATATACATATGTATATATACACACACACACACAATGGAGTACTAGTCAGCCACAAAAAAGAATGAAATTTTGCCATTTGCAACAACATGGATGGACTTGGAGGGTATTATGCTAAGTGAAATAAGTCAGACAGAGAAAGACAAATACCGTACAATATCACTTATATATGGAATCTAAAAAATACAACAAACCAGTGAATATAACAAAAAAGAAACAGACTCACAGCTATAGAGTACAAACTAGTGGTTACCAGTGGGGAGGGGGGAAGGGCAAGATAAAAGTAGGGGATTAAGAGGTACAAACTACTATGTATAAAATAAATAAGCTACAAGGGTATATATTACAACACAGGGAATATAGCCAATATTTCACAGTAATGGAATATAACATTTAAAAACTATAAATCACTGTGTTGTACCCCTGAAACTTATATAATATTGTATATCAACTATACCTCAATTCTAAAAATGCAATTAAAACAAAAAAAAAATAAAATAAATTATTATTTTTTTTAAAAAGAGATTATTCTGGGAACAGTAAAGAAAGTGTTTCAAAAAGGAACATTAAGCCAATGGAAATATATGTTAATGAACCAAGAGAGGTGAAGACTGAGAAGTGAACAGTCAATTTGGTGATATGAAAGCCTTTGATGATTTTTAACAAAAGTGGTTGCATTGGAAAAGGGAAATATAAAAAATTATTAGGGTGGATTCAAGAACAAGTAGAAGAAGAACAGGTAGAAACAGTACGAGCAGACTACTCTTTTGAAAAGTTTTACTGTAAAGGGGAAATTTGACTTAGATAGAAGGTGACATAGTTAAAAGTGTTTTTATTTTTTTGACTTGGAATTACTACAATATACTTTTATGCTGATATAATTATATATTAGAAAGGGGGGAAATGCAATCTAAAGCAGGTGTAATTATAGGAATGTTGTCCTTGAGTGACAATTACACTTTAGAACACAAGTAGGGGTGTGGCCTTGAACAGGAGCACTGACAGTTCATTCATTGTAACAGAAGGGCAGGCAAAGTATGGGTGAGGAGAGACACATGGGGTTGTTGACATGATCAGGGAGGGCTCTTGGTAGTAATACATTTGCTCAGTGAAGTAGGAAGCAAGGAGAAAGGAAGCATCTGAGGTTCGAGGAGACAGGAGAAGGCCTAGAACAGTCATTCATGGTTACAGGGAACACAGTGTATTTGTGGACAATTAAGGTACACTTGAGGTTCCTAGCCATGCATTTAAAGTAAAATCAGTTAGCATAGTGGTGTGTTTTTCTCCAGCCAGACTCACCTACGTGAATGCAGGCATGAATGATCAGCAAGTGTAATTAACAAGAAGTAGGATTTTTCTGGAAGTGTATCCCAAGGGGAACAAGGGAGTTAATGAGCACGCAAGCAAGGGATATGAGAATGGACTCATTCATCTAAAGCTTGTTGGGGAAACATGAGCACATGAGGGGAGCAAAGGGAAGACAGTGTAAAGGGATAATGAATTGGAGGTCCCAGTAGGGTGAAAAAACTCCTGGATTTAAGGTGCTGGGAGGAGTGGGCTTAAAATAAGAGGAGATGATTGAAAGTTGGTCACTTGAAATTTAGATTTCACCCAGCATACCTACTTCTGGAAATGTGTCCTAAAAAATACACAAACTATAGGAAAGGTGTTTCCTAGTGTTATCTATACAACAGCCCTAAATTAGAAACAACACAGTTGTCTAGCAACAGAGAAACAGTAAGGTAAACATCATGTTACCAATTAAAACATATAAAGAAAATGAAGCAGCAATGAATAAAACGTAACAAAAACAAATAAGTCAGACACCAAGTTGTATGCACACCACATTGTGTGTGTATATATACATATATAAATATTTATGTGCTTACATACATTAATACGTAACATACATTACAAATATATAAATATATCTACATCTGATTATTTTTGCCAATGTCAAATTCTTTTATTAGCTTTTAAGTGTCCCACTTCCTAAGGTTTACAATTATTCTTTTATTCATCTAAAAAGCAGGCTTTCCACCTGGTAGAAGATCAGTACATTTTATTGAATGAGTGGATGAGTGAGCTAGTGACTTAGTGAGTGACTAAATGGATGGATGATGAATGGATAAATGAAGATCTGTGTATATTTTTTGAATTTCAATTCTAAACCTCGCATAAATTTTCTAATAGCAAGATTCTATCAAACTTCCTGGAACTGAGTTTAACTGTCTGACCTATTGATGTAAATGTTTTAGGGTTATAAAATCATCACCTACATTAGAACCTTTGCCTATATAATCTTAAAATGGACCATGGATCAAAAGAAAAATATTAATCTTGTGAATTAGTTTCATTTAGGAGAGAAGCAATTTTCCTATCATGTGCTTTTGTGAACCACGAACTGTTGTTTATTGTTACACTTTAAAACAATGCTAAATGAATTTTATTTTTGATCCAGTGAAACATGTTTTTAAATAAAGCCTGATTCTCAAAGAGATTCTGTGACAAGAGATATCCACATGCCAAAAAGTCATTAGTGCTGCCTTTGTTACTCACGTACTTAATTGTGTGGGGAAACACAAACAATTTCCAGGCTCAGAATGAATGTCAGACGGTGCAATGCCCACGTGTTCTATTGTGTGACAGCAAATGGACAAGGGACCAGCAGGTTTTTCAACCATACTTTCTTTATTGGGTAAAACATCTACTCTGTGCTAACCTCATCCTAATCATTGCAGAAGCTACACAGCCCAAAACAACAAAACACTAACAGGAACTCAAAGAGAACAAAAACATTAACCATTAGCCAAAGCATTCCTTGCTCTACATAGCACAAATTCCCCCTTAACAATTTGCAATCAGCAAGAGGTCTTTCCAGACTATCTTTTGCAATGCATTTTATACCAGTATTTGAACAAATTCCAGATGATGGCACTTCAGGAGTTATGTAATCAGAGAATGCTCTGATTTGGTGATTTTGTTAAAACTTTGAGAAATGTACATCTTAAAAAATCAATTGCAGTAGGCTCCAGAGGAGCACACGAAATCATTTACTGAGTCTTCAGTGAGTAATGTATTATCATTTGAAGAAAGCTGAATGATCTTTATTGGGCTATCTCCTAAGCTGAGGTAAGCATTTACCATCAACATGTCTAAAAACAGTAGCACTGTCAATTTTGTTCATTCATCTAAATGTGAAGTAAGGACCTTACAAGGTCATGTGGAGTCTACGATGAAAGAAAAAAGACAAAACAGAATGTTGACTATTTATACAGAAAGCTTTACAATCTTTTATTACTTAATATTATTGATTATACATTTTCCACCCCGTGCTTGCTCCCCATCCCCAACCCAACTGTCTTTCTCTATCCCAGAGATTGCAAATGGAGACACACAGTTTTGGCTCGCAGACACGTGTCTTGCAGACATATGTTGAAGAAACATGCTAGAGTCAGTAAGGAAGCTTTTATTCTTTTCCCCCATTGTCCCTTCACACCCACCCTCTGAATTTCTTTGTTTCCACTACCAGATGAAGTCCAGTTCCCACAGATTTTCTGTTCCCTTTCAGTTACAAGATGAGTTTCACTTCAGAAGTCAAAATGTCCAACATACAGTGTAATAATCAGAACTACATGTTTTTTTTCAAGTGAAGCATTTTCCAGCCTCACCTTCCCACCCTCAAGCTCAAACCTGCTTCAGGTTAGAGTTTCCTTCCTCCCCAGCTCTCTAAGTTACTAGGCCAGAGGAGAAAGGGAACTAGGAGGAATGGCACAGTTTTATACAGCAGGTACAACTGCTCTCCTATGTTGGTTCCTTCCAGATGCTGACTTTTTCTCTGGTGGGATCCCCCCACACACAGGATTTTTGGAAATTTTCCGTCTGTGCTCTTCTGACTGCAGTTCCTAGGGCAAGTGATGCTTTGTCCTCTATCTGACCGCTAAGGACTCCCTCCTTCATCCCTAGCTCCACTGGTTCACTCTGCAGAGGCTTTCCCTTTTAGGGTTGATTCCATGCAATCACCTTCAGTAGGATCCCCTTTGAACAGACCAAGATGGGCTTCTTTCTAAGAGTCCACTTGGCATATAGGAAGATGCATGCCTCCTTGCCCTGATGTTGGTGGCAAGCCCAGTGGACCCTCTTTCTCCTTGTTGACAAAGGTAGCCCCATCCACAGTCTCTCACTCTTGGACTTTTTCTTGGAGGTGATGAGGATATCAGCACATGGACAGCTCTCCTTCCAAATAAGTCCTAAAATCCTCTCTTTCAATATCCCATCAATAGAGACCGGAGGAGGGCTGTCTCTAATGCCAAAGATTCTATTTGTCACTTACTTAGTTTTCCTGTATGGGTGGTCCAGCATGTAGTACATGAATTTGGTTGGCACATTTTGCATTGTCCTTGGCCTTCAGTGCCTCAGCCAAAGCTAAATGGAAAGATTCCATTTTAACCTTCTGTTACCTACCCTGGGTGTTACTTGGTCTTGACAGTGTTGACCCAATCAGTTATTCTCAAAGCTTTGATTTATTTCCTAGCATTTAAAAATAATAAGACTATACATTAAAAGTATGGATTTTGACTTTTCTCTGAAAATCAGAACTGACCACTGTGTGGTGATACAACAAATAAAAAGAAGCTGAGCTAAGAGGCTGCTGACTCAAGAGGCAACAAGTATCCTCTGAGTTGCCACAGTCACCATGCAATCCACCTTCCTCAATTATGGCCTCTTATGGGATTTGACTCAATTATGACCTACCCCTCTCTCCATCCATATCCAATTATTTCATCCAGGTTCATCTCAAATCTCAAGAGGGAGCCTGACATAAAAAAAAGAGTAGAATATTTAAATCTTTCTCCATAGTCCAATGTCAGCATAATTTGGTGAGTTCTCTAACCTTCTTGAGTGGCAATTTACTGCTCTCTAAAATGAATGGCAATTTTAACTTACACGGTTTGTATGAAGATTTAATGAGATAAAAAAATATAGTTCCCAACATACAACAGATATGTGAGTCTTTTTCTCACCCACAAAGAAAATATTTATCTTCCATATTTTATCATGTACTACCAACTGATACAAGTTAGTTTTATCTACCCAGTTAGAGGAAAGACTAAGCCTTTTATTTCTATATCCCTCAAGTGGCCTAGTATAATGTTCAGCATGTAATATAGGTCCATGTGTTCTATGCAATGAAAATCAAAATATTATCTTGCATTTCAATATTACCAAATACTGCTGGGTTCAAAAGCCTGAAAATAAAAACATGCCAATTACACTTACTGTATTTTTACTCATTTCATTTGGGAAACAAATTTAATGTGATTTTTATTCTTTTATAATTAAATATTTATATTTTATTATATTCTTTTCCATTGTGTTTTTTTTTTTTTTAATGGAAGGAAGTAATAGAAAGAAAAATGCTGGAAGTCACAAAAACTGGGACCCAGTTGTAGCTCTGTAGCAAACCAGCTGTATTACTGTAGTAAATACATTACACTGACTCATTTTATTTGGAGAGATTTTAAAGCTAAAATTTACATTCCCAGGCCGTTTTAGCTAAGGTTCTAGACATGCATTAGGTAGTACCAATTAAAAGTGATCTCAAAGCATTTGGAAGGCAAGGTTAGGAAAAGCCATCTTTCTCCTACTGTTTTTGGCTGACAAACAAGACCATGAGACAGTGCTATTGGCTGGATTCCATCTTCCATAACCAGCCACTGGCTCCAAAGGTGTCTAGAGGCAGTGGGGTGGTAGCACTAGTTACCGCAGCCCAGCTGTAGTATCTTCCTTCCTGTGAATCACAGTTAAGGTGATAAGCTTTCAATTTGCCAGTCCTGTGGTGGCCCCTGACTTCCAGCTCCTGCAAACATTCCTATGATTTTGTAAACATCTAATTCCTGTATTGGATCCCCTTCTGTTTCAAATACCAGCATGGTTTCTGTTTCCTACACTGAACCCTTTGTAATATAATTACTACTTTAAGAAGATCACCTCTTTTTGTCTCCTTATATGATAAAAGGAGTTAGTACATGGTCTTACCTCACAGGTTTTCAAGAGAATTAAAGTGAAAAAGAAAATCTGAATTAATTTTCAAAGTATTGAGAAACTTGAGTACATCTCTTTTTAAACATGCTAATTGAACATGCATTTACCATTGCTTACTCTTAAAACTCCACTAACACAACAGAAAGACATAAAAATGTTGTAAATCTCCCAGAATGATAAAGTAAATGGGAAAAAAATGAACAAGACACAAGAGAATCAACTCTTTTTTTTTTTTTTTTTTAGAAATTTGGAAAGTGGATGGAGGAGCGGAAATCTTAGCAAAGAACAGCAGTTAGAAACAAATGTTTCACCCTAACAACCCTGAAAAGATGCAGGAATTGAAGGCACCAACTTGCAGAAGTCAGAGAATTAGGGTTTTGTTTGAAAGCCTATATGTAGAAAAGATAGACTTTCATTTTCCTCCTCAGTATGTGGCAACTACTGCTCCCACATCACTATGGAAGATTAGATGCTTATCTAATCTGATGTTTATCTAGTTACATGTTTATCTTCTGGTGAAATTAAGTCACAGAGATGAGAGAGGTGAGCTGCTATATTGCAAAAAAGGAAACTAAGTAAAAACTACATAATGAATTGTATGACCCCAACTCTTTTCCTCACTCAGTTCTAGAATGGGGACAACAAGGTTTTAACATCCTAGACTGGTGGTTAGATTATCTTCCAGTACAGAAAATAAGGAGATCCAAAGAAAAAAACCTGTGGATAATGGCATTTTGTAATCACCTAACTAAGTAGCTGAGTACTTCCCACCCCATTATGAAGCCCACACATCAACAAACCCTATCCATTCACACTAAGCATCAATCAGCTTTTCAGTGTCTCTCTTTTACAAGTGAGCAGACAGCCAAGAATCACCATACCTTTAAGGAGAGTCTTTAACATGAAAGACAAACTGAAATAAACACACAGAAAACAGCAACTCAGTAGAATCTATTCAAGTAGAGGAAGGAAAATGTTAATCAACAAAAATGAATTTCAGAGCCATAAAAAGTGTTATTAAATGTGTAAAAAAAAGAATGGAATGCTACAAATAGAAATCAATCAAAATAAGAATGAGATCAGGTCTTGGAAAGTGCTGGGGGTGTTGAAAGATAAGCATCAAATTTTTTAGTTTTTTAAAAAGGGTAAAAATGACTATATAGTCAAAATAACTATATGGTGGTGAGCACGCTGTAATGTAAACAGAAGTGGAAATATAATGTCATGTGAAACTTGTTATAAGTCAGTTTCCTCAATAAACAAAAAATAAATAAAAATAAAAGGGTAAAAATGGACAAGAGGAGAGAAAATAGAAAATTTGAGGCTTAATACAGAAGGAGAAACATATGAATCCCTGAAAGATTAAATGAAGGAAATGGAAAGAAGAAAATCATCAAACCAAAAAATGGAGAAATTTTCCCCAAACTGAAGGGCATGCATTTCTAGACTGAAAGGACCAACCAATTTCCCATTATAAAAATCTCACATGTTATCATGAAATTTCTGAAGAAAAAGGAATATGGAGAAATTCCTGGCTCATGGGGGTTGGGGAGAATATCACATAAAAAGATCAGGGCTAAATGACATCAAACTTCTTGGTAGCAGCAATAAAAGTTAAGATACAATGAAGCCATACTTTCAAAATTCTGAGAAAAAAATTATTTTAACTTATTATTTCAGAGCCAATCAAGCTGTATCAAAATAGAAAAATATATTTTCATACATGAATGTACATTAAAAGCATGTATTTCTCAAGTGTCTTATTGCAGGAAGCTATTAGAGAAGCTCATCCCCTAAAGGAGAGTAAACCAAGAAAGAATGGGACCCAGGAAAAAAAGACACAACTCATGAGGGTGTTGAAGGGATTTCCCAGAATGAAGGCAAAGAGAAGTCCCAGGGGATAACTGTGCCTTGGGCATGGAAAGCCCCAGAAGGAGCTGGGGACAAAGGCTCAAAGAACAATGTCTTCAAGAAAAAGAGTGGGACAGAAAAAGCACATGATGTGCTTGGAAATGTAGGAAATATATTGAAGAGTGTCTTATAACCTCTTTTTATGAATTGGAAAGAATTAGTGATAGTTATTCAGTAATCGAAGCCAACAAACTAACAACTAAGATGAAATAATGATTAATTCCAAGAAAAAATAAAGGGTTGTAGTCTACAGGAAATATATTCATATCTCATTTCTTGGCTCAGAAGTAAAGACAATTCAATCATAAACTATGAACACCAAATACTGATTCACTGGAATGGTAATAGAACCACAGTAGGAGAATGATGGGAGAGTAAGTCAAGTGGGGAGTGGTTAGAACTTGGTCTAAGGGTGCTAAATTTTTATCCACTGCTATATGAAGTCGGTAGGTAATGCTCAAAATAAATAAATCCAGAAACAACTACATAAAATTATTATTTTAAAACATGGATGATTTATAGGAAGAAAGAATTAAAAGATGAAAGTCAATGTCTCAGGAAGCAGACCTGGGTAGTATCAAGGGGTAGGGAAGAAAACTTCTGTTTTCACTGTCTTATGGTATTACTTTATTACTTTAATAAAAATGAGAATTAATTTTTTTCTTTTTAATAAACTTATTTATTTATTTATTTATGACTGTGTTGGGTCTTCGTTTCTGTGCGAGGGCTTTCTCTAGTTGCAGCAAGTGGGGACCACTCTTCATCGCGGTGCGCGGGCCTCTCACTATCGCGGCCTCTCCTGCTGCAGAGCACAGGCTCCAGACGCACAGGCTCAGCAGTTGTGGCTCACGGGCCCAGTTGCTCCGCGGCATGTGGGATCCTCCCAGACCAGGGCTCGAACCCGTGTCCCCTGCATTGGCAGGCAGATTCCCAACCACTGCGCCACCAGGGAAGCCCCGAGAATTAATTTTTGAAAGTAGAAGTGTTATACAATGTACAGGGTAAGAACCAAGGAAGCCAAATTTATATTTCTCTGAAGACCCAGTCAAAGCATATGACTGGCAATTTTAGACATTCAAGTACAGCTTTGATGGCAGAATAACCAGGAGTCATGTAGTCTCAGATCATATTCAGGCCAGTCCTCAAATGGAGGAAAATCAGGAGGGAAGACCTCTGAGCTGAGAAGGAAAGTCAATTTTCCAACCATAAAATGCACAGCATTACCTATGGGGACATCCCACCAGGGAGCCAAGAATTATAAGAATTACTTTAGGGTAAGCAACCTGGTACCAAACTTCAAACAAGATCAACCCTGAAATGCCAAATAGAAAATACAGCAACCACTTCAGAAGAATAATTTTCAAATACTCACATATGAGTATCCCCAAATTAGTATATTTCACAAAACCAGAAGATTAAATTTCCTGGGAAAAGTGAACATAAAATCTATCCACAAGTGACCTTTATATTGAAGTCTTATAAATCTTTAATACCATGACCCACCAAATATAATGACATCGTAATAAAAATCAAAAGGGAATTCCCTGGCAGTCTGGTGGTTAGGACTCGGTGCTTTCAATGCTGGGACCAGGTTCAATCCCTGGTTGGGAAACTAAGATCCCACAAGCCATGTGGCGTGGCCACAAATATATAAACAAATAAATAAATAAATAAATAAAAATCAAAAGAAACAAATGACTTTTAATTCACTTTACACCTGGTCAGCACAATATTATGTATAGTTACTGAATGGAAGTTGCATTTTTACCAAAGTACATAATTAAATATCATTATTTTGTGTGAATATGTGTGTATGTGTGTGTAATGGCTTTATTATAAAATTTAAACCAAGCAAGCTTCACTCTTGGTAATAAAATCATCAAAGAAAGAGACAGGTAGTTGCTCACTTAGCATGTACAGACCCACAACATGATTTGGCTCTCAAGGGGGAACTTAAAGTCTGAATTATTTAGGCCACCTAAGCTACCATTAATGTAAAGAGGAACAACAACCCTTATGTAGTGAAACAATCTCCATATTCTTGTGGTTAAAACCATATTTCACAGCAGTCCTTCATTGCATGCTTGGCCTGTTTTACTGACACATATATTGAAATTTGTCATCCACCACCAAGAACACCATAAACAGTAAAACTTCAGTCACTGAAGCAAGCTAAAGAGAAAGCACTATTATGTGTTCTCATGACACTGTGAAAAGTTCAAGTGTAAAAGTGAATTGAACTTCTTTGACCAAATGCAGTCTCATTAATTTGTGGAGCCAATTTTTACTGTTGTATAAGCAATATTTAAAAGGCTGTTGTCAAGGAAAAGCAACCTAAAATTAGATCTGCCAGCTTTGTTTTCTTTGCAGGAATGGCCACACTCCTAACAGCCTCTTCTGTTTTGAAGAGAAAGCCTGGTAACAAAATGTAAAGGAACTCACAGCAGACTTCTGTAAAAAGGGGGAAAATAAAATTACCTACCATAGATTCATTTCATAAATTGTATTTCTTGTATAGGCTTGTCTACACATAATATGTGTTTATTATATCATTTTGTGTCTTTGAGAAGAGAAAAAGTTCACTGATCCTAGAATCTCATTCCAGAAATTCATTATCCCTTTCTCTACATCCAATCTACTGACCTTATCCACTTTTTCACTGGCCAGCATTCTCCCCATGCCCTCATCTCTCCCCTTACCTTTCACCTTGAAGAGGCCCTCAACACCAGCTTCCCCTTCTTCATCCATTGCATTGACATTTTCTGACAAAATAAGAACTCTGTAAACCCAGTTCTGCATCTGCTCTGACCCTGCATGGAAGCAGCTAAACTGAATGTAGCGGGGCAAAAAAGGACACAGGGATGCAGAGTGAGCTCCCTTTAGATACACCGTTGAAGTGGATGCTCAGCACTGCCTGTCAATTCCGCCTTAGTCACGCCGCCTTCTGAGGTGACTGTTTCATATGTTCTCCTCAGATCTCCACTCCCTCTCTCCCCTTCTCAGTCTCTGCAAATAGCCTCTTATTTCATTTCACTGAGGAAATAAAGTAAGCAGAGAGGACCATCACCATGTTTACACCTACCTACTTGCCAATGTTCCCAAACATTGCCTTCCCTCCTGTTGCCACGGATGAGCCACGCTTGCTCCTAGATCCAATCTCTGCACTTAAGCAATCCTTACCTCTCACCTACTCAAGGGGCTGGAGATCTCTCTCTCTCTCCATTGATTTCTCACTCTCTACGAAATCATTTCTATCATCATTCCCATCATAATCCTCTAATAATATCTTCTACATTTCATAAACTCCTTTACCCTTAACCCCCCCTCTAGCTATCACCCTACCTCTATGATCGCCTTTAGAGAAAATTCTTTAAAGAGTTAACTGTTCATGCTGCCCCCACTTCTCCACCTCGTCTTCTCTTCTACCCAGTCCTGTTAGGATTTTGTCCCACCACTTCACTGAAAGTGTTTTGCCAAGATTGCCAAAGATCTCTACAATGCAAAAACCAATAGTCAAGGCACAGTTCATGTTACATGACCTCTCAGCAACATTTGACATTTGACACTGACTTTCTTAAAAAATAGACTTCCCTTGGCTTCCAAGATGCCATGGCGTAATGGCTACTCCTCAGTCTCCTTTACTGTCTTCTCTCCCAACCTTTAAATATTGGGGTGGCTGAGGGCTCAACCCTTGATTCTCTTCTCATTTATACCAATTTTAACTCCCCAGAAGATCTCATTTAGCGCCTTTAAATATATCCATATATTGATGACTCCCAAATTTATATTTTCAGCCTTGACTTCTCATTTGTCCAGCTGTTTATTTGTAAGACCACTTGAGTGCCTAATAGGCATCTCAAAATTCATGGATCCAAAGAGCTTTTTGTTTTCACCACCAACTTCCCCATTTCAGGAAATGGAACAGGTTAATAATCCCTTATCCACAGCTATGAAAATCCTAAGGCTCTAAAAACCAGACATTTTCATTTGGCAGTAAAATCTGATCTGACCTGAACTCATTTGGCACCAAAACCTGAACTGAATACAGACCATTTTTGTCTTTATTAAGTGAATATTTACATGTTTTGTTGCAGAAATATTCATTGGGAGGTACCCTAGATCCCACTGGGAATATTTAGTAATTTTTGGAATAGGCACCTTACTACATTTTTAAAATCTGAAAAGTTATGAATTCAGGTCACATTTGGGCCCAAGTATTTCAGACAAGGGACCATAGACCCAGTTGTTCAGGATCACACATACACACACGCACAAAATAAGGAGTTATATCTCATTCTTTTCAAACCTTACACTCACACATCCAATTCATCATGAGTCTTACCAGTTTGAATTTTAAATATGTCCTAAATCTGAATACTTCTTACCAATTCCATAAGTACCAGTGTCACCAAAGCTACCAATTCTCCAACTGGACAACTGCCATAACCTCTTAACATATCCTCCTATTTCCAATCTTGTTCTTCCCTGCCTTCCCCCTCCTCAGTGTTAGTTTCCACAAAATGACCAGAGAATTCCTCTTAAAACCTAAGTCTTAACACTCCACTTCACTTCTTCAAAGCTCCAAGAGCTCTCTACCAGGCTCAGAATAAAATCCTAATTTCTTATCATAACCTGTTGGGTCTTAGATGATCTGGCTTCTGCCTTTCTCTCCACACACAATTCTTTCACTCTTTCCCTCACCTGCTGTGATCCGGGCCTCCTGGTCTTGTTATTTTTCCTCAAACACGCCACATGCATCCTGCCTTGGGGGCTGTGCCCTTGGTTCCCTCTGTCTGGGATGCCATTACTTCAGGTAATGGCATAGCTAACTCCTCACTTCATTAAGGTCCCTCTTCATGAGTCACTGTCATGGAAGCCCTTCCCTGACCGCTCTTCTAAATAGCCACATCTGAACCTCCCAGACACATTGCCATCTTATTCTATTTGCTTTTGTTCAAATTACATTGTATATTTTTTGTTTGCTTGTCTATCATCCATCCTCACTATCAAAATGTAATTCCATGAAGATAGAGGTCATGACTGTATTGTTTATCATTGTATCCCTGGTGCCTAGAATGATGCTGGAACTCTCTGTGTGCACCATGATGAATAGTCATTGAATGAATAAATAAATTAAATTGTATTAACAAGTCAGCTGAATTGGGTTAATGAAATAATGCTAGTCTTACTTTCCAAAGCACCTCAATATTTTTACAAGTGTCAGTACAGTCCTGATGAATTTAAGCTACAACTTTATTTCTTAATGACTCCCATTCTTAATATAGTTCTAATCAATGACTAAGGTTACCGTAGTTTGACTCACACTGTGTAAATTAGTGTTTACTTTTATACCCATAAGACATACACTTAACAAAACAATTTGAGTTTAGCAGGGAGAGGATTTTCTTAATTCCTTATTTCTGAACTTAAACATTTCCTCTTTCTAGGGAACTAAGATTACTTGGCAACATGTTTCCAATTCCAAAATGCTCTAAAGTGATTCCATGTTATTTCTTATTCTCCATGTGATATAGCTATCAGTGGATCAACCAACTTGTCTAACAACAGAACATGGATGTTATGCTAATTTATTATAGACATAAATCAAAGAAATATCAGAATAATGGTAAACAAAATAATTTTTAGCATTGTATTTGATCATTTTTTATTTAGAAAACTAAAACAATTTTGGTAATGAATCAAAAAATTTGTTATAATGCCTTGTGTAAAACAGAGGGAAAGTATATATAATAAAGTCATTTGGGGACTAATGCCAGGTATAGTTTAATCCTTTAAACTGTATGTTAATAGTTTGGTTGTGAATTTCATTTTGGAATATTCTCAGTCATGAAGTATACGTGATCTCTCCTTAATTCATTACTCTATTAATGGTAGACAGGTTTGCTCTTAGAGACATCTTTTGATACACATTTTGATACAGTTTTTGCAAATATTTATCCTGCATTGAAATATGATTCACATGAAGGATGAAGTCAGAGAACACAAATATTAAATGACAGCTTGAAAATTATGACTTTAGTTCAAGCCATGTCACACACCTCGGACTTGAATGTCTGGTAAAAATAAACCTCAAAAACTGTTAAAATTGCTCAGTCACATTGTGACATTTCAAGACTACCTTGCAAAGTTTCTCTTTGAGGAACTGTACAAAGAAAGGATTAGTTAGTCTTCTTCAACTCAGTAGCAGACAAGTACCTGCAGCCCAGAAGCTAATATAAAGTATTTAACCTGATCTCCTACAAGTTTGGTCAGCTTATCTCCATTTGTCTGACTCATTACATTTTGGAAGCTTCAGCAGGCAACTAACTCTCACAGGATACACAGCGATCTTCACTCACCAAGAGTTCTGGGCCACAAGGTCATGTGAACACAGAATACTCACTAATCACTGAACGATGTTCTCAACATAATCCCAACTATTCAACTACATAACGAAACAGAAATTTGAGTTTTCCTAGGATACGATTGGTATAGAACTTAAGAAATTAGAATTTTGGAGTAGGAAGCTCACTCAATGTTGAATCTCCTCTGCCTCTACCCATCAGACAGTTATTAGGGTCAACTTTTATCTCAGTCTATATTTGGCAGAGGAATGGGCAAAAACAAACACACTGTCTTACACATAGCTGTGCCACAAAACTAATTTACAATTGCAGATACTTTGATACTCCCTCTTCCTTTTTTTCCTATCATTTACTCCTTTGACCCAATCAAAAATTAGCAAATGTTTCAGAGCTTATGAATGTAAAAATTGAGATCACTATTTTCTTACCCTCTCCTACATCTTGAAAGATAATCTTATACTGGAGTGATACAGATAATAGAAGAAATATGTAGGTGGGGAGGGACAAGATGCAAAATCCCTTTCTCCTTTTTCTTTGTGGTTGAAAAGAAAAGGCCTAGAAGAGTGGAAACTGGGCCTTCCCATGCCCTGCCTGACCTGTTGTCAGGGCAACAGGATGTGTGGGGAGCCCTGGCCTTCCCAGTGCCTGTTGCCAGGGTAACAGGATACGAACCATCTTCTCTTATGAAACTGTGCAGTTTCCCTGCCTTATTCTATGTTTCTCTGCTATTTGGTGGAAAATTATATTTGTTTAAAGAAACCTAAGAGCAACACAACTTCAATATACAGGCTACTGAGTGATCATGTTTTGCAAGAAATACTGTAAGTGGGTATGTACCATTGATATTGTTACTTGTGGAAATAATGTGGAAGAGAATTTCATTGGACTGACTTTCTGAAAATAGGGACCTCAGTTTTTATTTTTATAATCTTTGAAATATTTCCTAATTTTTGATTGGGTAAAAGAAATAAATGATAGGAGATGATGAGGGAGAGAAGAAGAGTGTTAATGGGAAAAAACTGTGGAAGCCAGAGAAGAACTATATGAAAAATTTAGAGGCTAAGAGCTTATATCAGTTGGCATTTTTTTGTATGTAACAAACCATCTTGCAACTCAGTAGCTGAAAACAAGAAACATTTACTATTTTGTCATGATTTTGAGGAAGCTGGATAATCCAGGATGACCTCACTCACATGTCTGGTGGCTGATGGTCTGGTTGGTCTAGAGGGGCCTCAGCTGGAATGGTTTATATCTGCTCCACATTCTCATCCTCCAGTAGGCTTAACCAGGCTTCTTTCAGTACTGGTATGGGGGTTCCAAAGAGCAGCAGGAGAGAGTAAACCCCAATACATAAGCCCTTCGCAAGCCTTTGCTTGTGTCACATTTGCTAACATCCCATTGGCCAAAGCAAGTTAGCCAACATTCTGGCCAAGCTCAGAGTCAGTATGGGAGAGATTATACAAGAGTGGATGCAGGAAGTCATGAACAAATTGGACCGTATTGTAACAGTAAACAACAGCATAAAAGAATTTCTGGAAAATAGAGGGCTCCTTGGAAAACTTGAGATATTAAAACAGAGATTTGCTAGGGGATGAAATATCAAGAGGGTCACACATATAAAGACACTTTTTCATATTGGGACCAGTAGGAGGTACTGAAGATTTTGAGAGTTCTTAGAGTTCAAAAGAGCTCCTTAACCCATCTAGTAACCATTTCCAAATACAGACTAAGAAATGATGAGGAAAATACTGCACGCCTTTAAGGAGTTTATATTCTCTGCTGGCAATAAAGTAGAATAAACTCCATTTGGATGATTTTTCTAAAAATAAACAAAAGGAGAAATGCTCACTTTACTTTAAAAAAGAACCTTATCATATGCTTAAAATCTGTTATAACATGAAAAGAAGAGAAAGCACAGCAAGAATAAAATACCTTGTTTTAATCATTAAAACTCCTGGCTTTATTTTCATTGGTAAATAAAAATCTTCAGGGACAGACATCCAGACATTTCTACTATGCAGCGTTATTTTTCTCTGTTGTTTGGCATACTAAAGGCCAAATAAATTAGAATAATTTTGTAAGTGTCCAAACTCTAAAGGGGCAAGAGAGTTTAGGAAAAGTCAAATTCCTTTGCAAATTCTAGCTAGGATCATTGTTTAAATAAATTAATTAAAGGGGTAATGGTAATGCATGCCCTAGAAAAGGAGAGAAATAAAACTAGGGAGTTTCTGACATCTAAAGCATATGCCAAGAGATAACTCTCCTTAGTATTCATCTTTGAGTATGCAGAATTAGGCAAACAGATGGCAGGATTGTGGAAACATCAAAATAAGAGCAGTTTTTAACTCCTGAAATGTCAGGTTTTATAGTGAGTCTCGACTGTTAAATAGAATTATCTAAGTCAGTGTTCAAGGGAATAAGTATGGGCCTAGGAATCTGGCTCTCCCCCTACTAATAGGGGAACATTAGTCAAGATATTTAATGTCTTTGGGGCTCAGTTTTCTCATCAGAAAAACAGGATAATTATGCTGAACCATACACATCAAAAGAAAAATATTTTAGAAAGAATAAGGCATAAAAGAATTAAAAAGTGTGATTACTACTATGCAATTTTAAGGTGATTTTAAATAGCTTAAGCTAATCAAAAACATGATTGATGCCCAAGTCATTCAGTTTTTTCTTAGCTTGCTCCAAATGCTGTTTATTTTTAACCAAGTCTTAGAAAGTCCAGTTTTAAGTGGACCAGAGTCATCATACTGTTGCTTTGCTGATAAGAAGTCTATTGTGATTTTCTTCTAAGTTATCAAGGACCTGATTCATGTACAAAATTCCAAGAATCCTTTGATGCTCCATGATTATGCAGAGTTTAATTCAGGTTGACCTCTGTTTTGCCGCCCTGTGGACACTGTTGCTTAAGAGATTTTACTACTCTTTCATGACTCTTTATAAACTTACTTAAATAGCTACAAATATCAAAATTTTACCTACCAGAAATTATTTGCTTTGAGCATTTTCTGGGCCTATTTAATAAAAATTTGTTTTTAAATATTTTATAAGGTATTAAATAGAATATAATCTCTTTAAACAACCTCAAGAAATTGTAGCTTAAAGGAGGAACCAAAAGAGTCAAAATGTTTCATTTATATGCCTCTAATAACCTGTTATAATTTTTATGTCCTTTCTTAACAATAAATAGTTATTCTTGCCCAATACTTGTTCAGATCAGGTATGTGAAATACTAGGATTCTCATAAGCCCTTAACACTATCATCTGTTTAATGATGCTAATGAACAGTTCCTTTCATATCCAAATGGATTACAGCACAGTCCTTTTGGATGGGAATCAGACTTGCTCAAATATTTACGTTTGATTAACTGACTGAAATATGTTAGAATAAAGGACAAAATCTAATAACGTAATGGTGACTTGGTATTTTCTATAATGAATTGACAAAAGGAATGACCATGGCACATGACAATAATTACTTGGAAATCAACTCTCTTATGAGCCCGACCTAGACAGGGATAAGAAAAAACCTAACAAATGATTTTCAAGCCCGAGTGACTCAGGAAATTAGATTAGCCCTAGGTCATACATGATTACAGAGACCTAAAATCCATTCTAAGACCACTACAAGACGCTGAACAAAAGACACTGAATCCATCAAGGCAATTCTTCTATCAGTGAAACTCTCAAGGCCAGCCCACTTTTCCTCAGCTCTCTCTTCCCACAGTAACACACTCTTGCCTCAGGGAAAGGTAAATTCTTGAGTATAACTGTTCTGGTAAATAGAAACCTGGGGATTTTGGTGAGACCACTTCCACCCAGCTAAAAGAAAGCCTTCTTTTCTCATCTTGACAATCCTGCTCTGTCTACTGATTCTAAGAAAATTACCTGAAAAAAAAAAAATAGAATTCTGCTTCTGCATGTATTATCAGTAATAATAATGATACTGTTAGCATTACTTGAATTCTAGACACTGTTCTTAGCAGTTTATAAGCATTAATTCATTTAATATTCCCAACACCTATGAGATTGGTAAGGATATTGTTCCCATTTTCAGTTAAGAAACCAAGACATTGAAAAATGAATCAACTTACCATATAGCTGTTAAACAGTAGAGTTGGAATACACATAAGAATGGACAAGATTATGGGAATATTAATAATTACAATGTTTTAAGAGCTTACTGTGTGCCAGGTACTCAGTTATATTTCTTATATACATTATTTTATTTAATTTTCACTATCTTGACTCTGGCAACATCCAGATTCCCAGATCCTAATGCTTCCTTCTAAGTGGAAGGACCTTCCATTGGAAAAGCCTTCCAGGCCTCTCTTTGCCACTTCTCACATTCTTTCACAGAGGAGGAGAAGCAACATTTGGTTGGTGAATTGTGGAGAAGGAATTAGACTTTGGGATGTAAGCTGTCCTTTTCAAGGGGCGTGGAAGGGATATTCTACTTGTAGAAAGCATACCTCATCTACCAGAGGTTATGAGGTAAATTTAGGAGAAGAGACTTTGTCTCTGTTTGGGCAAGTCTACAGTTTTGGGGAGTAAGTTGAATTCAGAGATGTTTTGGCTTATTTAGCTGCAAACCAAAAACCTTACTCTCCATTACAAATTTAGTCTTTCAATAAAGCTGACATTTTATCTCCATCTACTGGACTCTTATATCTGTCCTTCACTTAATTCTGAATTTGGGCAAAGATTATGTGACATTCCTTAACCTCTCTCTCATCCCAAGATCTAATGAGATAGGTATCAATTTTTGTGTGTCTCAGCTCCTGAGAGAAGGCATCCCTGACTAGCCAAAATACCTTCTCCAAGTGACTCTTGATCACATGACCTAGTACATTTTTTTCAGGTCACTTCTTACTCCATTTTAACTTACTTTTTGTAATTTACTTTTTGGTCATATGTTTCCTCTAGAATGTAAGTTCCTGTGCCTAAAATAGTACCTGACATACTACACAATCAGTAAGTATGATTGAATGAATAACGAATGAAATAATTGGATTTCACAGAAAAGCTAATAACTTTTCCACAGTCACTCGGTTAAATGATAGATGGTATTAGAAAATATCTGACTGTTTCCGAGTTCAATTTCTTCATCTCTAAGGTATTTCATCTCAACAATGTCCATTCTAGAAAGCATAACATAATGTTATGTAAGAACTGAGATTTATATTAATATTATATCTGTATACCAATATAGGCTTCTTGAGATGCTTTTCTTCAAATCAGTTTTATGACTAAAAAACTGATTTTTTTAAACTGATTTGCCGTATTAATCCATCAAAAGAGTCACATACACATCCATATGAGAACAGAGACTGAGATTTATCAGCAATTTCCAAGAAAGATAGCATAAACATTCTTTGACATTTGAAATGAATCCACTATATATTTTCAATATCAGAGCTTGGTAAGAAAACTGGGGTTCTGGGCATGTATCCAGTGTTAGATGGAGGACAGTGAGTTATTTAATGGCTAAGGATAATGAGTATCTAACTCCAGTGTGCCATAGAGGGACCTAGGCTGGACCCCACCTCTAGGCATCATGTCTGTGTCTGTGTGTGTCTATGTGGGTGTGAGTGAGAGTGTATGTGTGTGTTGGGAGAGGATAGGAGTGGTCATGTTGGTTAAATACTCTACTATTCTGTTACAGGAGAAATGTATTCATTTCTTATTGCTACTGCAACAAATGTACCACAAACTGAGTAGCTTGAAACAACGCAAATGTATTATCTTCAGTTCCATGGGTCAGAAATTTGATGCAAGTTTCACTGAGCTAAAATCAAGGTGTTGGTAGGGATACATTCTTTTTAGAGGCTCTAGAGAGAGATTCTGTTTTCTTTCCTTTTCAAGCTTCTAGAGGTTCCCACATTCCTTGGCTTATAGCCTGTTTCCTCCACCTTTGATGTTGGCAAAGACAAGTTGAGTCCTTCTCACATTATGGCACTATGACCTCCTTCTGCCTCCTTCTTCCATTTTTAAGAATGCTTGTGATTACATGGGCCCATCTGGATAATCTAGACAAATCTCCATATTTTAAGGTCAGCTGGTTAGCAACCTTAACTCCGTCTGCCTCCTTAATTCCCCTTTGACATATAAGGTAACATTTTCACAGGTTCTGGGGATTAGGACATGGACATCTCTTGGGGTCAATTAGTCTGCCTACCACAAGGCTCATGGACTAAGTTTTAAGAAGCACCACTCTAGATCCTTTTCTGGTGATCTTTCTAGGTAACCATTGTGAGAATGTCTTCTTTTGTGTTTTTTTTGTATTGGGAGCAAGATGAAAAAGAGGTTTAGAACTAGGCTGATCTGTGTTTAAATCCAAGTTCCATCAGACACTGGATGTTTAACTAACTTAGGATACTTACCTCTTGAAATCATTGAAAGGAGTAAATGAGAATACAGATATGTTATATCTGGAAAGTTCTGACAACTAGTAGACGATAAGCAAACATTATTTCCTTCCATCTTCTTTATCCCTATTCCAGCTATGAATCTATCGCCACTCCTCCAACCTGGCTTTAAGCCCTATATTGACAGCCTGACTGATCTTCTAATTTTGTAGTTAGACCCACTATAAGATTCAGAATTTTATTCATTGATGGATTGATTTAACAGTATTTACTGCATTATGTCCAATATGCCAGTTATTATGCTACGGGCTGGAGATCCACAAGCAATCACAGTGAACATAGCTCTTTTTCTCAGTAGCTTGTGGGGAAGGTAGATTTTGTTATGAAAATGGAAGCCCAGGTTACTTAATGAGCCAAATATAGGAAACTAATCTAGTATGGAAGGTCAGGAAGGATTTCTTTTGCAAGTGAAATTTAAGAAGAGATCTTCGAGCATTTCTTAATAGGCTCTCAATTAAAATTTTGAGTAGGACAATTCTTCCTGATAAGAGAATGTCCTAAGCTCTGGAGGACAGTTATCATGCCTGAACCTTGCTGCCCACTGAATACAGAAACACTCTCAGGCACTGAAACAACCAGAAACATCCCCACACATCTCTAAAAGCCTCATGGGAAGCAAGAGCAACTCTGACTGAGAGAGGAGAAAGGTGTGGTTCCCTCTGGAAGAGAGAAAAAGATGAGCAAAGGCAGATGGGAAGTAAGCAGCATTTCTTCTGTGCAACGCTGGGTTTGGGTGGGAGGGGGCCACAGAGGAAGAGGCATGAGGGCAGGCTCCAAAAGTTGAACAGGTATGGTGAGATCTGGGAAGGATGCTGAACTTTGTGGGTTTTTTCTTGAATTTTATTTATTTTTTTATACAGCAGGTTCTTATTAGTTATCTATTTTATACATATGGATGCTGAACTTTGAAGGGAGGGCACTAGAAGCCTTTAAAGGTTTGAAGCAGGAGAGTAAAAGGATCAGGTTTATTTGCTTCTAATCTATAATGTTGCTCCTTCCTAAAGTATAATTCTAGTTTGGTAATATGGTGCTAATAACGCCTGTCATTTTACCTTCTGCCAATTTTTATTCTAAATATGTATTTCTGCTACATCTTCCTGGTGATAAAGTTTTGGGCTACTTCATCAGAGAACCGTACAACACACTGCCCTCTAAAATAACAGCTAATTGAAATTAGTTATAGGGTTATTATACAGTTTCTGCTTTCTCCTTCACTTTCTGCTCCTCTATATTTTATTCTTCTACTACTGAAGATCATGTGTACCACCAATCAAAGAGAAAAAAATGAGACAAGAAGTTTAAGTCTTTCCACTGTTGCATTCACAATTCCAGATCTTAAAATCTGTATATTTGTATGGATTAGGACAGATAAAGAGGTATGTGTCTCTACATATAAAATCAATTATCATATATTAAGTTAGGTTCTAACAGCGAAATTCTCACAGTCTTACATCTATAAAAACTGAAGGTATTGGCAGTAAGTACTATGGAGTGGTGAGTCTCACTTTTTTGTCAATAGTTTATGGCTTTGAGCAGTTCAAACTTTCCTCTTTTCTGTTGAAAAACTGAGTAGGATAACACTCTGATTTAGTTTTACTCTAACACCTTGTGGTTTTCACTGGAATTTTAACTTGATCACAGTTTTCTGGAAATGCTATAACCTCTTAGATCAAATTCTTAGAACAGTAGCACTGATGGGAAAGAGAAGTACCAATGTTTTAAAACATATTTGATTTTTAAAAAAATCCACAGTGGGAGAGCCCTTTTTACACTTAAAGACCAAAAACCAGTATCATGACACAAAAAAAGATTCTTTTTAAATTGAAAAAAACTACTATGTATAAATGAAAACAAATATAAAATCTTCAAATCAACTTTCTTCATGGAAATCAATAAACTTAACAATCTTTGCAAAGACTAGTGTTAGAAAAATGTTCTCAGTATGTAGGAAGTAGCATAGGTCCCAGAGTCACAGGAAACTTCTGAACCAGAAATTTCAACAGGTTTCAAGATGGCAAAAGAAACAGGAACTGTTTTCCAAATCCTAAATGGTTGGTAACTTATGGACAAGTATATGATTCTTTTTAAATGTAGTTTATGAAGGACATGATGCCATAGTCATTTGCTAACATTTCTACCATCAGAGATGGTGAGTCATTGTGTAGAATCTGAATTGTCATACTGAGTGACAAATTAGTGGTCAAAGATGGATTGAAGAAAGCTAAAGAAAAGAGCCGTAACTATAAAATTAATAGAACAAAGCATACAAGTCTACATCAGAAATGGGAAGAGAAAACTGTTTTACCTTTGTTCCCACAAATGAATAAGAGATTTCTTAGCACATTACTGAATATGCTGTCTCGATTAAATATTATATGAAGGAGATTTAAAAGGAGTTCAATGAAAGAAATCAACAAAATGATAGAGAAGAACTGATATTTTAATTAGTTTACCAACATTTTCACATGTGCTTCAAAATATAAAAATTACTTCTATGGACTGAAAAAAAAGTGTTCTAAAATATGTTATATGAAAGTGCCTATAAAATATTTTCTGTAAATATCTACCTGTAGTGGTTCATGTTTTCCATTTTTAAGGTATACTGGAATAAACCTTATTTTACTTTAACCTTTGTCTCTATTTTTATTTAACCTCAAAAATGTACTTATTTCAATATCCTGTTGAAATAAATAAATGCATTTGTAAAGTTTGCAGTTAAAGATCAAAAAATCACTTTCTAAACAAGTATCTAAAGGCCTTCATTGAGTCTTTTTTGCCAAACTAAGAAAATTATTGTGAAATTATTTGATAGCTTTCATGAGCAACATGATTTTAATTGCCATTACTTAAAAGTGGAATTCTAGCACTAGACATTTTGATAAGCTAAAATTCTGTTTGAGTCAATATAACATTTTAAATAGGCAAGACAATCTCAGCAATGGAATAGGGAGTCCCTCATATCATTGCTTTGAATTTAGACTACACAAAAGACCATAATTAAACAATTTGGTTGTCATTAGTCATGCAGATTTTAGATTTAGAGCTTCTTGTTTTGACAATTCTGAACCTAGAATACTGGAAATGTCTTCAAGTACAAGTTAAAATAGTAGTACCAAAATGAAAATTCTTTCTTGTTTTAATGCAAAAGCATTCAGTCATTTCCATCACTTTAGCAATAATTATTTTAAAAAACCTAGTTATCAGTAATTTGGTCATTCAGTGTCTCTATGTGGTCATTCAGTGGTGCTATATAGACACAACTCAAAATTTATATAGGTACATATATAATTATATCCTACATCCATGTTGAATATCGTCATGAAGCTCTACTGCTGAATGACTCTATCACCCTCTCCTGAAAAAATATGACAGTTGATCTTTGAGATCAACTGATAGTGTGAAAGTTGGATAACTGCCGTAAAATGTTAGGTAAACACAAATTCACTTTTCAAATTTTTTAAAGACATATGCATACACTCACTACCATACATCTTCATACATTCAAATAACTGCAGAAAAATAGAACAAAGACAAACTGAACAAAACAAACAAACCAAAACCATCCTGTCCTGCTAAAGGGAAGAAAATCTAAAATAGGTTGTAATATGAAATATAATTTTTCCGGTACAGATGTTCATCCACTCATTAGGTTAGGATACAAATCAGCTGATGACTGCCAATGTTTAATTTTCATCTATGCTGATTAATTTTGTAAGCTGTTATTTGCTTTTATAGGATTATCTGTTTCCCTAGAGAACCAAAAAACTGTGATTTCTAAATCTTCAATGAATCTTGTAAACATATTTCTCTAATTCATTCAAATGATGTAAAGATGGCTTCCTTTTTAAAAGTTATTCTCTGGTAAACGTTGTTTGCATTATTAGTGTGCTCTTAAACCAGTGCACTGTAATGCCATGTATTACTTCAAGTGTAAGAAAATATACAGAGAACACTAATTATATAAACATCATTGAATACATTCAAATGGAAGAAAGTAGAAGGAATTTTTACCTAACAAAGTTTGATATCATTTTTCTTTTAAAAAAATCATAGATTTTGATAAACAGCAACATTAAATTTACTCAAATGTTGCATTTTATACAACAACATGTGTACACAACATTAGAAATACAAATCCTAGAAAATCTGTGTTTCTCATGGTATAGGATTCCTTTAGCTATTATTATAGAAAAGCAAACATATTTTCATTTGAAGTCTGCAAATATACTAAGCAATTGCAATGGCCTGTAAATATTCATATTTCATATTTTTAAAAAATTAAATCTGATTTTAAAATTATGACATAATTAAAATAAAGCATGTAAACATAGTGTGCTGGAACACTAAACAGGAATTAGTTACATACACAGAAAAAAACCTAGATGCTGTTTAAACAGCAAGGTAAACAGCACTGCAGTTAAAGTTTGACTCAGGTACTTACATTTCATGCTTGACATAAGCACACTTCTTGACCCATCTTACTAAAGTCTAGTTTACACCATGAGCTATTCTGTACTCTCAGAAGTGAATTGGTTAATTTAAGCCAAAACTCTCAAGCAAGTTTGGTATGCTGCTAGTAATTTTACCACATAAACATTTTTTTCTTAAAAAAATATTATTAAGACATAATGAATAAGCACAATGGAGTATAGATATTTATTATCATATTAATCCTGTCCTTTTTATTCAAAATCTAATCACAAAGAAATAAGTATTAGTAGTAATCTGTCTTTTTACCTGAGAGAAATTTTATTTCTGCAAGTACCCAGACAAGCAGCTTTTCTAACTACTTTTCTGCATATCTAAACCACATATCTAAGTAACACATACAGAATGTCTAAAAGAAGCCATGTAGTCTAATAGTGAAGTGAATTCTCAGGGAGTTACCTTACTTTACATAAAACATACCTGTGCAAAAAAACTATACATCCTTCAAGCAAGTTGTTAGCTAAGACTGACACGTTTTATTATTTTTTTTAAAGAAAATCTTTCTAAAGGAAACACTAATCCACAAAGTCAGAAAGTACCAACAATTCATCATGTTAATAGTCAAAATTTTTTTTGGTCAGAGAGGTGGATAAAAACACAGACCAAGCAAAGGGCTTACTCACATTCCTTTCAGGCGTTGCCACATTTTTTCAGTCTGTTCTCCTATGAGATACTTAAAAGTGGTGTTTTCCAATTCTTCAGTTTCTGTAGCAGTAGACCCCATGATGATACTCCTAGGGCAATATAGTTAGTCAGTTTCAGCAGCTAGAACAAGCATTCCTCAGTCCACTACAAATCTTAAAACAGTTATACAGTAGCATCTCTTATCTATCAAAACATTGCAGATTTACAGAGCGGACGGCAGCTTCTGCCAGAATTGCTATTGACTTTGACAGGCATATCCACTGCTCACCACATCACCTCCCTTCAAGCAGACAGCAGTATAAACAGATCCTCTGACCTCACAGAAACAATCGACACATGTGAGCCTTCTACTGTACTACTGACCGACTGAGCGCTCCAGCTCTCCCCCAAAGCAGCTCATTTGTTACTGTTCTGTGCACTGAAGCACATCAGAATTCCTAGTTTCTGAGATCTATTATGCACAGAGAAACGTGAATGACTTTAGCACACCAGAAGAAGCTGAATTCCTCTCTACCAATGGAAGGAGGGCAGGATGTAATAAGAAAACAGATGGTAGGAACCAGTACCAGCAGCACCGCCCTGAGAAAAAAGTGGCTGTTTTAAATGCCAAGGTTTTTGTCTCCTAATTGATCTGGAACCAAGAGTTAAAAATATACCAGGTTCTAACAATAAATTCAACAAATACTAATGACAACAATGAGAAAATAACATAAGAGCCATACAGAAGACAGACCACAGAGCTCCACAGGTTGTTATTGAAAAATATGTACAACGATGATGCTGTAATCATGCTTATTCACCTTCTCCTAGCAACTCCACACAGTAGGTAACTGCCAATTTAACCAGTGGAAAACACGGCAGCTGCACACAGACTGCTCTGTGAATCCTTTGGGGATTAAAAAAATAAATAAAATGAAACTAGTGTGTATGCTTGTGTGCGTGTGTTGAAGGAAAAGGAGTGTGGGGGGAGGAGAGGAGGAAGAGAGGGAGATGGAGGAGAAGAGAGAAATTGATGCTGTGCTGCTTGTGCATTTTAGAAGAAAAATGAGAGAAAGTGGACATAAAAGGAATCAGAACTGAGTCATCTGCCAAGCTCCCAACACATGGTGAGCTTTCTTTGAAACAAGCACAGACCTTGAGTATGAGCTTCATAACAGCTATTGCTATCTGCAAGCTGCTAAGAAAAATATACTTAAAAGCAATATCTCTTGTTGTTTGTTTGGAGACACAAATGTAGTTTTATTCCTCCCTGCAAGAAGCTTGCCTGTTATCTTGAGGTTTAAGGTAGAGATATTCATAGACAGTAGACAGGTAACAATATTTAATATTTATTGAGTGCTCACTATGTGTCAGACACTGTTCCCAGTACCTAATAGTATTATTTTTTAAAATTCTTACAAAAAGCCCATGAGGTAGGTAATATTCCTGATTAACAGTTGAGACAATTGAGAAATAAAGACAGTCCTCAGATTTAAATCCAGTCCTTTAAAATAAACACTATGATTTTACTGACAAGAAATCTTCCAGGGGCTTCCCTGGTGGTGTAGTAGTTAAGAATCTGCCTGCCAATGCAGGGTACACGGGTTTGAGCCCTGGTCCGGGAAGATCCCACATGCCGCAGAGTAACTAAGCCCGTGCGCCACAACTACTGAGCCTGCGCTCTAGAGCTCGCGTGCCACAACTACTGAGCCCATGTGCCACAACTACTGAGCCCATGTGCCACAACTACTGAAGCCCACGCACCTGGAGCCCATGCTCCGCAACAAGAGAAGCCACTATAATGAAAAGCCTGCTCACTTCAAGGAAGAGTAGCCCCCGCTCGCAGCAACCAGAGAGAAAGCCCGCGCGCAGCGACAAAGACCCAACGCAGCCAAAAAAAATTTTAAATAAATTTAAAATAAATAAATAAACTTTTAAAAAAAGAAATCTTCCACTATAAAGTTACTATGTCTATCTAAACAACACTGACTGCATCTAGTCAAAGTTGTAATATGTACAGTTGACCCTTTAACAACCCGGGAACTAGAAGCGCTCACCCAGCCCTCAGTGGAAAATCTGCATATAAATTACAGTCAGCCCTCCATATACATTGTTCCCCAGTATCCGCTATTCTTCAGTATCCACATTTCCCTGTCAGCATATTCAACCAACCACAGATCAGGTGGTACTACAGTATTTACTATTGAAAAAAATCCATGTATAAGCAGATCAACACAGGTTCAAACCTGTGTTGTTCAAGGGTCAAATGTAGAAAAAAATCTTTGCAAAATTTTCTAGAAAGTGCCTTCTGATTTACAAGTTAGAAGAGGTTAGTTTTTCTGTGCTACCCATAGGGAAAGGGATCCATATATCTCCTCTGGGTTCCTGTGGAAACTTAAAGGGAAATTTTCTCAATGCCCTGAGTCTCTAACGTCCTGCAAATGAAGGAGGAGGCTGTCCTCAAATTTCTTGCAGCTGGAACCCATTTAGTGGGCAACAACCTTGATTTCCAAATGGAATGAGCATCTACAAAAGCAAAATGGCATCTACCTCATAAATCTGAGGAGAACAGGGGAGACGCTTCTTCCAGCAGCTTGTGCCATTGTTGCTGTTGAACACCGGCTGATTCCAGCATCATATCCTCCAGGAATACCGGCCAGCAAGCTGTGGTGAAGTTTGCTGCTGCCACCAGGGCCACTCCTATTACTGACCACCTCACTGCTGGAACCTTCACTAATCAGATCCAGGCAGCCTTTCACGAGCCGCGGCTTCTGGCGGCTACCGTTCCCAGGGCTCACCACCGGCCTCTCACAGAGGCTCTTATGTGAACCCGCCCACCATCGCCCTGTGCGACAGACTCTCCTCTGCGCCCTGTGGACACTGCCAAAATCCCAGGACAACAACAGGGGAGCCCACTTGGGGTTCTGACGTGGTGGACGCTGGCCCGAATGTTCTGCGCATGCGCGGCACCGTCTCCCGCGATCACCCCTGGGAGATCAGCCCCATCTCCACTTCCGGAAGAGACAGACAGGAAGAGCACGCTGCTGCTGGAAAGGCTGTGACCGAGGGGGACTTTCAGGGTGAATGGTCTGCTCCAGCTCCCAAACTCACTGCTACTGCACCCGAGGTCACAGACGGGTCTGAAGGCGCAGGTGCCCTCTGTGCCCACCCAGCAGTTCCCCACTGGAGACCGAGCCTCAGCCGCCAGCGAGGACTGTCTGCGGCCCCCACTGCTCTGGCCACTGAATGGGTAGGAACAACTACTGAGTGGGCTTAAGCTGTTCTCCCACAGACTCAAACACAAAACGGAAATAAGGTTGACAGAAAATAAACCGTTTCTAGAAAAAAAAAAAGAGGTTAAATCAAGTGAAGCCTCAGTTTTCCTCTCTCCAACAAGCTATTTCCTGAACTCCATCTGAATTTAATGTTTTTAGCTAGCAGACGGCTTTACACAATCACAGCCTCACTTTTTTGAGCAGTTACCAGAGTTGTCAGAAATAAGTTAGTCTTTGCTCTAAAAGTACTGATTTTACCTTCACTGTGCCTTCATTGATAATCCTAGCTACATTCACTTAATAATCTCTTACCTGACTTTGTTGTTATGAGATAGTCAACAAACATCTGAATTCTGTTCTCAAAGATAAACCACAGGGAAAAAATCTCCATAAAAAGCAAGTACTCCACCACTACTGTTTTATGAGCCAAGATACCAAAGTCTTTGAGGCCACAATGATTTTCTAATTATGCCATGAAATTTCAAGCCCTCACATTGGCCAGCTTACAAATAATATTGCAATGTAAAGAATGAGGTCTATTCTACTTAAGTGTGTGTTGGTGAATGTTATCTCCTCATTAAAACTCATTTGCCCTTTGCTTTCAGTATGTCCCTTCTATCATATATTGAATTGATATTTAAGAACTCACAGTATACTGATTACACACTTAATACACAAAAATGCTTAATTATTGCATTATATGTTTCATAAAATAAAATAAAAATTTGAACAAGCTACATAAAGCTTATTATTAAAATCCTTGGCCAAGACAATCTTCAGCCTTAAGCAGTATCAAAAAGTTATTTCTGTCAATGTAGAGAATTCAAAGCAGTTTTCTTTTCTAATTTATAACCAATGTCTGCAAGATACATTAATAAAATAAAAAATAAAATAAATCACATTAAAGAGAACAGAGTAGAACTTAGGGAATAGCATACAACTTTTTTTTCTAATTAATAATGTTGAGAAAATTTTGAAATGTTGCTCTCATAAAATTAAACTAAACCAAAAAATTTTGACATGAGAAAGAGAAATAAGACAACAAGAATGGATTCTAAGAAATTAAAATACGCTTCCCAAAACAAAACATTCAATGTTAGTTCTGAGGGGAATTGAGAAAATAGTCCTGAGTATAGGGCAAAAGTGACCCAATATGTCTCATCTCTCAGATGTTCCATCTCTTTTGCTTTAACTCTATATTCAGGTAAATTATCTCTATTATAATAGGTAGTTCCTTTATTCTTATTATCTAATATTAAATTGGAATGTTAACAAAAATTTATAGAATGATTTTTCAGTATCTATTAATGACAGAATATAATACAGCATAAACTCTGGATCCAGACTACCTGAGTTTGAATCCCTGTTCTTTGACCTAGAGAACTATATGATCTTTTTAAGTTACTATTATGTGTCTGTCTTCTCATGTGTAGAGGAGCATAATAATATCACCTTCCTCATAAGGTTGATATAAGGATTAAATGAGTTACTATACATAAAGAATTTAGAACAGCATCTGGCACATGGTAACCGCTCCATTAAATTGTTAGCATTTATTGTTATTGATACAGTTGCATGACTTTTCTCCTTTAGATTGTAATATATTGATAATTATTTATTTCTGTTGGTTCACTGATCATGAACTAGTATTTCCCAAATGATTTTTCATGGAGTGTTATTGTTTTTAATGCATTGCTGATGTTCATTTTGTTTAGAAAGTTTATATCCTGATCCATAAGTGAAATTGTTCTAAATATTTGTGGCACTAACTTTATTGGTTTTTATATTAAGGTTATACTGGCACCATGTAATGAATTAAAGGGCAAATAGTTTTAAACTCAGAATTCCACACCCAGCAAACTATAACAAAATGACAAAGATAAATGATGACATATTCAGAAGCACCAAATTCAAAGAACATATCACTCAAATACTCTTCTAAAATAATTACATGAGTCAGTACACCTCAAAATCAAAAAGTAATTAGTGACTAAAATCAGAGGCATGTACCTAACCTAGCCATGGAGATTAAAAACAAAATCCAAGGTTTACATCTGTGAAGAAGGGTTAAGAAGAAATTAGTTCAAATTAAAACAAGAAACCAAAGGGATCCAAAAGAATGACTTCAAGAAAAAAAATTGGATTAAATTTATCAAGAATCTCAACAAACTAAAAACATTAATTATTTTATTGATTAAATAAGAGCACATTATATTTTAATTGACAAGAAAAAAATCCAGAAAAGATGTAAATTTTTAATAATATGGCAAATTAGATATTCTGAAAATTTCCAGGCTAAAAAAATTTTCAAATATTGGGAAAATAATAATAAATATATTTTTGAATGCACAGGAATGCCTATATAAAATGAAGGTGTCAAAATGAAGATGCACATAATAACAGAGCTTCAAATACATGAAGCAAACATAATGCAACTCTAAGGAGAAGTACACAAATTCACAATTACAGTCAAATGGTCAGATATTTGATACTCCTCACTTTAAAAAACTGATAAAACAAGTAGAGAGAAACCCATTAAGGATATAAAAGATCTGAACAACACTATCAATAGACTTGAATAATTGACATTTATAGTATACTCTACACAGCAAAATACACATTATTTTAAAGTGCACACATTGAATATTTACCAAGGGAAACCCCATTCTGGGCCATAAAACAAGTCTCAATAATATTAAAAGGATTCAAATCATACCAAGTATGTTCTCTGACCCCAGTGGAATTAAATTAGAGATCACTAATAAAGATCTCTGGAAAATTCCCAAATACTTGGAAACTAAATAATACACTTTTAAATAATCCACAGGTCAAAGAAGAAAATAAAAGGGACATTAGAAAGTATTCTGAACTGAATGAGGATGAAAACACAACATATTAAAATCTGTGAGATGTAGCCAAAGCAGTACCTATGGGGAAATTTATAGCACTATATTACTGTTTTAAAAATAAACAAAGCTCTCCTATTAATGACCTCAGGATCCACATTAAAAAACTTGAAGAGGATGAGCAAATTAAACACAAAATAAGTTAAAAATAAGAAAATAAATATCAGAGCAGAAATCAATGAAATAGAAAACAGAAAAACAATAGAGACAACCAATGAAATAAAAGGTTGGCTCTTTGAAAAGGTCAATAAAATTGATATACATTATTAATAAATAAAATAAGATGTTAAGAACTGTGGTGGTTCTGAGATTTCACCTTTTATACAAGCTATCAGGTCAGCCTTCTACAGTTTCCTGGATGCTGATAGAAAACATTCTTGGGTCAGTGACAAAGAATGATTATAGTGCCCCCACCCAAAAAATAAATAAAATTTAACTAGTTAACTTCCAATTAACTGAAAAATGGGTAAATGTTGGCATATTCACAAAATGGAATATAACATGGTAATGAAAATGTATGACTTTCAGTAAAAACAAAACAAAACAAAAAACTATACATATAGGTAAATCTCACAAAATTAAATGTTGAGAAAAAATCAGGTCCAGTAGGAATTTAAACAGCATAAATATTTGTTTGTTTTTTTAACTAATTGAGAAATACATATACAGTTAGTAAAAGGTTTTTTTTTAAATGCATAAAGATGATAAACTCTGGATAATGGTAATCTCTGGAAAGAAGAGAGGGAGATGCTACTGAGGTGAAATCCATAAGGTTCCTCAAGTGTTCTGGAAGTATTTTATTTCTTAAGCAGGGTGTAAATATGCAGGTTTGTGGGTAATATCTTTATACCTTTTAGTATTTTTGACATATTAATTTAAAAATTAAATCTCTAGAGGGAAAAAAATCTGAACAAAAAAGCCAAGGTTAGACTGTAAAATATGGAATGATTCAAAGTAATTAATGACATATAGGAAAAAAAAACTCCAGATGCTCTTGATAATTGGGACATTTTCCTTTGTGTAGATTGGTGTAGAAAAATACAAAATTAGATTTCCTAGGTATCAACCTAAGAGAAATAAAAAATATAAGCTCACACAAATACCTGCACACAAATGTTCATAGCAGAGTTATTCATAATATCCAAAAAATGTAAACACCTCAAATGTCCATCAACTGATGAATGACTAACAAAATATGGTAAATCAAAACAAAGGAATACTATCTAACAATAAAAAGGAATGAAATAGTGGCACATGCTACCGCATGTATAAATCTTTTTATTTATTTGTTTGTTTGTTTATTTATTTATTTATGGCTCATTGGGTCTTCCATGCTACACACAGGCTTTCTCTAGTTGCGGCCCACAGGGGCTACTCTTCGTTGCGGTGCATGGGTTTCTCATTGCAGTGGCTTCTCTTGTTGCGGAGCACGGGCTCTAGGCACGCAGGCTTCAGTAGTTGTGGCTCACGGGCTTTAGAGCACAGGCTCAGTAGTTGTGGCGCATGGACTTAGCTGCTCCGCGGCATGTGGGATCTTCCCAGACCAGGGCTCGAACCTGTGTCCCCTGCATTGGCAGGCAGATTCTTAACCACTGCACCAGCAGGGAAGTCCCAACAACATATATAAATCTTAAACCATTTTTCTAAGAGAAAAAAACCAGACAAGGCAAATCTATAGAGTCAGAAAGTAGATTAATGTTTACCTGAGGCTGGCAGGTAGGAAAGGGGATTAATTGTAAATGGACATGAGGGACCTTACTGGGGTGTGAAAATATTGGTGGGTTATGATGAAGACTGCATCACTTGGTAAGTTTACTAAATATCTTGAAATGGTATAGTTAAAAGGGATGAATTTTATTGTGTGCAAGTTATATCTCAATAAAGTTGTTTAAAAAGCAAAGAAAAAGGAATTCTATTTCTTTCTCAATGGGTCCTAGATATGTAGTATATTCTACATCAATAATAGTTACATAATTATAAAATTATCAAATGCTATTTATCATTTTAAGTTTTCAGAATTCAACCTCTAGGCAAAATATGAATTATTTTATTATATTTACAGAATAAAATATAAATGTTCTAAACCTTAATAAAAGTGATAGTATAGCCTCCAGATATTAGGAGAAAAACAGGGGGATGAGAGGTGGAGGAGAGTTTATAATCACTGATACACTCAGTTTCTATTGAGGGATTTCAACAATATTGTCTGAAGCTGATCAATCAAGACGTAGAAGTTTAAGTGTAAACTTCTTACAGAAGTGTACATATAATATGTTACAATTATTACCAATAGGATCCAAAAGTAATAATTCAACTTAAGAAAATTAGGAAGAGAGGACAAGTTCCTGGTCTCTCAAAGTATGAAGACATCAAGTAAT